>NW_028185037.1:7980327-8260660 GCF_003343005.1 Rhea americana | reverse complement strand
GGGGAGGCCTCATCTCGAGTACTGCATCTAGTTCTGGGCTCTGCAGTACAAGAGAGACATGGAGCTACTGGAGAGAGTGCAGCGTAGGGCTATGAAGATGATCAGAGGGCTGGAGCACCTGCCCTACGAGGAACGGCTACAAGAGCTGGGCCTGTTTAGCCTGGGGAAGAGAAGACTGAGGGGGGATCTTATCAATGTGTACAAATACCTGAAGAGAGGGTGTCAAGGGGACGGGGAAAAACTCTTTTCAGTTGTCCCGTGTGACAGGACAAGAGGCAATGGGCAGAAGTTGAAGCACAGGAAATTCCACCTGAGCGCGAGGGGGAATTTCTTCCCTGTGAGAGTGACGGAGCCCTGGCACAGGTTGCCCAGAGAGGTTGTGGAGTCTCCTTCTGTGGAGAACTTCAAGGCCCACCTGGATGCAACCCTGTCTACCATGCTCTAGGTGACCCTGCTGAGCAGGGGGGTTGGACTTGATGATCTCCAGAGGTCCCTTCCAACCTTACTGATTCTATGATTCTATGATGATAGTTTTTTGAATAGTTTTGCAGTGGCCATCACTATAAATAAATTTGCTTGACCCACCATCTATAAGGGTATTAATTCCTGCTGTTATGTAAAGGCTACTGTTAAGATCTACAGAAAAAGAACAATAAAAAGTTGCAGACATGTTTTATTTCTTGTTCAGTCTGGAGACTGTAAGGGGTAAAAACGAATGCTGAACAAAATTCAGRTGCTTTGCTTTTACTAGTGTACTCACCTTTCTTCGTATAAGAAGTTACTCACACAGTCAGATCTTGTCATAAAAGAGTGGTTCAGCTTTTTTTCTAAAAGCAAATAGGTAATTGTATATGAGAGCAATGAAGCAGGAATACAAAAYGTTACCTGTGCTCAAGATTAACAAGATCTTCATGTTTTTGAGATGCAGACACACACTTGTGTCTGGGGTTCACCATACTTGTGTAGGAGCAGGGCAATTTGGCAATTTCGTCTTACGTTRTGCTTCCTCGAATTTCTTCCTCTCATTTTGGTTCATAAAATCTTCCTAAAAGTGGGTTGCAGTGAACACAAATGGTCTCGGAATATCCTAAGTAATCACTTTTTTCAGCATTAAATAAATTTCAGTACTAGTTGTTAGCTGTGCAGTCATAGAATTGTGTTTCCCCATCCTGTTCSCAGCTGGAGGAGGCTAAAACATATCAGCTGTAGGCTGAGATTACTTGACCTAAGAGAGAAGAGCACCACATTACTGCCTCCTCCCTTTGTGGTTCTGCTGCTCACGTGCAGATCATAGTGGCAAAGAATTGTCCCTTTATTTAGACAAGAGAGAAGGAAATAAGTATCATTTTAAATTTAGCATTTGCTGAAAAGCTTTTTTCACAAAAACAGGAGACTAGCTGACTTTTAAACAGCAGTGGTGGACTATGCATATTACCCCTCAAAAAACAGGAACCTCCAGATGATCTGARATTTTTAAGAAATGGAGCAATAAAGTAGAAGTGACAATGCAATGTTAAGGATTTCTTGTTGTTAATTCTTGCATACTAAGAAATGAAACTTTCTTGTTCCTGTCCTTATATTCAAAAATTGAAGTACGTCTACTTACTGTTCTTATTGATGAGGTTTGAAATAATGGCTTAGAACAATGCATACCTGTTCTTCCTGGGTTTTTTTTAATCTTTATAAAAACGTTCTCTTTTATCTTACACTAAAGCAAAAAGTCAGAATTTGCTACTAATACTTAACTTAAATAAGCATATTCTGGCAGGGCTGTAGAAAGCAAGAGTTTTCCAGTGATTACAGTGTCCATAGACTCAAGTGCTTATATTCACATTCTTCCCATATAACTTTAATAACTTAACTGAGAAATTAGAGGCAAATTGGCATGTATAAAAAGCATTATACAAAGATAGACAGCTCCTTGAATTTAAGACTAGCTCAGTTACTAACAGTAATAGAACCCTAATTTAGATGTGTCAGTTAAACATCTAAAAATAAATGTAGTGAATACCAGCTTCAGTGAGCCTTAAAATGCATTTAATCACTGAAATTCCCACTGTCACCAATTTTTACCCATTTAGACAATAAATAGGAAAAAATATTTCCTATTAAGATTACTTTTTAAAAACTATTTTTAACTATTCTATCTGATTCTCTTTTCAATGTTCTATTGAGTRGGAGCATAATTAGACTTTTGAGGATTAGAGTTTATAGGTCGTGKTCACATAAACATTTAAAGTTGTAGAAGCCAAATTTATGTGGGGTGATGACCTCCTTGGTAAAAGGATAGGTTCAGCTTCCGTACCTTGTTTAGAAAACCTTTTAATAATTTGCTCTCTGCTGTAATGTATGAAATAAGATAATGTAATATTGAAATTAGGTAACTTATGTCTAATCATCAGTATTTTTCTTATTTTTCTTGGATCCTGGCAGTTAAGAATAATGTTTTCTAGTTTCATCCATCCTATTAAAATTAACTAAAATAAGAGAGAGACAATTAAGTGTTTTATTATGGTCTCTAACATTAAAAACTAGATAGGTTTCTGTATAGTTTTGGTTTTTAAATTTAGCAATAACTCACACTTACAGTTTATTTTCTAGTTATTCTATGATCTCTATTTCTCCRGAGATTCATGTATAAAATAAATGAGACTTCATAATTAAAGTGAAAGTGCCTGTATTTCAGACTAATTTCAGTAGATCAAATTCTGAATTTACTCTGCAAAAAATACCATGTRAGTGTTAGAATAATGTTTCATGGACCCTATTTAAGGGGATAAATTTTACATGCAGTGCATCTTTGTTCATTCAGAATGTAGCTCATTGGAAACAAATAAATCTTGATAAAGGAGGCAAAGAAACTGAGTCTATTACGCTCTTCCTCAACCAGGCTACCATGAATTCCCCTCAGCTGTTTAAAAAGAAATAAATAGAAAATAACACGTACAACAATAATAGCAATCTAGTGCATTCATGTAAATGAGTATAATCTTGATTGRGAAAGATTTTTGTTAAAAGAAAGCCAATTTTTGGACATGGGTAGTAAGAGTTTAGATAAGGGCCAAATTTCAGAATGGCTTTATTTTACCATATGTATCAGGCAGAAGGAGCTCTGACTTAAATACAGAAATGCCTCAGTTTATGCAATGTCTAGTGTTTGTGAGAATGACTGAAGAATCTTTAACACTTTTAGTATATCCATACTTTTATGTTTGTGTAGGTATTTGTACCCTCTTCATCAGTAATTCTGTGTCCCTAAATGTATTTGGGTTTATAAATAATCATGTAGTCTCTTACATAAATGGTACATCCAATTACTTCTCCTAAAAGAAGACAGCGCACACACACACACACACAAAAAAAAAAAAAAAAAAAAGGAAAAAAAAATTGTTTGGGTTCCTGAGGGAAGACTAGTAGGCACAACGCTCATGGCTGGTTCTCTGTGTCGCTGCCAGGACATCTGGTACAGAGAAAGACAAACCCGTAGTGAGCAAATACTAGAATCATTTTTTGACTTCAGAGGAGCTGCGTAAATCCTTATTAGCTGAGAAGCTTTTCAAGATTCTTTTTTAAACCCCAAAATCAAGAAGTGAAAAGAACTGTCCCAGAGTAAAGTCCTTTTCTTTCAAGGATAAACTGAGGTTTTTCCATTTTCCTTCTTGAATGGGACATCAAATAAAAAACAGTCGACCTTGATGGTAAAAGCATATGCAGTGCTGGAAACATTACTTAAGTGRGTTCATACTGTCTGATAAAGTACGTCATACCCCAGGCAAGGTGGGAAGGATGATGCGCTAGCAGTTAGCTAACAGAAGTTCCGTTGAATTCCGTGTTGGAATTGTATTCCATTGAATCTAGGTATAAATAATTTACGTAAATAGTGTTCATGTTCGTCCTGCAATGTTAATGTGTACTCAGAGGTTGAGGAAACAGAGTATCARTCTGGAGATACAGAGGCCACATATAGGCAGCTGTACAGATGAGAAACTGAGCAGAATCCAGACTGCTGTGTGGAAAACTGTTGTTTTGGAAAAGTTCTGTGAAGAGCACGGTAGTCCTGGGCCCAGTAAGACARGAAATTTGCCGCAGTGAGCGGTAAGCAAAGACTTCTGCTGCGAGACACATGTGCGTGTGTGTATTTTGGATCTGGTTCTGTCCACTGTGGCTAATTAGGGGGTGTGAGAATTTTAATCGTTTTTTTTTCCTTTTTTCTTGTTTTACCTTCTTTTCATCAATTCTTCTTGTCATGTACAACRGCAATGAACAGAAGGAACCAGAAATCATTATATAAAAGCAATATTTAAAAGTAGCAGGAGAGAATAAATATTAACATGTATATATTAGCTGGGTAAATCAGTTAACTTTTCTGCGTCTCTGTTTACCCATCTATAAAACAACAACATGGGACCTGAAAGAAGTCTTACGAAGATTAATCAGATTGTTACTTAAACAGTTAAGTAYGAAAAGGTACTGTAAACCTACAGTGAAATGCAAGCTTCATCTTCTATGTTACATGAAGAAAACAGATCAAACTTGGTGGGAAGCAATGTGTTGTTTTACACTATTCCATATATTCCTTTCCAAGTCCTACCAGATCTCCGCTTGTTTTGTCGTAGCTAACACAGTGTTGAATGGTTGCCTGTGATGCATCACTATATGATATTCAGTTTGCAGGCTAATGAAAACCAATATTGCAAGAACAAGAAATAATATAGAGATAGTTGGTTGGTACCTTTTCTATTATTTGGTAACATTTAATAGAATTTATTAAGGTAGAATTTGTTTTTTTAAAAAAAAACCTCGTGTGGTTTGAATCATAAAAAAGGCTATTAGTGATGCTATTCATAAGTTAATTTGTTTGGATGCTAAATTCACTTTGCACACGGATGTGCAGTTAGAGCAGTGAACAAATACTTCCCCTTGGTATTCTGCTCAAGGTACATTTGAAGCCGTTGGAAGTCTAAATAAAGAACTCTAAGGACTGAGGGACAAAGGCTGAAAGCAGCCTTTTGAAAAATGAGGATATTTTCTTTGGGACATAGAAAGAAAAATGTAATTTAAAGTGAAGCTATGATCAGTTTGTATTTCTTTATACAGTTTCACAGTTCAAATAAGTTGTCAATTAATAGTTTTGAAAAGGTATATAATTGGCTGATCTTTCAGCAGTAAAGGTTAATTTTTTGTTGAGACAAAAATGGTTGAAGGAGATTCAACCTTCTGCTTGAGAAAACAGTTCAAAGTGTAATTAAATGTACTGTATATAAAACATTTTAATGTGTTTGCTCAGGTCACTGTTTTTAATGTTTGTAAATTGACAGTTACTAAGATTAAAGTCTTCCGGATTTTTAGTATCATTTCAGAAAATTAAAATTGTCAATAGTGTACTCAAATATGGAATGATATTTCCAAATCTGGAAAATACATTGCTCCCTGCTATATATTTAATGCGCACATATAATTAGTGAATGTAACATGAAATATAAACATGCATTTGTTGATTATATATGGTAGAATATTTGCTACAAAAATGTTGAATTACTTATTCCATATTTTTTTTCTAAAATCATGTTTCAGTGTAAAACAAAATACATTATTCATGACAGAAAATATCTTTTTTTACAAACATATAAACTCCTCAGTTATAAACAACATAATTGGAACAAAAATAAAAAATGGTTATGATTCCCATAATATATATTATAATTAACAATAGAATATAATACATAACTTTTTTAGTATTTCATATAGCTGTGCCTCTGTGTTTCCCTTCCTCAGATATTCTTCTTAATACAATTAACTGTCCATTTGAAATAGTACTAAAGTCTACCAGTACTCCTCATATTTCTTCTCAAAGAACTATTCCTATGCTCTTGTAACCATTTGCATACTTTTCTATTTCAATTGACTCTATAGATGTTTGACTTTTAAAAATAGCCTGTATCACTCCTGGCCATGTTTTTTGGAGATTTAACAAAAGTGAAGTGAAACAGTGTATAGTCCAAGTGTCCTTAGAAATATTTCTCTAAAATATTTTCTGACTCTTGTCCGGGGATAAATCACTTCTGCTCTGCTGGGACAGGGAAGGACACGGTAATGGATGTTTGGCCAAGCTGCAGGAAACGGAGCTCTGCTCTTCGTGGCATTGCCTACTAACCATCCTGTTGCCATGGTGAAAAGAGTAGCTTTAGCATTTACCACTGCCCTTCGCTTCACTAGGAGGAGCAGCTGGAGTCACATCGTTTTGACAGGTTTGACTCCCCAGAGTAAAAGGGTGGTAATCAGGCCAACACCAAACTGTGCTCCTCTCTGCTGCCTCTCAAGCCATCAAGACATTTTGTGACTTCTCCTGCTAGTGCCTCTTGGATATCCAATGCAGTGAAGGGTGAATGGGGGGGGGRAAACAAGTATGAGAACATACTTTGAAATAAAACCCACTTTCAGAATGGAGATTTACAGAAATCATATAACTGTGAGTAACTATGAGGAGTAGGTATTCAGTACAACTTCTAAAAAATAAAATTTGCACATATATTTTCTAAATATATAATAAAAAATATAGTAGGCATTATATAGTGTTTTAAATAATAATATCTATATTATTATTGTTTATTGTTTATTAGTGCATATAATATTTATAATAATATGATAGACATCCATAATGTTTAAACTAAAATACACGTTGTTGATTGAAGCCTGGAGAATAATAATTTATGTAAGGCTAGAACTCAGYTGAGTTTAGGAGAAGGCAAGAAAGATTTTAATTAGGAGAGTTGTTTCCTGTTCCAGCTTCAGGAAGAGGCCTGATTCTCACTGTCTCCCATGTTGCATGGGAGTGTGTCTGTGGGGAAGCATGTGTGGCTTCTTCTCTATAATTTCACTTGTGTCTTCCTCATTCTGAGCTCCTAGTGTTTCTAACTGCACCTTCTGTTCCTAAACGCACCTTCTCTTTTCGTACCTTCAGAGAAACACTGTTTCTCTTCTCAAACACGAGAAGATGCAGCACTTCCATCCTCTTCTGTCCCACCTAGTCTGGAAATGCAGGAAACAGCAGAGACAGCAAGAACAGGGCCAGCATGTTTTCAGTCAACACATTCTTTACAGAAGAAGAACAAAGAGCAGCAGAGCATGGCTAGTCTGTACCTTCCTGCCTTTTGTGTCCCAGAGGCASTACAGGACAGATGGGACAAGGAGAGCAGCACCTGAGAGTGTTAAGAAGCAGAGCACTTCTGCCCTTCCTTCCCTGACCCTCGTTTGGAGACAGAATCCTTTATTCTTTCTCATCCTTCCCCACCTCCTGGGTGTCCTACCTGGAAATGGAGAACTCCACCTGAGAACACAGTATCTGAGAAGACCTATGGAACATGGATAACTAGCAGCGAAAGGCAAATAGCTCAGCATAGCCTTTTTCCACATACTGAAGAAGGAAGAACTAGACAGTGGTGTATGTTGCATACATTGTCAAGAAACTCACATTCTTTTGCCTTGAACAGGCATGTGTTGTACCTCTGTGTGGAAGTACACACTTTTTATGTTTATCTTTGATGTTACATGACACCTTATTCAACTRTATTTAAATAATAATAAAATTTGTAGTGTGCATCTGATGGTATTAACTTGCACTTCCATTACCTTTGAAGGCTCCTGTAGATTCATGATGTATAGTCATCATACCTGTCTGAAGTTTGTACATACACAAGTGACCTTGTGTAAGAACAGTATATAACTTGAATAACTACATAAACTGTATATCTATACAAATATGTATATATATATATATATTCTTTTTATCTGTTGCCATCTTYGTCATCTTTTCATTTCCACTTATCATATATTTCCTTTGTTATAGCTGATTATTTTTATAACATTGTTATAGAAACTTCATTCAGCTTCAGTAACTCAGTCACTAACTCTTGTTAATATTTATCTGTGGAGGGTAAGCAGTTCCTCACGTCACTTTACATAATGTATACCTTTTATAGTGGTTTAAACATAAAGCCATCACTGGCATTATTTTGATGTCTCATTTGTAGTCCGCCTGGCGGGTTTACTGCTAGAATTATTTTTTTACTGATTCCAAGTTCAGAAACACTAGAGGGTTGTTTTATTTTACTATTTATTTTGAAACGGATAGATGTTTACCCAACAGGATACTACTAATAAGGATTCTATTCTGTCTTCACAATTACTATTTTTCCTTTTATATTATAGCATATGCTAAAAAGTGCCAAGCATTGTATGAAGCCTAACAGATTTCAGTAATGATTACTGCAACAGAGTAGTATTAACAGTAACTGGCAGRCAACCATATGTTTAGAAAAGTGAGGGAAGAAATGTTCAAAAAATGACACCTCTGCTATTATTTTAATTTAAAGACTAAATAAGAATACTAACTTGTTAGCTCAGATATTTGACTCTTTTTATGTCAAACTGAGTATTCGTATGCACAGTAAAAGATCAAATCTTCCAATTTGCTTATGTGATCTAGTCATGCTTAAGTTGCCTCACTGAAAACAGTATCTCTATATAGGTGAATTGCATAAGATCACTAGTCCTTTCCTTCAAAAATCTTTACAGTGATTACTGAATCTCTTCTAAGCCCAAACAAGTTATCTTACAGTTTTACTGTACATTTTGTTTGGGCAAGAGGAAGTGAACATCAGATTATTTGTTTGATGTCTACATGAGTGAAATTTAATTTAAAAACATTGATTCAATCCAGTGTATTCATAATTGATCTTAAATACAAAGATCTTACCTGTTTCTTACGTGTTGCTTGTTATGAAGCTAAATATTAAAATCAGAGGAATTGCTCACATTTTAGCAGGAGAAAGATTCAAATTGTTACAGTAAGCAGCCTCTGACTTTTTTAACAAAGTAATAAAATTTGTTTTTTTCCCTTTCACCTTAAGTCTAGATAGGGTAGAACAGATAGTCCTAATGATCCTAATGAACCTTTCTACCTTTAAAATCTGTGAATTTATCATTCTACTTTCTATGATTATTCTATTTTATATAAAACTCTTACCTTGCAATATATGAATGTTAAGCTACCTTATATGAATAAATAATGGAGCTTCATTTTTAAATCCTTATAGAGGCAGTTGTTCTCCTGTTCACTCATACATTTTATTTTCTATCAATGCTAGTTCTAGGCTAAAGCTGACAGTCAAAAAAAGTTGTAGAAGAATTGAAAAATTATAATATCTTATGTTTTTCGTACATACACACACACAAAGGAAATTGCTTTCCTCCCCTCTGTAGAAAAATATATTTTCTGAAAATCTTGCAAATTAAAATTAGAATGATTTTCTTCATGTTAATGTAATGACATTTTACTGCAGTGGTTTCATCCTGTGGGAGCAAATTTCTGTGGACAATTCCTTTTTTAGTTATGAGACTGGGCACTGGAGTTTCTTCTGCCTGGTGACCATCTGATTGATGATCCCTCTCTGATCAGCTTTGGAGCCTTGCTGAGTCTTGCTCATTGACAAAGAGTCTCACACAATAGTTACCTACTTTTTGCTTCTCGTAGTTATTCCTGAATCCTGCTCATTTAAAGCATGGTATTTCTCCAGTCTCATTTATCATTAGCTGACTGGTCATGATCCACCACTTAGCATGGAAGTTAAGATGTTTACATTTATTGTTTCTTACTGTGTGTCTCTTGCCTTTAGGGGTGCCTCCTCTGCCGTGGAGACCATTTCTCTAGTGAGAGGTTTATCTTTGTCTTTTAAATGAATTTTGTAGATTCTGACTACTGCTGAATAGCAGAGGACGTCATCAATGGAGTTGATGAAGAATCTTTTTTTTTTTTTTTTTTTTTAACCATGATATATTGATTCGCTGAAGTGAATATTTTTCCATAGAAATACGCTATTTTCAGCAAAACTCTCTCTTGGAAAGATTACTTAGTCTGAGGATGGAAATTCTATCTGAAACTATGAGAAAGCTTGTCATGCCATAAAATAGGCACTAGCTTGGCATCATGTCACTCTGTTTGGACAGAGACACTCATGCTCAAGTTCCTGCTTTGCTCAAGATCAAAATCTTGAACATCAGATTCACACATAATGGATGGGAGTTTTAGGTGCAAATGTCTAAATCTTGRGCTAAAGTAGCAAAGAACCATTCTTGCCTAGCTACTGCCTAAGCCTTGTTGGGACCCAGCACCTAGGCAGAGTGATGCCTAACCCTTCTGAGAGCATTCACCAAGGCAGTGCTCTGCAGAGGAGCAGAGTTACAGACACCATTGTGCTAAATATTTCCAATGGGATAGTTCCTAGTGAGACTCTGCCCAGTACATTATTCCTTTCCCCAAGCACTGTGTAATATATTTTGAGTAATATAACTGAACTTGAAGTAAACTATATTCTCTAAGCATAAAATTGAAAAGCAGCTATTTTTTATAAAAATAAAGATCATGAAGAAAGGATATAGTCATCTGTCCTTCCCTTTCTTCAGCAACTTATTTAAGAGGTGAAAGGCATAAACCACTGAGGTCCATTTAATGGCAATCATTGCAAMCACTGGGCAACCTGTTTTATTAACTGTGCAGGAAAATACATTTTCAGTGAGCACTTCCTTTATGTCCTCACTAAACATGAATTGAGAATAGTTGTTTCAACTGAGCTTGATACAACAAAATTAATAGAGTAAACATAATTGCTAAAGGAAACAAAAAATACTCTTCWTGGTTGAAAAACCACAAGAATGTATAGCTTTTTTTTTTTTTTTTTCTCGTAAAAAGGACCTATCAGTTTCTGCAAATTAACTTGAAATTCTGATGAATTCCTCTAGCTCTAGTCTGTAATAAGATCTGTGCGTATGCTGCAACTGCCAGACACTTGAACCTCTTAAATTTTCATTTGCAGTCAGAAGAAATCTGTTGAATCTTCCTGCTACCATTTTCTTTTTTACAACATAGTAGAAAATTATCATTCATAACAAATGGATGGCTTCGCGGTTTTCTTGTCTTTCAGCTCCTCAAAACTTACAACCCATGTAGAAATTGGACTAACATAGATTTTTTCCTCCTCTTCTGAAATAGGTCTCAGTGGGAGATGTAAATATATATATATATGTAGATATAAAGAATTGCAGAGATAATTTGGGACCTATTAAAGTTAACAAGATTGATTCTCCTTTTCCATTGTTAGTGACAGAGTTATTAGGACCTCTTACATAAGTGCTGACTCTATCCTGAAGCAAATATCTGAACTTAATCAGGAGGACTTGCATGACATACACACTTCAGTTAATGTGGTAACAAGCCTTAATACCGTGTTTGTCTCTTTGATAGTATCTTAAAGTCAGATCTGCAAGCAACTTGACTTTCTATTATCGCTTTGCGAGTTTGATAAACAGTAAGTCACATATAAAATATTCCACTGATGTCAGTGGGAAAACTGGGATGAGGAAAGGCAGCTGAGTATTCCTTTGATATGCACAGGAAGTTATTCAGAGTGTCTCTTTAGCTCTAATAGCTGGCAAAGGCATGTATTGTACTCGAGAATATATATCATCAGCAGTGCAGTGTTAATGACAATTATATACAATCTGCCAAAGTTTGTCTTTTGAGTGAGGTTTAATTCTTGATTGGGAAGATGCTTGGAAGAATCCCATGGGAGGAAGTTTTTGGTCCAAGGGTGCCCAGGAGAGTAGCTGAATTTCAGGGATCACCTCCTCTAAGCTCAAGATAGGTCATCCCAAAGGAGATAAAATCAAGTAAAGGTGGCAGTAGGCCTGCTTGGATAAAAAGGGAGTGCCTGACAAAACTCAGATATCAACAGGAAGCATACCAAAGATGGAAGGTGACCTGGCAGAAACACAGAGATACTATCCGAGCGTGCAGGGCTAGTTACGAAAGCCAAAACACAGCAGTCATTGAATCTGTGAAAGGCAACAAGAAAGCTTCTACAGTTACACCAGCAGGCTACTGGTGAGGCCGCTCTTGGTTACTTTTGAAACACTGTGGGGTTTGAAAGAAGTTTCTGAGGATTACAAGAAAACAAATATCACAGCTGTCTTCAAGAAAGGCRAGGAGGAGAAGGCAGGGAACTACAGACCAGACAGCCTCAGCTCAAACCTTGGGAAGTTGATAGAGCAAATAATCCTAGTCACTTCTTCCAAACATATTAAGGCCAAGAAGATGACTGGGAATAGGCAGCATGGATTTATGAAGGGCACCTGGTAGCCTTCTTTGACAAAATGACTAGCTCAGTGGAGGACAAGAGAACTGTAGATGTTGTTTATCTTGACTTCAGCAACGTTTCTGCGTCTGGGTCCAATAACATCCTCATTGACAAGCTGATACTGACTAGTTGGCAATGACAAACATAGCGACTAGTGAAAAAGATGGTGATGTGACCAGAAAACTCCCTGAACTGCCATGCTTAGAGGGTTGTGATTAGTGGCATGAAGACTAGAGGCTAGTCCCCAGYGGTGTGCTCCAGGTATCGATATTGGGGCCAATACTGTTTTAATATTTTCATTGGTGGCCTGGATTGATAGGACAGAGTACAGCYTCTGTAAGTTTGCAGGTGATGCCTACCTGTACAGACTGGAGAARACAAGGCTCTRGGAATCTTAYCAATGTGTATAAATATATCTGATGGCACTACTCTTCTCAGCGGTGCCCRGTGAAAAGACAAGAGGCAATGGGCACAAACTGAAATACAGGAAATGCTATTAAACATAAGAGAAATCTTTTTTTACTATGAGAGTGGTCAGACATTGGAATAGGTTGCCCAGGGAAACTGTGGAGTCTCCATCCTTGGATATATTCAAAATCTGACTAGACACAGTCCTGGGCAACATGCTCRATCTGACTGTGTTTGAGCAAGGTGGTTGGACTGGATGAATAGTGGAGATCCCTTCCAACCTCAACYGTTCTGTGAGTCTGTGATTTTGTGATAAGAATCAGACTGAAAATACTGTTACTTAAATTATACTGTTATTTTTTTCTTCTGATTTTGAAGCAGGCCAATTGAAAGTCAGAAGTAGGTCTTACACATGTTAATCTTTCACTTTAAAACTGTAACTAAAAGTACTTAGTTGAATTTTTCAGCAATCAACTATGTTGTGCCAATTCCATCTGTTGTTAGATGCTCTTCAAACTCATTAAGAGTACCCAGATGTTACAGTGATGAAAGCCATATAAGCATAGTTCTGTTGTCCTGCTCTTGTCTGGATTATGGTTAAAAAGGAATTCTTTTTGTGCTTATATKTTTTGTATAAATGTGTATTTCTTTAGTTTTCTGAATAGATACCAACTTCATCTGGAATCTGGACAGCAAAARAAAAGAAACCCACACAGATGAATAAGCATAAGAACGTAAAAATGTCATTTATTATTTTTGAGGCAATAGGTAAGCTAGTATCATAACTAATTTGAAAATTCCGGGTGAGAAGCTTCTGTTGATCATCTAGCATTGAGAGGGAAAAGACATCTAAATATCTCAGCTAAATGTTAAGCCACAAAATATATAGAAAAAGGTTATTTATTTTTTAAATAGCGTTGCCACAAATCAGTGAAGACCAAAATGAAAATTAATTCAGGAACAATATGTAACCCAGTATAGACATCAAGTTTGAACAGGTGACTTTCAGTCTTCCATGGTAGTTGAGAGGTGATGGCAACTGAATGAGTCTTATTCTTTAGAGAGTATTTACCCACCTATCATAAGAAAATTACCTCACATTCCCAACTCTTTGATGAACTCTTCGATTTGGTCTTTCTTGTTACTGAGTAATTATATTCTAATGACTTTCCCAATGCAAGTTATACTGTATACTTACATTTATAGATCAATCTCTACTTAATTTTGAAGCAGATATTTTTGTTATCACCTTCAGGTGTACATCTGTTTGTTTTGCTTTGCGTTAAGAAAATACTATAAAATAGTAATAAATACATGCCAAATGTGCTAGGTTATAGTGACCCACTTAGCTCTGCCATACCCTTCTCCCTCTGCCCCCAATTCACAAAATGTGTAATTAAACAAAGGTCTCTCTCTTTGTGCTTGGAGTACAGCTATTGGATATTTTAGCTGGCCATACCTTCTGTTAAGAAAGTYTATATATTAAGGAAGAATTAAGTTATTGCAATAACAATATTTACTTGATGCTGATGGATGATGATCTACAAAAAAAATACCGTTTTAAGTAGATGAGAAGTAAAGACTAACTATTTTTAATAAGAATAGTAGTAGTTATTTGGAAGACAGAATCATATTAAAGATAACAAGAAGCCCCAGAAAACTCAGGAACCATGAACTGTTCTTTTTTTAATAATCAAAATCTCCTTTCTTATTACATAGTTTCAGCTGATCAGATACCAGTCACTGATGTATCGTAGTATATCACAGTTGATTTAGTCAGAAATAAGTAGCCTAGCACAAAAGGAGGAAGAAAGGGAATCTGTTTTCTTCACTAGTGACTGCACCTTACTGCTGCCCGAGTTGAAGAGGTAGTCTGACTGGCTTAAAGAGATCATGAAACTTTATTCTCAACATTTTTATTTGATGTCTGATCTAATCACCTTAAATATCTCCATAATGTATTTGATTGTAAACCGATACTAACTTCTGGTTACCTGCTCAGATTTTACCTGTATTTTAGTAAGAAATGCACAAATGTCGAGGGGAGGGGAAGCAAATATAAAAACAAAAAAAGATTAGCACAAATGATGTGTGGAGTTTTCTGTTTGCTATAATAAGCAGATTTTATGTTCATTTTTCTTCAGTGTTATACTCTTAGACGAGAAAGTGCTCAAGGCAAGGCTGGAGGGAACAAGGATCTTGAAATTTTTATGAGGTGTAGAAACAGACCTTTGGACTTAGCTCGCTGTATGGTATAATTGGTATAATTGCTCTGCAAATATTTTATAATAGCCCATTAAAGCACCAATACAGTTTATAAAATCTATTTTTACAGTTTTCCCATGAAACAGATCTTGATAACACTTATGTGTATTTGTTAACAGTTATGCCTCAGAACTTGCATGAAATTTCTGTACATGGTTCATAACTTGCCTTGAAATGGGAAAGAGCAGTGAAGGTCAAGAACTTTGTTCTTGACGCGGTGGCAAAATAAAGTTCTTCATTGACTCTGAAACTAAGATCTGCAACAAGTATGAATGTAAATAGGTTACATGGCAGGAGCAATTAGCTGGATTCACTTTGTTAGTAYCTTTAGAGACACCAAAAATTAGGAGCTGGATGCAGTCAAATATGGTTTTAAAAATAAGTTGGGCTAGTAAAAACATCTGTATTTAATTTTCTGGAGACACTAAATGTAATTATAAATTGGAGGAAAAATAAAGGAGATAATTTGACATCTCACTTATACTTCCTCCTAAGATTTGACAAAGAATTTGAAAGTGTTTCATTGACACTTTCTAAATTACTTTTTGTTTGAATGTATTATAAATACAACATTCAGTCCTTCACTTCAGAAGAAGTCTTTCATTCAGAAATGAATTTCTTTTTCTTCTTGAAAAGAGGATATAATAAGATTTTGCATTGGCAGGGTGAAACCTTATTAGAATGTATAAGCTGGAAGAATTGTAAATTCCTAGCTTCGTCCTTTCAGAAAGGAATGCCAGCTAATGATATTGTAGAACAGATGGGAGACAGGTACCTGTCTCCAGCAACAGCGTACTGGAATATTTATCCCCAAATGTCTCACCTAGATCATGAGCTAAAGGTCATGAACGGGAACTGGTTCTGTTTCCCTTTACAGATATTCCAGTACCAACAAATATACATAACTACTTCCACCTTTTTACCGCTTTTTCCTAAAGCCATTTTCCCAACCATTTTTAGTAATGGTGATAGCTTTAGGATATAAATGTTGTGTACGTACTAGGGTCAGAATTAACAAAACAATTCATTTCCTTTTCTTTTAATTGTTTACATATATTGAAAGTGATAATACCTGTAATATGAATGTGCTGAGTACTCTTCTGGATTTAAGTGAAAAAATAACATCCTTAATTGAGTTGTTCAACTAGCATGATTTTAAAAAGCAAACAATTTTTTGGTGTTTCAGAATATGAATTCCCCAGGGTRTTTGTTGTTTTGAATCAGTTGTTCATCATACTTTGCAAAACTGAAAGATGCAGTGAATGGTAATGTTCTTAAGAAAAATAAAACACTCCAAGATAAGTGAAACTTGCAGACACTTATCAACAAAATGAGTGAATAAAAGAGGATATATAAAAAAGTCTACAATTCTAATAGCAACTTTTGCTGCCTTTAGAATTTAATCGGGGAATTTAATAAACTGAGAATTTAATAGAAAAAAAGCAGAAAATTTGAAAATATATTCCACAGCATATTTTCCCCTCATTATTAAAATATTTTTATGAGTAAATATATGATTTATCTACATTCATTGCTTGTTTTCTATATACATAACTACACTTTTATCCATCTACTGATCATATGGTGTGAAAAATAACTTTATATACCAAGACACTTACTTGAATTAACAGAGCAGGAAAGTCAGCTAATAAATACATGTCTTTTTTCAATTAAAATATTAAAAAAACTGTATTAATGTGTATTTTGTTCTCTTTTTTTTTGTTTTTACTTTTTCCATTCTATCCCTCTTTTTGTTTGGCAACTGGTGCCACCTGCTTTTTCTCCTTCCTGTTTGATCAGTGGTTTTTGGCCAGTTTGTATTTTTCCAGACATCACTCCATGATGTGGTCGAAGTATATGATGGTCCAACTCTGCAGTCATCTTTGTTAACCTCTCTCTCAGGATCTCATTCAGGTATCCCTTAATAGAACGTTCRTTAAACTGCTATTCATTTTGTATAAACCTAGAGAGAATGTGTAGATAATAAATACATAAATAAATACATAAATAAAATCTATTGCTAGTTTTTCTCAGAYGCAAATTTAGACCAACATATGAAGCCAGGATTTTGATATAGACTCCTAATCACTCAAAAGTTTGTGGTAATGAAAGAATTAAAGCTAAGTTGATTTTGTTGTTGTTGTTGTTTTTCTTCTTTAATTATTATAATGTGTATTTGGGGTGTCTTACTTTGGGCTTTTATGATTTTCTTATCTAGAAACAATCTGAACTGGGTATTATATATTTAAATGGAAATAAAAGTATATATTTATAGCAAAGTGAAGTTTCATGAATTATGTGCATGTTTCCTCCAGGAGATACAATATATCTTTTTTTAATTTTTGGTAAGGGGAAAATAATATTTCTAATAACTGAGATGAGTTTCAGTTTCCCTCTTCTAGAATAATGTAAYATTACCAGCATAAATTATTGAAATCATATGTATATTGTAAAAGTACGAGCAGAAGAGATTTTTGGTTATTTTCTAGTTGCAAAGATATTGATAGGCATTTTGAAAGCATCTTTACTGGAAACTGGTTATGATAGCTTTATGTTTGCTTTGTTTGAGTAGGTGAATCCCTTCCACTGAGTTCAGGTAACCAGATCACGGTTAGATTTACTTCAGTTGGACCAGTAACAGCTAAAGGATTTCATTTTGTTTATCAAGGTGAGACAGCCTGGAAAAATATGTAAATTAATGCTTTTATTCACAAATTGCAATGCTATTGATGGAGAAATCTATCAGAGAGGAACACACTGAGAATACAGAGGAAAGTACTAACTTTTTGATGATATAATGTTTCACTATTTATGTATGTTTTAAAAATATTCTAGCACCATTCTTTTATCTGCGTTTTAAAGATTAAATGAGATATTTAAGAAGCATGAGAGAGGTTCCAAATTTGGGAAGACAGTTTTACAAAACATCTGTTTCTGTGTTTGCTAATCTGACTGACTAATGTTTGGTCCATCTGGCTGCTAAACTGGCTTATCTTTCCATTTAAATATGAATAACTGGAATTAGTATTACCTGTGGGTGAATTAATGAGCTTTCTATTATTAAGATACTTCTATTGATTTACATTATTTGCCTTTTTATGGATCAGACAAGGAAATAGTTATGCATTAATACTTGCAACTGTAATTCATTCTTTCATTAAATTTGAATCCTGATCTGACAAGCAAAGTACACATTCAGAAATCCACAGGAATAAATGTAAATGTCTATCTGACACAGAAATGTTACTGGAAAACATGTGTTAGAAGTTTTAGCTGAATATTTGATAATATTGCTTCTTTTTGGTGCCATTTGAGAAAGATTTCAGTGTGGATTTTATGCACTGGTTTTAATCTTGGCAAGAATACCAATAGTATGCTTCTCTAAATTGTAACTCAGACATTAAAAGTACGCAATCTATATTTTGAATATTCATTTGGGAATTATGTAGATATTTTTAACTGGCAAATAATGGAATGTTGCTTCCAATCATTTTCAATATTTGTGTTTCAAAATATGTATTCCCTCACCAAATATAAAATTAGGAATTCACAGTTATTTGTATCTTTGCAGCTGTTCCAAGAACAAGTGCAACACAGTGCAGCTCTGTGCCTGAACCAAGATTTGGAAAAAGGATTGGGAATGAATTTGCAGTTGGCTCATTGGTTCTTTTTGAGTGCAATCCAGGATATATCCTCCATGGATCAACAGCAATTAGATGTGATACAGTACCAAATGCATTGGCACAGTGGAATGATTCTCTCCCTACATGTGTTGGTGAGTTCTTAAGGTTTTTTTGTAGAATTGATTACTGCCTGAAGACCATTACCTCTAGTTGAATGTGTTCCCTCTTTGTCATCYATACAGTATTTTATTCCTGCTTACTTTCATTCAGTTTCTTCCTCATTCAAGGTTAAGATGTTATTCCTCTTTCTAGTCTAACCTTGCTGTGACATTTCACTAGTTTCATGAACATACCCTGCTGCTATAAATTATATGTTAGCTTCTTTTGCATTAACATCAATGACAAGCCCTGGCTGTACCTTAGTCAAGTCTCAGAAACAACACTGTGTGCCCCAACTGCCTGCAAGACTACGATGCTCTCACCTTTCAGATCTTTAACAAGACATTGCAAGCTATTATGCAGAGTGCTACTGTATTAAAGTGTTAGAAATAGTTAAGCTGATATGTGATTGTTTGTCAGTAGTTTTCCAGAGCAGAAAATATACTTTGTCCTGTTTTAGTCATGCAAGATTAAATTCTCAAAATTAAATTCTTAAATTAATGTGCATCCATTGGCATTAATAAACTGATTTGCACCAGTTGGAAATCTAGCTGACTGGTCTGAAAAGCCCTAGAGTAAACAGATAAAATTCTATTAGTACATTTTTCCTGAAGTTTACATCAAGGGCAAATATGGAACATTGTATGTTTTGATTTACATATTATGCTTTAATGGACTTTGGTATGTTTGGGTTTTTTTAATGTGGGAAAAAGATCAATTGTGTATAAATTAATCAAAATTGGTTAGCTTTGCAGAGATGTTTTTGTAACAGCAGCTAACCTGTAACGGCTGTTAGAGTACTGACTGTATTATATATTAATTTTGTGCAAATTGAATACATTAAAAACAATTCATTATGAGAATGAAGCCATCTGAAGAACTCAGCTCCCAATCCAAACAATAAACATATGTATGAGATAAAGTTACTTTACTTTTCTGAACAGAAAACAGATGCTTGAGCAGGGAGGTTGGACTAGATGATCTCCAGAGGTCCCTTCCAGCCTTACCGATTCTATGATTCTGTGATTCTATGATTTTTACAAAAAATGATCCTAACCCATTGCACATAGRGGAAAAGGAAACCACACTGTGAGGCTGACCCTAGCATTATGAAATACATACACAGAGCTTTAGATAAGTAGAGGAAAGGAAAATAGAAAATAGTTTTTCATTAGGGTAATTTTAAAACTTCTGTACTAATCGGCTGATGCCGTATAGTAGAGACTGAGTAGCTTTCAACAAAAATAGATTTCCTCCAAAATATTAAAATCATGGTAGATATTGAGATTACATACCAATGGGATGGTATTAATAAAATGCAATTAACTAGATATTATAGACTAATAGTGTTTATCTAGACTGATTCAAGCATAAGGATAGAACCAAAATGTATATATTAATAGGAAACTGAAGTATGGATCTATGCTTCTATTTATTTTCAACTACTACAATTTAATCAGTAGAACTGTACCATTTATCCCCTTGCTGTGTATTCACTTTGTTTTTTAGATAAAACAACTCAGCAAAATGTTAAATATTTTGGTCATTGATTACAATTATTATATTAAACTATCTAGCTCGAGGAAAGTTAAATTGAGAAAGGGTTACAGAACAAAACTATTTATTGCACCTTATTTCTGAAATTCACTGTTCCAGTAAAGGT
The DNA here is from genome assembly GCF_003343005.1 of Rhea americana. Taxonomy (NCBI): domain Eukaryota; kingdom Metazoa; phylum Chordata; class Aves; order Rheiformes; family Rheidae; genus Rhea; species Rhea americana. The sequence continues at coordinate 8,240,351 of NW_028185037.1, read as the reverse complement.
CATAAAATACATATGGAGTGAAAATTTCATTGAACTAAATCAGTTTAATAATTGAAGTGCTACATATGACCATACTAAATTACTTTAAATCTAGTGAATGCTTGAATGTTTCCTTGCAGATAGCGGACATCAATCATTCTGTCTGCTCATCCCTTTTACGAGTAATTATTTAAAGACTTTAAGACACACTGACCTTTAGTTTATCCATGTAGTTCTGGACAGATTCTATCAATTATATGCTGTATAAAATGTAGCTAAAGTATTCATTACTACAATAAATTACATTCCTCTACCTATTTTCAAAATTCTCGTATTTGTATCTAATGAAATCAGTTTAGTACTTGGTAGTGTTGCATAGAAATGATACATTAGCTTTTTTAACAGCTTTGATAAAACATCCCATCAATCTTTTCCTTCAACTTCTTAAATATCAACAGAATATCTGTATCTAGAGTTCTTTATTGCTGTTAGAACATCTAATGATTAGACAAGATACATTCGAGTTGAGCATTCAGAAGGGAAACTTGATGGTACTGATCGCCTCTGCGCTAGTTCATGCATAACACTTCTATTAATCCATAGGTATGGGTGTGATGAGTGCGGTCATGTTAGCACTTAGCAATTTCTTTGCWAATATGATGGTTTGTAATGGGATAACTCAACAAAAGCAAAGAGAAATCCAAGGACATAAGACTGGTGCTACTATTTATTTAAACAATAATAAAGTAGCAATATTAAGAAAGAATATTTCTTTTTTACCACGTTTTTATCTGTTATACTGATATAACACAACACTGTTCAAGCTTCATTCTTAACAACTAACAATAATATTTTATTTTGATCAGATTAGTAGGGCATGGCGGAATGGGTTTTACTTTGTTAAAGGTCAGATAAATGAAGGGAATGTGAACATGACTTTGTCAAGTAGAAAACTGCTAGAATTTTAATTTTCTTTTATTCTTTTTTGGTCACTTAAAACAAAGTTTTCTGAGATACAAGATTTTATTTTCCTGAGGCAAATATAAATTTTTAAATGCAGCATAAATTTTTGCTGAACATTGTGTAAGATTTTATAATAACTTCTCTCACATCTGAAGCTTCATAGTTCTTTTCTTGCCTTACACATTTCCTTTCAGTGCCCTGTGGTGGAATTTTAACAAAGCGCAAAGGGACCATTTTGTCTCCTGGTTACCCTGAGCCTTATGACAACAATCTGAATTGTGTGTGGAAGATCACAGTACCGGAGGGAGCTGGTATTCAAGTAAGTGTATTTGCTATTTGTTTGCCATCACCATGCTCAAAACTGCTTTTCCTGATAGAAGATCATGATGAGATCATTTATTCATATGTTTTTACTATCTCACTAATAATTGTCATAAGGGAATTTATTGCACATTATTTTATTCACACACATTTTAAAAGATGCAAAATTTACACAATATACCTATACCTCTTTACTCAGAAGAAAAGCACTAATAATTTAAAATGTGTCAATAGTCAAAAATTCATTGTAAAGTAGAGAACAGAAGGAAGTTTCTGTATTTATTCCTTCCTAAAATGGATATATTTCCTTTCAAGAGAGTGAAGTGGGTTGCTTTCATAGGCAAGTTATACATGTTTTCCTAGAAACCCTGTTATTTACTGTACAGTAAATAAATGTTTGACATGTTATAAAGAAGTTTCAGTATGTTTCAACATGACATACAAATGGGTGTTTTAAATTATTGACAGAATTCTAATTTATTGAAATATAGATTAAGGCTTTTGTAGAATGTATAGTAGAAAAGTATTCATGTAGCTAAGTCAGGTTATCTCATCACTTTTTAGAATTCACTAAAGAAAGTAACAGAAGCCTGATTACTGGAGAGTTATGTTTAACATATTAGGACTTCTAAGCATCTTTTGATGAAATTCCTGGCAAAACATTTATCATTAAATAGTTTCCTAAATCTCCTTTGATTCAAAATATGACTACTGTAGAAACTGAAAAATTAAAGAGCTACATTTCAGTAAGTAGATACTTAACACTGAAAGGTCCCATTGCTGTTAAGTTAAAGTCCCTAGTGTAACTTTAAAGTCCATTTAAAAGTGAAAAGATTATTTCCAATTTAATTTTTACTCTCTTGACAAAAACTTGAAACTATTGTGAACAGTTTATCAAAGCTATCTTTTTAATAGTTGCATCACAGATACTTTAAGGAATTTTATAAAGTCAAGAAAGGTTTTGAAAACAATATGATTTAATGGTTGGCTGCTATATAGTCATCCTGMAAAATATATGCTGTTTACTTTAACTAACTGAAAATATTTAACAAAAACTTTAAAACTTCATCAAAATCCACCATAAGTCCATAGACATTAAGATTTAAAAGATTATGAGTTCAATTTTCAAAGTCATTAATATCCATTAATAAGATAAATAAGTTTTGAGATTGATTCTGAGGAATGCTACTCAGTCTAAACAGTTGACTAAGTTAGGATCCTGAGCTCGCTACAGTTTCTGTATGATCAGTAAGGAAAGTTAAACACTAGGAGGATAGTTCAGAGCCTTTAAGTTAGACATTAATTGACGTCCTGACTTAAGCACCCACACTGTCATTTTGGAAGTGTTTATCTCTTATAACTGAGTACGTTAGATGACTAAACTGCTACTTTTGGTTTCTAATCTACATGATTAGAAATTTACATGATTTAGTCCAGAGTGATAACAAAACAATATATTTACTGTTTTTAATACTTTATATTCTCCAGAGCTTTCCAGCTAAGAGAGCTAGTGTAAAATATCTCTTTTTTTCTGTTGCTGATCACTTAGTCATATGTAATAAGAACAAGGCATTTTCGTGGACATGCTTACGAATATAACTAGATCTGCAGAACCCTGAATATTGTTGATGAAGCAGGACAGTCACAAGGCACGATTATCAGGCTTGGTGCTCTGAATCCTGTCTGGTTTTCAGGGCTAGCTCTGAGGAGGATAAAAATCCTTGATACAGTGAACTGAGCACACCTGATATAGGATCAGTAAGACATAATATACTAGGAACTCATCATACCATTTTTATGAGCCATTTTGAGAACTGAACTTGGCTTTGTATGCATTTACAATGAAATGACATCATAATTGTTTTATTTTTGTTTTTGTTTAACAAGAAAGAACAAATCTGAATATGCCTACATAAAAATRTATCTTACTATGCCTGCTAGCCTCTTGAGGCAGTATTTGAGTRCCTTATTTATCCAACCTGAGAATGTAAATGTGGGTATTCCAGATTTTTTGGTAGGTAATGTTATATATACACCAATATACATAAATGCATAAAATATCTGAATATTTTACTTAATTAATATTTATTCCTTCAAAGTAACAGAGATATTTTTCTGAGTTTTAAAGGAGACAAAGGTAATATATCACCTATTCATATTTCTCAGTGAAACATGTAAGAGGCTATTCAGGTGTAGCAATGTGCATAAGTACCTTATTGAATATTTTGAAACAACTGGGTCAGCTGTAAGCTGCATCATCTAAAATCCAAAAGCAGATATTGAAAGGTAGATTTAAGTAAATATGAAGAGAGTGCACTCAATGCCTATCTTGAGGCATTTAACTTAAATACTTTACATTGGGAAGTTAACCTGCCAAGGTTTCTTATGAAGTCACAACACAAAAGCATCTGCAATTCAGAASATCTAATGTAGACTCCAGATCACTGCCTGAAGTTATGTCTTTCTCTTTATTGATTACACARGGAGTTTAGGGAGAATAGCATAACTTGCACTGAAATAGATATTTAAAATTAGATGTTCTGTGACTAATCCAAAAATAGCAATCATCAGCAGTCTGGCCTTGAAAACATATAAAAAGCATTAAGTATCTCCAAATTTGGTCTGAAAGAGACCTGTGTGCCTGCAGCTCTAATTCTATTGTTCTTGACATACTAACAACACGTAACTTTCACTTAAGTCCTTTGTGAACCAAAAAATAGACAAATTTTAAAGTTTTGTAGTAGAGCAGATCCAGTGGGCCTTCTCCAAGCATCTAAAACATGCCAACAGAATTGCTACTTCATTTTAAAAAATCATCCATTGGCTGTAGCATCTGACCAGTTCCTCTTTATAAAAAGCAAAGTGCTTAAGGTCCCTATCTAAGAAATAAGTGGCCAAACTCAACATTCTCTTCAGCTAGAAGGTCCAACTCCACTTAGAAAAATTTGTTCAGTACCTAGCTATACTGGAACTAGCACTTACTTCTGCTGAAGATTTTCCAAATTTGAAGAAAAGATAAGGAAGAGTAAATGAGAGCAAAAGGAAGCATGAGTCTCTAATYTAGTGGCCCAAAAAACTCATTTGAGAGGGTGTTTTGAAGTTCATCCTTACCTTTGTCAGTCTTCAAACATTTTTCATTAAACAGTTGTTTTACTAAAATAAATATTCCACATCATCCAAAATAGTAAAGTGGACAGAGATAGAAACCTAGTATTTCTCTGCTTTGTAGTGAATGCTTTCAGTACGTCAGAACAAATTTATGCTCCCTCTTACAGTATATCTGCTTCTTGCTTTCAATCTCCTTATATGATGTTGTCACCTCTGGAAGAAATGGAGTGAATATTCTGCCTTTTGCTTGCAGCAGGCTAGTAACTACTTCTCCTCAGGAGATGAGTCAATGATGAAGGTCACCAAATACAGGAGGTTGCTTTTGCCTAGAGGCAGAATTGAATGTAGCAAGATAGATGAAACAACTTGAATCATTGAGGGACTGTTTTTAGCGCTGGATAAACTAGTGGGAATCACACACACACAAAAAAAAAATGCAGTAATTGATGATCTTGTAGTTTATCTTCCCCTCAGTGTCCTTCAAATGAGAGAATCATGTTCTATACCCAGATGACTCTTGTGGCTCTGCGCCTTATGTCAGAGGTAATATGTAGTTGTGGCTGAGGGTCAAGGAATTTAGACGTCTGAATTGGAAATTAAAATAAAAAAAAAACTGTTAGGATGCAATTTTATGCACAATGTTTGTTTTCCATTCTTTTTGACAGTGACAGCAAAAAACAGCTTTTTGTGATTGAAAGCCACAGGGGCTTCAATTTACAATATTCCTTCTTTATGCTGAGTACAGAAGGGAACAAGTTTATGTTCCGTACCTCACATTTTTCTTCATAGGTGCAAGTGGTGAGTTTTGCCACAGAACACAACTGGGATTCCCTAGACTTTTACGATGGTGCTGACAACAATGCTCCCAGGCTTGGAAGTTATTCAGGTGACTGAGTAGATTTTATAATAAATATTTTAGAAATGTAACTCTTCATTGTAAACACACAACTCTTTCTAATTCTTTTTTCTGTGTTTGTTTCTCCCATAATTAACAGCAGTTAATATTGTTTCTATTTTAATGAACTGTCATCTTCTARTAGATTTTCATTAAAACTTTGAAAATTTGAAAAAATATAAATAAAATAATGTTCAGACGCTTCTAAACTACAGATGTAATATCATGGACATCATCTCTTATTAATGTCAGGATTCACCTACTTTATAGCAGGGTCCAAAACCACAGACTGCTAAAAGAGATTCTTCATGAAGTTGTGTATGAGCGAAGGATGCGTTCTCTACCCATATTTTAGATAAATAAGACAATTATTTTTTTCATCTCTCTTTAATATACAGCATTCCTATGTACAGGGTACRATCACTTAAGACTGTTGTCTTGTCATTCAAACTTCCTCATTACCAATTTGCTGAAATCACAAATAAATAATCAATTACATTTCTAACAATAGCCCTGCAGAATATGTTCAGAGCTACTTGATATATCTGACTGGAACTTTTAAAGTCTATCCCGATAGAAGATTTGTTCTTGTTTTCATGATTTATTTCTTCTTTGGTTGATAAAAGTGTGTGTTATAAACTTACATTAGATCCTTCTTCCCTGAATGCCTGCAGTTCCTCTCTCTGATATTGTGGTACCCTGAAAATGTAACAAATGTAACTTCTCTCTCTCACTCGCTCTTGCTCTTTTTCTCTCTCTTTTTTTTTATACATACATAATGTGAAATGCACATTTATATGTGTATTTCAGTTTCTGTGAGTTTCAGTAATACTTTGTTTTCTCTTTTCAGGTACAACCATACCTCCACTTCTCAACAGCACGTCAAACAACTTGTACCTAAACTTTCAGTCTGACATTAGTGTTTCAGCTGCTGGATTTCATCTTGAGTACGCAGGTAGTGTAGAAATGTTCAGTTAACTGAGAGAGCTTTCTGTTTGCAGACTGCAGGTGTACCTAAGGGATATGGAAGAGGAATATTAAGTTCTGTTGTACATAATGAATGAAATACTGTCATTAAAGTTAAAGTCATTAGTAACATCCTCATTTAATTCCAAAGGAGTAAGACCRGGCCTGAAATCTTTATTGAAAGGACTGATAACTTTAGTTTCTCTTAGTCTCTCCTTTAATTTCTGTTTGCTCCCTCAAAGGCTTTTCTGAGCATACTGCAAACAGTAGTAGATGCAGATATATTCGAATGACAATCCTAATTCCAAAATATAGTACAATATACTTGTATAATATGCACTATATCATATATGTTTTATGTATAAGACATGAAAATAAATCACTCTCAAAGAAAATGAGAATGAATAAGCTGACAGCGTTAGAGCTTTTTTCTTAGCTAACTGAAAAAATGCTTATGTGTTGGTAAGAATACAAGAGAACATAATAGTTTGAAATGTTTTATTATTGGTGAATATCTTATCAACAGAAAAGGCTATAAACATATTTTATTTTCTGTCTGGATGGGATTTCCTTAGCTGTCAGGAATTCTGACAGTGACTGATACTTTGTTACAGACTTTTTTTCCCCCAGCTGTGCAATTCCCTCTGCTCATATTGGTTCAGATGTCTAATCTGCATAATTGTTTCATGGTTATTTCTTGTAAATTTTACAGTATGCAAATCCCATGCTCTGGTTGTCTGATTAGCCAGTGGAAGAACAAGGCCTYGCAAAATGGCTACGTGATCACTAAACATTCATTATAGATTAAAATTATCTTGCTATTTCCTTGAAGTACTACTATGAATAGTTTAATGTGAAGTTTACAATAGAAATAGATATGAAATTATAAAATAAATTTGTAAAATAAATGTGGAAAATGTAAAGCATTAGCATAGGCATACCTGTTTATCTCGTTTTGGCTCATATCATAGAACTAAAACGTGGTTTCAGAACACGCAATTTGGATTMCTCCCATGAAAATCTAAGTTGAAATACATACTTCAAAATCACAGCAAATGCCTTCAGCTACTAATGGACAGACTCAAGCTATGGCACCAGACTCAAGCTTATAAAAAAAATAAACCCCTTTAGTTTAGCATGTAATGTGGCTGTTGAGTCCTCAGCACCAGCTGTTTCACTCCGTTGCTCCATTACTCTGTTGCTTGCTTATGAAGACATAGCACAGTATCTATTAGTTATAGGCTGGAGGAGAGTTTTATGAGTTCTTCTTCTTCTAATGTTGCTGAAGCTGTCTGGTTTTTTTGCGAAGAGTATGGAGAATGCTGCACTGAGCTGAATTCTGAATTTGATAGGAGATTTAGCTAAGGAGCAATCCTTTTTTTGCCATTACTAGGAGGAGAAACAAGAATTGTACCTGGTGTATCTTTTAGATTTTTGACTCTCTGGTAGCTTTCTGCAGTGGAGAGAGAGCTTAGTAAAGGATTATTTTAGTCAGGATTCCAGAGCTCWCAATATAAAAAGGTATTTTTACTGAAATTTCACTTGAAATGCATTGGTTGGAACAGAACTCAGTGTTTTGATCATGTAATTCTCCTTAGTTATCATCTCTGACTCTCAGACAACAGTTCCTACTATAAAAGCTGTGATTGTCCTTCTAAGTAGTGTTAGTAAATAAACAGTAATAACCACACGTTACCACACATTTACGGTGTTTCACTTAAGCTTCTACTGACAGGGGTTATCAGAGGTCAAATAAATTAAAATRAATTAAAGTATCAATGCATGAGTCTTCAGTGAAAAGCACATCAGAGTTAAATATTTATATTAAACAAAAGTGAAGTGGGTTAGGCAGAGACCTTTTTGTTTGTTACAGAATGCATCTTCAAAGTTCATTTCACATGTTCTAGGAGACTCAGATCTGAGGAGAAAGGCACCTCTCTTTCCAAAATGATTACTTTCTCATCTCAACAAAGATTTTCATTCAGAAAGTGAACTTCTGAAATTTCATTTTCGTTCTGTTTCATTTCCAATACCTCTTCTCATTCTTTATTAATAAATTTTTCACACTGTCCAATCTGGTTCATCTTTTGAACTATTAAGAAATCTAAATGTGCTTTTTCATTAAAAAAAATAGACCAAACAGGATATTTTTTGTTTAAGAAATATTTTAAGACCAAGTAAATGGTGCCTAGACCTAAAGGGATTAAGTATTCATATTCCAAAGCTGAGTAGTGGTCTTATCAATAATCTTATTTTCTATTATATTTTCACTTGTATGTTGAAGTCTTAAATTCTTGCTATATTCATAACATCCATAGTATGTACTCTAATAGACTATTCTAAATTTGAAGAGATGTTTCATCAACTGAAATACTGCAACAAATAGCACAACAGAAAGCTTTGTTATATAGCAAAAAGATGTTTGTTGTAAGCCACTATAAATCTTAGATTTACTCTTCATTTTTCTATATGCAGTGTTTTACTAATTAGGTAATTGCTTATGGTTTATGAATAGTAGTAATATCCTTTGAGGTTGGTTGAGTTCCTGTCTGATTGCCTCCTACATAATTTCTGTCACATTCAGTATCTATTTAAAATTAATGAATGTTCATTCTATTCGTTCTAAAATACAACCCCTGGAAATTTATGCATTTAAACATGTAATTTTAACATAGATATATAAATAGTAAAAAAAAAATCCATAAAATTAAGGCAATAACTTTAAAAAATTAAAAGTTTTATTACTTTAAGACTTACGTGGTCAAACTGTACTATTCAATATCTCATTTGTAGCTTTTCATATTTAGAACTACAGGAACCTTTGGAGAAGTGGGTAATAGCATCAAATTGCTTCTTTATCTTTTTGATTTATATCCAGTTCTTTTTATCAGAAGTATTTAAAAATGGGAAGGTACTGAGAAAGTGTTTTGAATTAATRTCTGAGTTAAAGTCTCTTTTCTTTCTAATGCTATTGTTTATCAAAGTTTAAAAAWCTAAAACTTTATACTAAGACAGTATAATGTGATTCAGGGGACTAGTCATGCACTGAAACATAGTCAGGAATGAACAGGGCGCGGCTTGTAAATACATTTATGATTTCTTCCGAACTACTGTTATGGCAACTTGAGAGACAAAAGTTCTTCCAAGTTAACTCTCAGCTGAGAAGAACCATGTTATACTTCAGTTTCTTGTAAGGCATTCAAAACATTCAAATTGTATTTTTTGCCAAACATTATTTGATTAAGTGAGGCGAGAGCACAATGGGATGAAGACCTGTGACATGGTGTGAGCCAAGTTACTGGTTCACTTTGCGTGACCTCAGAAAAAAAAATGAGTATTCCCATGCTAATTTTCTGCATTTCAGCTGCAGGTTCAGTAATTGGAAGCTGAAGACCAACAACTCCTTAAATGCTCAAAATAGTTTATAAGCACTCATCTGAGTAAGCCAAATCCTGCTGTACTTTTGTCTCTGTATTTCTGTAGATTCAACTCCTCTATCCTTTGAGGGGGGGGGAAATTAAATATCGACTATCCCAACTCTGAAAGCTATTTATGCAGCTAAATTCTTCATGTTGACTATCTTAAAAGAACTCATCTAAAAATTTTACCCCCAAATTCAACCGTGCCTTGCTGATATTGCAGCAGTAGTGCCAAGACTCTGAGACAAGCTGCTCTTGTGGTATTCCTCATTAGGGTTCATTCAACTCCTTTTCACCATCGTAATATTCCAGTATATCTTTTAAAGATTTTATATGATAAGTTATCTTCTCTTTAAAGGAGGCATTTTAATCACTCAGTAACCACATACTGTGCAATTTCATTTTTAAAAGTAGTATAGTTACAAGACTGGAGATGAAATGAACTGCAGAGGTGGCTGAGAGTTTATGTGATCGGTTTCCACTGCTATTCGTAATTTACAGTGAACACTTGAAAGTCATCCTCCTTTGAAGCCAGTGGCACTAAAATCTTCATTTGCTGCTGTACAAATATTATTTATTGTGTAAATGAGATCCAAAGAATATTTATCAGCTATAGAGAATAACACATAATGTCTCAAGTTCATATATGTATGCAACATGACGGAGATAAATTTTTTATATTATAACATGAGTATTATAAGAATCAAGCTTGTACTGCCTGCAGTTTTAGTGTATTTTATCTCTATTCTTCCTATAAAGCATTTTTTTTTAAGGGGAGATAATTTTCTCTCCAGAATGTATAAGTAACTGTAAATAACCAGAATTCTGCTAGGTTTCAAGGCAGATATTCCTATATGTTTCTAGTACTCTTATTTGAAATTGTACAAAGAAATTCAAGCACAAGTATACAAAATAACATTTTAAAATTATTGGACACTTAAATAATTTATAAGTTCAAACGATAACCTGTAGCAGAAAACTATAATGATTGAAGGAATTAAAATAGGGCTGTAAGCTCTTTTTTTTCCCCAGCAGGTGCTGTTAATCTATGTTAAGATAACAATTATATAAATATATATAAATTATATATGCTCCTTAATATCCAAAGACTTTTTTTTAATATTCACCAAGTTAACAGTGACTAAAAGTAATGAACAGAATCGCCCTGTCTGTGGATCTGTATTAGTTGTTTCTGATTCCTATTAATAGATTCTAAAGATATCCACAATAAAAATATGTTTTTTCCTCTGATTACTGTACTGAGCAGAGAAGAATTGCAAAGCCATTGAGGGAGTTTCTTCAATGTAAGGTTAAACTGCATTTTATGATAGGATTTAAATTACCATTGTTCTGAGGTTCACTTGTATTAATACACAAAGACTGTAGATTCCAATGATCTTAGTCGAAATATATTATTTATTAATACAGTTTTATGTAAAATTTGGTACAAACCAAAATGTTTTTAAGGACAGCAATATCTGTCTAATTAATTTGCAAATGCCAGACATTCAAAATAGATTTTTTTTTGTTGTTTTTACAGTATAATTTTATTGTAAAATCAGACTAGTGAAAATTACTGGTAATCTACCACATGTGCCTTACAGAACATATTAATATGTATGCTTTATAATCCTTAAGAATTTATTAGCTTTCAGCTTTCATATATTATAAAAATATATCCTTATAAGAGATTCTTTAAACAGTAATTTTTATTTAATGAGATTCTTAAATTAAGTGGACAGTTACATTAGCAAGTTTTCAAACATGCACAAGTTCATAATATGGTGACATAATTCCATTATTGAATCCCATATATCCCTACTACTCTATGTGTGTATATGTTTAATTGCTTATTAATCTTGGCCTCAAAAGTAATTACGGTGCAATTCTTACAGCATGCAGACAGAGTAAGAGGACTGATTATACTTAGTGTTACACGTGTTTTTATCTTCCTGGGTCTTCCTGGGTAGATGCAGTGAAGAATTTTTCTCATTTCTCCTTATGATGACCATGAAAAAAAAACATACACTCTCTTGTCAAACTAACTTCTATCATGATCACTAATTAGAAATATCTGTGTTGTAACTTCATATATGCTGCGTTAAAAATGACAAATTACATGAGAATTAGATGTAAATTTTCTGTTTGTGTATAAAAGAATGGAAAAGCAGAGGTAGACCTGGGAAGAACTGAATGCAGATGGGCTGCTATACATTACATTTGTTTTCCTGTGTTGTGGGTTTGGTGGGGTATTGACCAAGCTTCACTCTCTGTAACACTCTGAGAAGGGAATGTGCAAGTGCTCCCAGTTTGAATTAGGCTCTGATTTGAGTGAGACTGAGTTTGGAACTAAATAGGTCTAAGCCAGAAGACAGAAGAAATTTAGGCAAGACTGAATCGAGACTGCAAATTGCTGGGAAGTGTTTACGGCCTCTTTCTTGCTTTCCCCTTCTTTTGCTCAGCAAAGAAAGCTTTCCTCTCTATATAGTTCCAGAATAATATGCCATTTGCTTGTCCACAGACAAACTGCTGGTACCCAGGAGCTTCCTAAAGTATATCAACAGAGTGTGCCCATATGCAGTACACACAGAAGTAAGGTGAATCTAAAAACAGATTATATTTCTTAGAATGTCTAAACTTCTCAATTTTTCACAGCTATAGGTCTAGACTCTTGTCCTGAACCACAGACYCCAAGCAATGGGATCAAAATTGGAGACAGATACATGGTTGGAGATGTGGTGTCTTTCCAGTGCGATCAGGGTTATTCCCTCCAGGTGAGTTTCCAATTTTAAATGGTGCCTTTAGTTCTTTAACATGGTTATGTTTGAGTCGGTCAATATGAAATGGACACCAAAAACTTCAGGAGTTGTAAATACACAATAATATAAAATTCACAGTTATCCAGATATTCCCTCAAAGTATATGGCTCTGTGCTCCCTCSATGTTAGTGATTATACATTGTTATATATTACTGATGATATCTTTGGTATTCATAGATGAACTGTTGAAGTGCTGGCAAATTAAGCTAAAGAAATCATTTGATGAGCAATATTCACAGTTCTCTATAGGCAGGAATGAAAAGAAAATAAGTGGAAGGGGGAATAAAGAACAAAGAGAAAGGAAATTTTTTTTTCCTTTCCCAGGAAATCAGTGTCAGTTATATTCTTTCAGATATTTCTTGTTTGTTTTTTATCTGAAAACATTTTCAAATATTGGTGTTTTTTACTATGCTTATTTGCTGTGTTGTTCAATTAGCAAAAAGTAGGACTAGAGGTAACACAATGACCATGAATTGTGATTAATTTGCCTATCTGATTTTCCTGGCATATACAACCASTATATGTCTGTCTACAGGAAAGAGCTTGGATATGTTTTCAACAATATCTGTAGTTACACTGAAGAACCAAATCCAAAACTGATCACTGCTTCAACTTGAGATACTCTCCAAAAGGGTGAAAATTCCAACAGACAGATTATTCTTTTCCATATTTTTTCTCATGTGTGACTACAGTGATGGGCTTCAGACTTACTCACTGAGTGAAGTTTAAGAATACTGATCATTTCAAACAGTTGTTTTACCTAATTCTGTGAAGATCTAGATCCTGARGTAATAAGTACTGCACCAAAAATAGAAAATGATTCAGGTTTTTGGACCATGYAAAAAGCTACAGCCAACATTGTGTAACAGGAATTAAATAAACTTGTGTGCTTCCAGATCTCACCMATTGTTTGGATTTGAGGCCTATAAACCAGTTTCCCCTTCAATACAGAGTTCCTAGTCATGCTTACAGCCTTCCAGCTTTGCAAGAATAACTGAAATATTCTGTGACTGCAGCTCTGACATTGACTRCTGGAGTTTAGCTCTTAGGTTTGAAGTAAAGGAAATACAAAGAGCACATAGATTATGTAAACACKCATGAAAAACCTCCTCCCTCCGTAYTGTTTTGCTGGCATATACAGTATGACTTTGCCACTTCATTTTTTTCCTCTAGCACTGAGCAGATATTCTTGCTCATAGTTATAGAGGAAACATACTATTTTTTTCTTCTAGGAGAGAAAAAAAATGGGTTGTAGATTTTCGTGGGTTTTTCATTTTCATTTGCTGAACCTGGAAGACAGTAACAACTACATGAGGCTGTTATACAAGGTAGTGGTAGATCTTGAAACTAATCTGTTACAGACTGCCTTGAAATATCAGAGAATATTTAGGCTATTCATGACAATCTGTTGTAAAGAGACCCTTTGTTATAAAGAAATTTCTTATATGACTCAGCTTTTGGCTACTTAAAGCAACTGTTTGTGYGGGTAGGGGTGAGGTAAGGACTACAGTTAGGATTGGTAATATGCAGGTAAGATATAAAACCAGTAATGTATACTGCTCATATATTTGCATGTTCCACAGTTAATTCAAATGAATAATATGTAATTATTACTCAGTTAGACTTTCCGTTTCTAACTTTACTGTGTGATTACATTATCAAATTGCTAAAACTAGAGTCACGGAATTCAAATGGACACTGTTAGAAACAGTAATAGAGGGTATGAACACAATTCCCTGCAAGGCTGACAGTCACACAGGTAAGATCGCACAGGCTTTCCTGTTGCATTGAAGGATATGATAGAAATCACAGATGTACAGTATAGATATAATACCTTATTGCTTTTTAAAAATATTTTGATGTTGTTTTGGGTTATCACTAAACATTCTTTTGTTGGGCTACTAATGATGCAGCACATATTTCACATTTTTATTATATTTATTGTTAAATATTTTGGCCTTTTAGGGACATTCACATATCACCTGTATGCCCGGACCTGTGAGAAGATGGAATTACCCAATTCCGATATGTTTAGGTATGTTCATCTTATATAAATTTGTTTAAACATGTTGGAATGAACAAGGCAGAGACCTCAAAAATAACAGATATGTAGGTAGATCTGAAAGGACTTAAYTAAAAGTGAAAATGGACATATTAAACTGAAGATGTTCAGAGAAACTTCACACTCTTATTTTGGCAAGACTTTTCTGAAGTGTCCAATCAAAGAAGAATGAATGAAATAGATTCCAATCTGAGTATCCTATACCAGTGATGAGACCTCCAGAGACCTTTAAAAACATAGTTAATTTATTTATGAATAATTTCCACAGTAGAGTGATAAATAGTATAGAAAATACTAAAATAGAAGTAACATTACATTCTCAGCTCTGATGATGTCAGGATAAGGCATATCTACCTATTTAACAAGATATTTTATTTTTCAGATTAAACTGTATAAATAACCATATTGATATAAATGGAGAAAGCCCTAGAAGCCTGCCATAAGCCCAACTGAAACATCTGAAATGCATTAAAATATATTCTTTTTATATGAAGAATAAATGTGAGGGATGTAGAACTCTCTATCTGCATCTTCTCTGACTGAATAGAAATGGATTTTTKGGGGGAAGTTCCCTAATAATAAGAGTTATCTGTATTTGTAATCTTGAATGTATAGAAAGCAGAAAGCTGTGGACCCCATTAGAGATTTTATACTTTATTTTTCTTTGAGACAGGTTAGGTATCCCATGACCTACCACACACAATCCTGCTCTTAATTCAGTGAGGTGTTAAACACCTCATGTAAGGTACTGAGCTCCCCTTGCCTTGCCGTGCTTTGCCTTYCCTCAAATAATGATTTTTAATTGTATTTCAAATAATGTAGCAATTGTTAACTGGAAAAAAAAGTTAGTTTAAAAAATCTTATTTACTCTAATTAACTTCTTAATCTTTTAAACATGTTTTCAAATCTAACAYTGAAGTGGAAGCTACTTTATTGAATGACCTCATGTGTGATAAAATAGAAAAAAAAATCCCAAAGTTGTTTGCATTTCTATAAATATTTGTACATATACATTTTGTAACTCTGTTTATTTTATCTCATTTTTAAAACAGAGGARAATACAAATGCAGTGTTTATAAAGGCCTCTTGAAATATTTAGAATGGTTGAATATTTATTACTTTATATTACTTAAATATTCCTTTATAAACCCATAAGTAATTGTGTCAATGTGCTGGTATRTACCTCTTGCCTGTTCACAAGAATGGTTCATACAGAGTGCAGAGTGAACATCTGTTCTCTTTTCAGGAGCATGTGTCCTCCAAATTAAAACCCAGTCAATTCATAATAAATACATTTTTACAGTATTTGTTTGTAAATTAATTCATTACAGATATTTAGTGGTRAAAAATGTTTGTGTATATTTTAAAATATAAGCATTAATATATAGTTAATCATGAAATGGCCTTAGATTTCTAGATTAGTTTTCAACTTGTTTCTATTCCTCTAAAATTTTTTTTTTGATGCTTTTGCAGCACAATGTGGTGGTGGTATGTCAGACTTCAGTGGAGTGATCCTTAGCCCTGGGTTTCCTGGCAACTATCCCAGCAGTTTAGATTGCACATGGACAATCAGACTGCCTATTGGTTTTGGTATGTACTCTTTCATGGATTAACTTTACTTCTTTTATGGCTTCAAAACTTTGAAYTTTTCATCCTGGTAATAATAAAATAAATAAACAAATAATTTTAGTTCATTTAAAGGGTTTATCAGTGCCATAAGAGAACAAATTAGGATAGAAAAGCTAAAAAGCTTTTCTAACAAGACAGAATATGCATGTCCAGCATTGACAGGTTTTGGCCAGCGTGTAGAGAGCACGCTCTGGGGCTGCTATCATGTACTCTATCAGTCAYGTGACTGCTTGACAGATCTTCCTTAGGTGTTCTCCCTATAAACAGAAGAAAGATACATTTAAAAATTCTGTTATTTTATCATTAAACTTCTTTGCAATTCCTAGGCGAATATCACASAAGCATAGAAATGGAGGGACCTCTGAAAGGCTCCCTATCAATGTTGTCAAACCTCCTACTCAAAGAGGAACTGTTACTAACACCGAATCAAGTCAACTATGGGTGGCAGGTCCTCTTCAGCAGAGACTCAACCAATTGGTTCCCAACCTGTATCAATGCATAAAGCTGTTCTGCCCCAGGTGCAGAACTTTGTACTTCTCTTTCTTCAAAACTTCATGAAGTTTCTGTTGACCCAGTTGTCATTGTTTTTCAGTATTTCCATGGATGGAAGCTCTGTCATTTGGTATATTGACCACTCCCCCTTATTCAGTAATCTCCACAAATTTGCTTAGGATGCATTCTTTCTCATTAGTCACTGATGAAGACACTCAATAGTATGAGCTCCCATATCAACCCATGGAATATATTGGAGATATTGTACAGCTGATTATCACCCTTGGAGCTTCAGAGGTCAGCTCATTTTTTAACCCACTTGCTGTCCATTCATCAACGAGAATGCTATAGACGACAGAGTCAAAAGCCATACTAGAGTCAAAGTACATTATATCAATTGCTCTCAGTTTGTCAACATAGCCAGTAATTTCATCACAGAATGAAATTAGGGTTGATCAAGTGTGATTGCCCTTAGTAAATCCATGCTGACTGCAGCTGAGTCCCTTTTTGTTTGGAAYGGCTTCCAGGTCCATAGTCATTACATGGACTTCAGTGAAGCAAACCACCTGTAGTAGCAGAGGTCTTCTTGCCTTAGAGATGGTTGTAATCTCAGGGTTTTTCWAGTCACTAGGGACTTCTCTCATTCACCATGATTTTGCATAGACAGTATGAGCATTTCAAATGCATTGGCCAACCCCTTGAGCACCGTTGGGTAGATCCTATCAATCAATATGGAGATGAATACATCCACTGTCTCCAAATAGTCRCTAACCAGTTGCTCTCCACTGTTGGATCTGCCCCTTCCCAAATCTTTCTAGTATATGCAAAGGTCTAGGAGCACACATTGCCTGTGAAGAATGAGGTGAAAAAGAATTTGAATATTTCAACCTTTTCTGTATTGCCCTCACTAGGTTGCTTTCCAYATTCATCAGTGGACCCACATTTTCCGTGTACAGAAGTGAACAGCAAGARGTAGCTGTCAGAAAGCTAGATGTGTCTTAAGAATCTCTTTTCAACATCCCAGATCTGGCCTCTTGGCAAGAAACAAACCTGTAGGTCTGGCTGGCAGAAATGTGACTCTGTTCTATGCAGGAGGGAGTCCTTAACCAATAATACTTGTTGCTTCCGCTTGATAACACTGGTCCTCATCTGATAATCTGAGTTGTCTGGCCTGGAGCCTCTCCCTTATGGAAGTTGTTCCTTCTGTTACCAGGGTCATGATCTAGGTGAACCCCAGCAGGTGGGATGTAGCTTTGCTCCTGCTGCCAGTAGTTTCCAGCTTCTTCTCTCACAGGAGTTCATGTACTGTGTTGCTTTGATTGTTCCTTCTTTCTTGCCTTGGGAGTGTGATACCACTTGACTCTCTCAATCAGCGTYTGATACTTTATTTGCTTTGAAATTGTGACTACCAACGTCAGTTTGAGAAAGTCCCCCAATAGTGAGGCTCCTGGCCTGCTCAAACACCGTCATGGTGGTTGCAGAGGAAAACTGGTATTTAGTTTTTCTGCTATCCTAACGTTTAGGGATTTTTTTTATTGTGAGCTGTTTGCTGATAGATTTAGATATTGTCTAAGAAGTTACCTGTTTCTAATATTTTAACAAAAGTTTTATCATTATTTTTATATCGTTTTCAGGTTGATTCTCAACTTTTTTTTTAGTTATTGAATTATGTTTTTATGTCTAATCTACTAGAATAGATTCTTTCTGGTTTCTTCTTTTAGAGACAACTTTTACCAAGTAAAAGTTACTTTTTGGTTTTTGCAATACTACGCAATTTCTTTTTTGTGTATATAGTGTGTTTTTATGATAGTGGTATGCATTTATACCTTCAGGTTTGTGGTTGCTCTGTAAGGGCACAGCTTCTTTTACTGATACTCTTTTAACGTTTTTATAAGAGTCCTCAGTTTTATGTCATTCTACATTTTAAAATTAGGCAAAAACTAATGGGATTGTATGCCTTACATTTCTCCTCAGAGCAAGTTAAAAACATTCCAGTCCCTTACGGTTGCTGTTTCAGAGCAGCTCTTTGACAACAGTATTTAAGCCAGATTCTGTACAAACAGAGAGATATTTTTCTTCTCTTGTCTTGTCCCTGACCAGTTAAAGAAACAGTCATTAGCTGTCCCTAAAAATTTAGTTTTGATGAGAGAAATATAGCTAATCTACTTCAGTAATTCAAGTTTTTCTGTTACTGTTGCGTCTTATGAACTTATAGCCTACTTGATTTTCCTAAGCATATCAGTTCCTATGTAGTCCTGAAACTTTATTTTGCCTATTTCCATCTAGAATTTTGGTCTATAGGCATTCTGTGTTTCATGGTGACGTTGGTAATTATCATGTTATTTGTTTTTATGCTTTCTTTGAAGTATACTGCAACCGTTTCCCTGTCATAACCTGTTCTGCTTTTGCCTGTACTTTGTGAACTAATAAAACRTTGGCCACTGGTTGCCTTTCTTCCTCCAAATTTCCCATATATATATATACTATTGCAAAATAATTATTCAAAGCTCCAGTTGCCCCATATCATTTTTTAAACTTCTGGTTCATGTGTAGGAGCCTGTGCACTTCTTGGGTTTCTTCTTCACATGCTGGTTGAATGGCGTGCCTTTCTTTCTTTTTTTTTTTTTTTTTTGTCTGCTCCTCACAGTTTCCTGTTTGATAATTGCCATCTTCTATTGTCGTCTTTACTTGACAATGCAGGATTTCTGGGTCTTCCTCAGTAAGTGAATGTGTCATCCTGAATAGTTTGCCCTTCTACACCTGTTCACGTTCTTCCTCTCCTCTTTTCAAAATCACTTCTATGTTCCTTTTTGATTTTAAGTCCCATCAGCCTGGTTCACTTATGATTTAGATGAAAGCTGTTTGTTTTGCATGGGCTGTTTATACTGAAGAATGTTAAATCTTGTGTAACATTAACTGAGCGCAATCTATGTGGGGAAAATACATTATCTCTGGATAAGAATTTCCAAATAAAATCCTATTGTTATGTTTGCATTTTGTTTAAAAGTCACAAGACTCAAGTCRGTCTTTGATTTTTTGTATTACTATTTTATATAAATAGCATCAACGCTTTCATTTGGCCAGTGCCTGAATTTTAGAGAGATTGACTTGACAGCTTAGTTAGTGTTTCATTATGAGTCATAAAGTGTGTATAATCCTCAGACGCCRTGCGGATCCCTGCTGGCTGGGTTATCCAAGGAAATGATCGCAATAGTAGGCTTATTGTCCATGGGTCACAGCTCTGGGGGAACAGGACATTCAGAGCAATAGGATTCTTTAACAGATGATTTCAAAGACATTTACTAATAAGGGAGAAATAATAAAAATCCAGAATACTGATTCCATTTCAGATTCTATACTGTGCTGAACTCTGTACAGACATTGCTGTCTTTTTATGCCAGATGAGTTCCCTTCTGCCTCTTGTCCCACTCCACTACTTGTTTTCCTGCTTGTTTTCCACTACTGACTCCATTTTCTTCGTTTTCATTGTCCCAGGCTTAGCTTTCCATTTCTTTCTCCACATGCAACAATTCCAATTTGGCTGTCCAGATTCCTATTTAAACTGTATATTAATATACTATTAATTTTACCTTCAATTAGGAAGGTAATTCAACTGTTACAGTTTTGGAGACAGCCGCTTAACTCCCTCAGAATCAGCAGTTCTGCACTGCTTTACACTACCTGAAATTTAGCCACTGGATTTAGAACTGTTTTCCAGTTCATATATGGGAAAACTAAGTGCTCCTGTTGTTACAATAACTAATTGAAATATTTTTAACATTTTGACCATTTCTATATAATACGTTGATAATAGGAGACAAAACTGAATTGAATATTGGAGTAAAATTACATTTCACCTTTTGGCATTTGAAAAAGTGATAGGTAAAACTGATTTTACAGAGGCTGACATTCTAGTCCAGTGGAGGCATAGACATCTAACTCCTCTGAGTAGCAAGGGAAAAAACTCACAAAGACCATTGTGGGAACCTTCTGTAGTTTTCTGTTCTTTCTAGGTGTTTCTAAAAAGAGATATCGTCCCAATTAAAAACCATGGATCATAAACTTTTCTACTTCAGATTAACTGTGATTATTATCTAAACCAGTAACTGTTAATTTGCAATGAGTTTACAAGGTTACTTGATATGATTTTTTTTTTTTTGCTATTCTTCCTGAGATTTGTAGTTAGATTTTATATATAAATATACAAAATACTCAGAAGGAGTGTCCAAAGAAGAAGAAAATATGAAACTGGATGAGAAATAGTATAACAAGAAGTTTGAGAGAAATGGAGACAGGTGTCACATATGAGACAATGATGGCTATGAAGGAAGATTAGCGTAGTTCTGAGAATATACAGTGAAAGACAGCAAAGTGCAGAGAGTAGAATGATGGGCAAACAATATAATATTAGGGCTGTGTTTATATGGATCAAAGGCGGTAGAAGAGAAAAAAAAATGACAGGAAGATAGCATGAGTTGGCAGTTATTAAAGAATGACAGCTTAAAATTTGGACAAGTTTAGGTCGAGGGAATTAAATAAAAGGTCAAGCCTAAAAATATCATGGACAGAGAAAAAGCAAGGATTGGACATAACTGGATTCTTTGAGTAGGAAAGTAAGTTTATAGGAATTTGGAAGGCTAGAAGAATCCAAGACACAGAGCAGAAGCTTTCTTACTACATGCAGGCTATCTTCAAAGAAAGAGGGACAGAAATGGTAAAGGAAACAGTGATGTATTTATGCACTAACTTTTGGTGTAGCATATAAAATACCACATGCCTCAGAAAGCCATTCATATGTTTTGCATGATATCTAGGGAGAAAGCTCTATGAAACAGTGACAAACACTATTCAGCTGTTACAGTTTAGGAGTTACAAAATTATTCATGACTTTTCAATAATTAATTTGTCATTATATGTTTTCCTTTCAATGTTATGTGAAATCATGTTGATTATCTTTGCCAGAAACACCAGCAGAACTCAATCATCTTTTTAATGAAAGTACTCCATTGTCATTCCGTAGTAGCAGTAGCTCACTTCAGACAAAATAAAAATTCTCTTTTGTTGTATCTTATTTAGAAAATTGTAGGAATAAGAAAATGTTTAAAGAGCCCTATAGCAACTCTGCTGATGAACATTTTCTCCTTCTCCTGTCATGTAATAATTATAACCCATCATCTGGTTAGGAGAGATAACTTGCTACTGGATAGTAAGCTTCCTTCCTGTTCCTTACTGAATCAAATAATCAGAATTTTCTGTTGACAAGGTCGTCATATACCAGTGTGAAGGGAATTTAATAAATGAATAGCATGTCTAATTTCTAGTAAGAATCATTGATGAATAATGGTTATTAACATCATTTACCTTACCTGGAAGCCCCAAATACTATATATATGCATAATCCATATTATATATATAATTTTATTCTGCCTCATTGTTTTTATTAGATATATTTTTTACGATTTATTTTCTGTATGTATGTGTATATGTACATATATATATATATATTCATATCTAGAAATAACCTGATAGAGTTCAGTTTATGTACCACTGAAATGCAGCTCTCTCTGGGTAGGACTCCGTCATTATCCCATTCCAGTCACGGCACACAAAGCATTTTTTCTTTTAACAGAAACAAAGACTATTGTATGCAATTGAAAACAGGAAAGTTTTAATGAAATTGAATGTATTTTGTATTCAGAAGTTAAATTTGGCCAAAATATCAGAACAACAAACCTTGCCAAAAAGTAGCATTTAATTATAAATAACGTACAGTTCAACGCCCTACGTCAAGTCAGTATTTCATCATTCACATTCCTTATCTTGCCAGCCTCTTAAAATTAGTAATAAGGAGAAAAAGCATGTCATACTGAATCCCTGGGACTGTATCTGGCAACATAACACATTAATTTCCACTGTTTACATTATTTTCTGACATCAGCACCATATAATATATACACTTTATTTTCCTGCCAGGTATTGATACCAATGGCTTTTATTTGCTCACATTGTTTTTCAGGTGTCCATTTGCAATTTTTGAATTTCTCAACGGAGACCATACATGATTATTTAGAAGTAAGGAGTGGATCTACAGAAACTAGCACTGTTATTGGAAGACTAAGTGGTCCTCAACTACCAGCCTCCCTGTTTAGCACAACTCATGAAACAAGCTTATACTTCCACAGCGATTATTCACAGAATAAACAAGGATTTCATATTATATACCAAGGTAAGAGATTTGATATTTTTATGTGAGAGCAAGATAGTTGTTAAAGGCTATTTCTTTTCTTACCGTTCCTGAAAGATAAACATGAAATAAAATATCTTGTGTGTTTCCAACCAAAGTGTTATATGTTATGATTGTACACAGATGCATGTAGTTAAGAAAGGGGAAAAAAGTATTCTCATTAAAAAGCGGTAGAAATCTAAGTGAACAGATAATTTCTCATATTTGAATTCAGTTGACATGTTGATTGACATTGTGTGGGTTTACAAAATAGGCATGTCTATTGTTTAATCATTATAAACATAAAGGAATCACAATTTTATATATTGGGTTCTATCAAGGGAAAGATCTAAATATTGTTTTAGAACACTAGATCGATACAGGCTAATCCAAAATTATTCCAACCTAGAAATCTCCAAATCCATTTTATTTGCTAGTTGACAATTTACCTAGAAAATTTATGTTCCATTCTACCCAGTTTGGTCCTGCTGAGCTGSTGAAGACTGCTAAATCATAGTTCTATTCATATAGTTGCAGATCCATTTCAAAGGAATTAGATCACCACTGTCCCTAGAGAAAGGTCAAATGCATATTTAAAACTATACCTGTTTTCACAATATGAATAACATCAGAGGGTGATTTTAAGAGATTTTGCTTTATACCAGTCTTCTATTACTCTTTCAATAGTAACAAGTCCAAATTGACTTGAACTCTATATAACATTCTTGAAATAAGCCCCTGTAAAAGTGTTCACTTTTATAGCAAAAATTAACTTATGACCTAAAGTGCCTGGTAAGATGTTGTTCAGTTCTTATTTGAGATATGATATGATTTGTAAGGGTAAGGGGCTTTTACAATCTACTGATAAGAAAAGCAGTGAAAGATTATAAAGAAAAAGCATGTGAATAATTGATACTATTAATAAAAGAGTAATCATTTTGGAGATGCTGTTTTTTGTGAGCAAAGAATTCCAAAACATTTCTTTTAGTCCTTTAAACCACTTGAGAGATAGCTAGTTCTTACAAAAATATACACACTATGTGCACTTTTCAGATTTTGCAGATTTTACATAGCATATTTGTTCTCAGTTCTGTAATAGGAAGGGAATGCTTGGAAAAGATCATCAAGATGTGCAAAAGAGGCTTGTACTCAGACCTTACTTGCTCACTATAAAAGCTTTGGTATTCATAGTTCATGATGGAAACTTTTAATTATTAATTATTCTGAGAAAAATATCAGAAATAAAATTACAGTCAGGTTTCATTTCCCCTTTCTTAAACATACATGCGTACATACACACACACACATATATTTGTATTTTAAAGTCTTTTGTGTCAGACTAATGTTCTGTCTAGCTCAGTATGGTGTCTCCTAGTGGCAAAAAGAAATACTATTTAGGAACAAAGTTAGCTAGTTAACTAGAAGTTAGCTAGGTAATTTCTGTAGTCCATTATCATTGTACCCCTCCAGCATCCAACAGTGGTTGTACCAGAGATATTAGAGGGTACAGCACTTTCCAAGCCTTTTTACACATTCTCTGTGGACCTGTTGTCCATGAATTTGTCTAACCCCCTTTTCAGCCTGCTGATACCGTCTTACTGCACAAACTGTTGTGGCAACAAGTTCCAGAAGTTCATGCACACTCTGTAAAGTTTCTGTTACTGTCCTGAACTTATCTGCTACTATTTAATTGAGAGTCTCCTCATTCTAATACTGTGGGATTTTATGGAGGACATTTTTGCATTCAGCCTTTCCACCACCTTCACGATTTTGTGAATCTCAGTCAGATCTCTCTGAGCCATCTGCTCTCCAAACTGAAGAGTTTCAACTCTTTTGGTATTTTCTTGTAAAGGTAGCAACTTCCATCCCTGGATTGCTTTAGCAATTAAGTCCACTAACTTTCTTGTGATTCAGAGACCAGAAGTGCATATAGAAGTCAAAATGTGGCCACACTAAGGTATTATATAGTGGTGAAAAGACACACACTATATCAATTTCAGTATGTTTTCTGATCACACTCAACATTTGTTTACTTTTTTGGCTGCCTTTGCACCTTGCATCAGTTTCAGAAAACTGAACTAATGACTCTGAAATCTCTTTCCTGAAGTGTCAGGAAAAAACTGTCAGTTCTGTGTTTATCCATGCAAAGGCATGGATGATTTATGCAGGGGATTAAATTACATTTATCTAAGTTGAAGCTCATCTGGCAGCTTTTTGCAGACCTAATTTTACGAGGTCCTCCTGCAATTCCTCACTGACAGCATTTTATTGCCCATAAGAGCCTAGTATCATCTGCAGACTTGGAAATTACACGACTTACTCTCTTCTTCAGGTTATTGGTGAAAATTTCGCATAAAACTAGGCTCTGTAACAATCCATTGAGAAGACTGCTGGTGACTCTGCCTATATCTGAGAAGTGACCTATCCTTCACATTAACCAGCTTTCATTCTGTGAAAGAACTTTTCTTCTAATTCTGTGGCAACTCAGATTTTTAATAGCTTTTCTGTGAAACCTTGTCAAAAAGTGTTTTGAATGTGTATTGTGTCTGTTGGATCGCATACATGCGATATCTTTATCGACGCCTTTATAAAACTGTAGGAAGTAGTTTACAGAGCTCCACTGTCTGTTGCCAAAACACCATGTTTATCCATGTGCTCAGTGATATTATTCTTTATTATAGACTCTACCGTATTACCAGGGATGGAAGTCAGACTCAGTGATCTGTAATTTCAAGAATCCCTTCTAAAGCAGTTTTTATAGATGAGATTTACATTGGCAAACCACCAATCCTCTAGCGCAGAGCCTGAAATTATGAGATATACACCTTGGATGAGTGCCATCTGCTCCTGGTCCTCTGCCCTATCTATTTAATACTTTTTTTTTTCTATTTACTTCTAAGACCTATCTATTGCAAATATTGTATCTTATTTGGGAATCTCCACTTTATTAGATTTTTATTTTGAATTATAGCTCATGTTTTACCTGGCCTTTTAATGTAACATTAATCAACAGATTCCAGTCTGCATTACTTCATTTTTGTATTCCCCTCATTTGTATTTTCCTCATTTGTTTCCCTTTCTGGAGACTGAAGATGCCTGTGCTGTGTTTATTTGACTCGCTCCCTCACAATATAAGCAAACAATATTATGACTGCTGTTACAGAGCAGCTGTCCCTCTAAGATCTGGGTAGCTAGTCAGTTCAAATCTAATATAACCACTTTGCTTGTGGGTTCTCAAACTGGTTGTTCTAGGGAACAATTATTTAATGCACTAACGATCAACGATTTGATTTCTTCAGGTCATCATGATGAGGTCCATATGTGGGGATCTGAGTTTCCCATTATTTGTCCTACAATTGCAGCTTTTCTAATTTTACTTTTCTTACTTAATCTTACATTTCTGGCTCACTACAATTTTCTGTGTTACAGAGTTACAGAAGCAGCTAATACTACATTTATATTATAGAATTGTAATCTTACCTATAAGTATTCAGTCATGTTTCCTTTTTCCTAGTAATATCTCGCTGATATGAAACTTTATATAGTTCTCAGCATTTAATGTTCTCCCCCACCTGGAAGTCCATACCCTATCATTCTTGTAAAGTAGCCTGGCAGCACTGTGTCCCTGGCCACACTGGTCTGTGAGATGCCTTTCGCATTGATGTGGCTGCTTGGTTCAAGCATCCTAGTTCCCGCGTGTTATATTTTAGGCTACTATATTGGTGTGAAAATGCTTCTTGTTTTTCCCTGTATTTTGCTCCTTTACAGTGCATGCTCCAGCCAACTTGCATTGTAGGCGATCTAATTGTCTTCCCTGTTCACTGTAAAACTGTTTGTTTTCCTACTGGCCTGTTTTAGAGGTGCATTGACAGGTGGCCTCATCCCTCTCATGGCTTCACATCAGGTTTTCTGCAGAAAAAACTCTTCACATGAGTCTTTACACTGCTTCTGGTTTAAGGACTCCTCTTTAACCTTTTTTAATTTTCAGTACCAGCAGACCAYCTCCATTTTGCTTAAGGTGTATTGTACTTGGAAGCTATTTGTAGTCTTAAAGAGCTAATCAGTGTCCTACTTTTTTGAAGACCTGTGAACACAAGAAGTCTATTCTCTTTCTGSTCTCTTCTTCTCCTGTAATGCAGTACTCTCTAGTTACTAAAATTAAAAGACAAAATTAAGAGGCTGATTTCATTTTTRCCCTCACAGGGACTCTATTCCAAAAGTCTTCAGGGTGTATCTTTTTTTGYGTGTATATTTCCAAAGTGTAAAAAGTATAAGATCATTTAAAATTTTATKGTATTATGTTTCCTCTATGAAGTTTGGAATCCTAAAATAATTTTTATGGATAGTTCCAGAATTRCAGCTGAAATGTTTTGCTATGCTTCTCCTTGTATAGGACCAATGATTTTGTCTGTCACTATGATAGAACTTAAGCAATTTGGGATCTTTGTGTAATTTTTCTTTTACTCTAGTAAAAATCTTTTAKTTTTGAAGGTATAATCAAAATCTGTATTTTACTTATGCTATTTTCTCATTATTATTATTTATTTCAGCATATCAACTACAAAGCTGTCCTGACCCTCGACCATTTCGTAATGGTTTTGTTATTGGGAATGACTTTACCGTGGGACAAACTATTTCATTTGAGTGTTTTCCTGGATACACCTTGATTGGAAATTCAGCTCTGACTTGTCTTCATGGCATCAGCCGTAACTGGAATCATCCTCTGCCCAGATGTGAAGGTATGTACTGAGTGACTGAAAGAACCCATCATTATTTGTAAATATTTGTAAAAAAGATTTTTACCTCTGAAATGTTGGGATGAAATTCTGGAATATGGAGCTGATTTTTTGGCCTAGGTGGTGCTCTAGAGTAAAAGCTCTGCACTGAGTCAARAAAAACAGATTCAGCACTTGAATTTCCCAACTCTGGCCACTTACTTTCTGTCTTATCAGTTGAAAAAGAAACCGTCAAAGATGGTATGAAATGCAACTGACTRYRGTCACTGCTATTTGAAGTCATCTACATATATTTTCATATTTATGGTATTTAAGGTATTTAAAATATATTAAATTTAACATTRTTTTACAATGATACCCATGTAATARGTAAGCAGAATCAAGGAACTGACTTGCTTATAGCTGAAATTTTAAGGAAATGAATGAATGTATATGATGATTTTTATCCTTATCTATAGTAAAAGGAGTTGGCTAGTGTCAGCAAACTGTGAAAGACCCAAAGATGGGTAGTTATGTAGCACAGAAATCTGCATGAGAAATATGTGTGCACCACAAAGTTTATAARTGAAACTGTTGTCTATCTTTTCTTCCATGAGAACCAGTTATTTTCTGGATGTTCCCTGTTTTTTTGTGTCTCATATTTGAGACACATAATTATTCTCTCTTTCCTCTAATACTTTTCTTGTAAGGGTTATTTTGAGGCTATACTAAGGCTTATTTAATGCTAGACTTCTTGAAGCAAACGATCTGAATCAAATATCATTAAACATGCTTTCTGTTTAAACAGTTTTGTTCTCTTTGCATCCTCATGCCTTTAAAACCCCTGTGATCCCTGCTCACCACTCTCTAACTCTCTCTGGTCCTTCTTAAGTCATCTCTCTCCCTTATTTCTTGGATCACCACGTTTCCTACTCCCTCCCAAGAAACTTCATTGCATGCCAGTCACTGTCCCATGTCTTCACTCCCATGAGACTCTGCCGCCAAATCAGTTTTGCCTCCACTTCTCAGAACACCTTGAGCCTTTGAAGTTAAAAGCAGAGATAAGTGGTATATCAGCTGTTCAGTCTGAACGGAGGGGGAGTGAATCTGAAAGTCTCCTTATCCTACAATTCAGCACCAAGATACAAGTCATAGCACATAGTTTGCTTAAATACAAACACTTTACAATCCTCCTAGGACAAACCTATCTTTCCGAACTASCTATTCTTTAGTTAGAGATTCTTAAGCATATTTAAGAGGGTCTAGGTTACCATTCTATGCCCAATTTTTCTTCAGAGACATGTATACAAAGTTAAGCAAATAATACAATTTTAGACTTTGCCTGTTTTTCCAGAACTAGGCTTCTGCTAACATAATGTCTTATGTTTGATAGGATAGTAAAAATGGATACATACTTAAAAGTGTAACATTCACTATGCGTCTGAAACATCTGTGGAGAAAATCATAGAGTATGAATTAGTGGTTTGCCTCAATGAGGTTTAAAATTACCACACTTCAAGAAGAACTTCAGAAAGAAATTCTTTACCTATCAGTATTTCTTTCAGGAAATGCAAAATTGTTTTCCTCACTGTGGCACACCGACTGTTTACATTTTCTGTATCCTCTAATTTTCCCCMTACATCTTCAATCAACTTAGCATATCTCGTCTCCCACCTGATAATTTTGGTTGGCCATCTTCTTGTGACAATAAGTGATAGCAATTCCTATATTTTGCTGCTGATTCGGAGCTGAAATATACAAAAATCTATAACAAACTATTTTATTGCCTCCACTTCTTCAGTCACTAGATTAACCCAATGTCTAAATAATACTTTAGTTTCAGTTCTCAYAGTCTTTATACCATCAGAATTACTGGGGGATTTTTAATACAGATTTGAGCTATCAGTTGGAAGCTGACCTCTGACTCTTTGCAGAGAGCTTGGTAAAATCTTTATTTTCTAAACAGTGATGATGTTTTACATAATCTACCTTTAGTGTACCAAATGCGTTTTAAAGTATAGATTTCAGATGATCTAAGAATGCAAAAAGCATTTAATGCTTCTGAAAACCAATGTATTTTTTATAGCTCTCTGTGGAGGAAATATAACTGCAATGAACGGCACCATATACTCTCCAGGATACCCTGATGAGTATCCAAACTTTCAAGATTGCTTCTGGCTTGTAAGAGTGCCACCTGGGAATGGAATCTACATCAATTTCACAGTTCTCCAAACAGAGCCAATATATGATTTCATAACTGTCTGGTAAGAAAACACTATTGACATTTATTTAATCTTCTTGTGACACTATGTAACAAAACAGGGATTAAAAAGAATATCTTTGTGATTTCTCCCTTGACGCTTGTTGTTTTGTCTAGTGACAATGAGTGATTTGCAATATTCCATGTTTCCAATTTATTATTCTCTCTAGTTTGCACTGGATAGGAAGTTGAATAGCCCCTGTCTTAAGAATTTGAAAACGATAATAGTGTCTTATCAGTTTATTAATCAAGAAAAGTATACAGAGATAAGACAGAGATTATCAGCAGCCAAAAGAAGTAACTACACTTAAGAAAATACTGGTAATGAGTAATTATATTGTGATGTCTTTCAAGTCAATACAAGCTACATTTTCTTCCTATAGCTTCTTTTAAACTGTTAATGGCACATAAAAGGAAACATATTTAGTTATTACAAAAAGAATTGAGATAGCTATAGCCATCAATAAATTATATTGTTATACCTGAATTCATATTTATCATGAATCTTTTCAGATAATGAAGCTCCTGCCATGCTTAGTTGCTACTTAATGTGGCAGGAGGCTATAAAGTAGTGTAATTGCCCCATAGTCATCTTGAAATAGTTACTAGTGAGTCCCTTAGACAGTTCAGCAGTGATGAAGACATTTTGGAAGCTTGTCTAAGAGAATATTCTGGTGGAAAGAATCTTCAGATTGAGAGAGTAGTCTTGTAGTCTGAGTAGTGTTGCCTGAGCAGTGCAAAACAGTGGAGAAGCAAAGTGAAATATCCATTATTTGTTTGATATTTCTATTTTACAGAAGTCTAATTTACATTCATACACGTTCAGATAACTGAGGATTTCATTCCTACACCCCTGAACATTTGACAGTCCTCTCTATACACCTTTGTGATCATTTCTGTAGGTTCCAATTATGTTTCATTTTGAGCAGTGCAAACTTTCTTGTCCAGTGTTCCAGATACTTGATTGCTTTTCTCTAATATTTAAGCAATTTTTGTCAGAGTATGTATCCAGACTCTGGTAAATCTCAACCACTTTTTGAATCCCTTGACTCTTCCCCAGTTATTTTGTTTATCAAATTTAGGCTGAACTTCAGAATCTTTCCTGAATTAAATGCTGTTTTTGTATTCATATGTACATCTTTTCTCTATTTTATCCCACACAAATCAGAACACTCCTGTCGACTTCCAGYGCTCCTCCCTCTGGGCTCTTCCTTTCTACCATGTGGTTTCATGTGCTTTCAGCAGTATGCCTCGCTGAGTTACAGACCTAGTTCTTACAATAAAGATAGTTATATATATAACATTACAAAACTAAACCCTCGGTTTTATTTCACTATGTGATTTTTACTGTTTTTTTTCTTTTATTTTTACAATTTTAGATTGGTTGTAATCTGTCTATTTAAATTAGCAACATTTTAAGGAGGATGCAGTCTATTCACAATCCAAATGCTTTTCCAAATCATATTATTTGCTTGAAAAAATCGAATGGGRAGAGGAAGGATGAGATGTGAGAATTTGGACAAATATTTAAAATTTTTGGACAAAATTTTTAAATTTTCAAAGCAAATATTCCCATCCTCTTGAAACTATTTTCTAGTAAAAAGATATTATTCATATAGCAATTATACAATTTAAACTTTTATGATTTAATTTGAAATTGTTGATTTTAATGTTAATCAGTGCCAAAGTATTTTTAGACTTTTTTTTTTCCTCATTCTGGTCTGGAAAGAAAGAAATATCAACATTTCACAGCCCTACTTAAAATATGATTCCTCTATACAAGTCTACTGTTGCTTAGTCTGAACCTTGATTTAATTTTTCTGCTAAAACAAGTATTTCATTCTTCCATAGGGTGGCAATTATCTTGCAAGTCATCTGTGTACTATCTAAATCACAATAGAACAAAATAATATCAATAAATGTATATAAACAATTTCAGAAATTTTATAATAAATTTTATATGGTAAATATGAGATATATAGTAAAAAAAGACTGCTGCTATTCCTGATTTAAAATCAAACATCTATCATACTTCATTTTGCTTAAAACTAGTATTGACATTTATATGAATGATTTATTGAGCTAATGAAACACAATCATTTATATAAACTGCATGGAGCATCGCACTCAACAATAAATTTATTAAGAAAATTCTACAGTACTCAGGAAAATGCATATTAAATGGAGTTTCATATGTCTGTGCAATTATAAAATAGAAAAATTAACATTAGAAAATTTAATTGTGAAAAAGCTAAATAAAAATGCAATTGAAAATTTCTTTTGAATTATAAATTAAATTTTACAATTCAAAATTACAGAATTACTTTCTGTAATTAAAGCTCTTAAAATAAAAATTATAAATAAATTCTGTATTCATAAATGCCTGTATACAGATTTCAAGCAGGATCTTGCATTCAGTAGAGAATAGGCATTTTTATTTTCAGGAAAGCCAATATTCAGTCATTATCTTTTAAAATAAAAAGATATTCATGTCTTAATTTTTCCTAGTAATAACATATCCAAAAGAATRGGGAAGATGAACAGTGTTAGGTTTATTTCTTTCTAATATCCGTATTTAAAAACTTGGACATGTAAACGTGAGGGTTTCTGGCAATATGAGGAAGGAGTATCACAAATCCAATCATATTGAGGTTGCTGGAATTTTCAGAATTTCAGAAATATGAGACTGTTACTTCCAAAAGGTAGTAAAAATGGAGGATCTTGCATTTTATTAAATTTTGATGACTCTCTAAGCAACTAATTCTTATACTTTAGTCCACATGCTGAATTGCAAAAGAGTTGCAGTCCTTAATGTCTTTCTTATCTGATTTTAGATGATTTAAGACTTTAAAACCTAAAGTAACTTAAAGAAAATTTACTACTTTGAAATAAAAACTCATGCCATTTGGACAAACAAATAATCCCTCTGCTCTGAGAACATTTTCTTCAATATTCTGATACAATATTATACACTTTTTCCGTAGTTTATTTTTTTATATCTGTTTTTCCTAGGGATGGACCAGATCAAACTTCTCCTCAGATTGGACAGTTCAGTGGCAACACTGCATTAGAATCAGTCTACAGCACTTCCAATCAGATTCTCATCAAATTCCACAGTGACTTTACTACCAGTGGCTTCTTTGTACTTAGTTATCATGGTAAGYGTAACAAATAATTTTTTCATTATCTATACTGATTACTGTAGGAGTAAAACTTAGAAAAAAATACTTTAATTACTTTTTTAAGAATTGGTATTATTACTATGTATGACCAACATCAGAGTAATGTGAACTTAGGAAAGACTAATGAGAATGACCAAAACAGACTTTTTTCTTAACCACTAATACTCAAGCAAACAAGAGAGCATTGTGAAGAGACTGTCCATAAGCAAAGATCTTGCAGTTCTAATAACATATTTTCTAACTACTAACAACATTTTTAAAATTCTGTGTAGATACTTGTGAGTGGCATTCTACTTCTCTGAGGTATTCAGATACTACGAGGAAAATATTCTTCTTCCAGAGTTGCCAATGATAGTGAACTATATTTTACAGCTAACGTTGAACTGTTGCTAAATGAAATGTTTTTGAAAGTCAGATTGGAAAATGAGTTTCCAGTTTATTTTGACTGAATGCTTAAATTCTAACACACTGAATTATACTTCACAGAACCACAGAATGAATGATTGAGGTTGGAAGAGACTTCTGGAGCACGTTTTGCAGTCATTCAGTTATTCTTGTCCAAGTGTCTCTTCCATTCCTATCATTACAGTGGGACAGATTCAGCAGGAAGAGTGCCTTTAGGTGCTCAGGCAACATAGACAGCAGTCTATCTTCTGGATCCTGATCAGCTTTTGGGACTAAAGTTCTATCTTTTTAACTGAATAAAGACTAAGGTGCACATAAATGAAAAGAGATGGGAGGATTAGAGGAACTTTAAACAACAACAACAAAGCCCGCAATGAAGAAACAGCAGCAACAGCATGCAAATTGCTGATTTGACTGACCGTGGTTTTTCAGAATTTCAGTTCCAGATCTAGTTATCTAAATTACATGTTGCAGTTTGTGAAGAACAAACTGACTCTTTGCCTTTATTGATATATGAGTATGACCAACCACATCTAAAAATGTTTGTAGCTAGTAATAATGTGTCTCTAGAGAACTTGCTGGCCTTGTACTCTCTTTGTTCTGATGCTGTGCAAACTGATTCTCTGTTAAGAAATAGAGCTATATATCTTCTGCACAAACACAGTCTTTGCTTGCAATGACGATGCAAACTGAATAGTAAAAAAAAAAAAAAAAAAGTTATTCTTGAAAGAAACTTAAACACTTGGATTGATGTTCTCAACATAAACAAATACACGTATCCTATAGCCTGTGATTCTTCATATCAACTACATACTGTTTAGAGCAAGGAGAGGGTGAGAGGAATCAAATTTATTTAAAACAGATAATTTGGAGATTAAAATGAGTGATACCCCTTAAATGAGAGACATTTGAGATAAATTACATGAATACTTTACTGAAGCCATTTTTAATTATGTTGGTGATTTTAATATATATATTTTTTTTTAGTAATGCAAATACCACAGCTGTTCCATGTTTGCTTGGTGTGCTTTCTTTTAAATTACTTTATCCTAAGGCAGGCCAACAGCTATGATGTGACTCACTAATTTAATTGCTCCTTTACTATACAGTAGACAAAAAGGAGTGAAGTGGGAAGACTTCAAATATTGGTGACTCAKTACCAAGAAGAGATGTTGTCTGGGCAAAATATAAATATTTGTGTTCAATCAAAATAAGCCAGATCCTTTTTACACTACAGAATCTTAGGACAGGATGTAGCAAAGATGYGTGAAATAGAAACAAAGTCATCATCTGCCTTTTAAATGGCTATTTCCTAGCTAATGAGAGATGATAGGAAACAACGATATCTAAGAACTTAGTATCGGTGAAAACCAAGAATGCTTGAACCATTGACCAACCTGACTATGTGCCTTAAAACCACAGTCAGTTAAAACATTTCAGAACGATAAGCCCCATTTCTGTCCTAATTGCATTAAAACTGAAGGGAATTTCAGTTATGTCCAAACACAAGCCTATGCTGATGCAAACAGCGTGATTCTCTATAAAAAAATAGAGCTATATATCTTCTGTAGACTCGATGCTTGTATTTTTATCATATGCTTCACCCAATTTTTTTGCCTGGCCATTGCATATGTATGTTAAAACTCAGAAAATTATTTCAAGTGAAACTTCAAAAGAGAAATTTTAAGAAAGAAGTGCAACTTTCTATTGCTTTTCCTTGAATAAATCATTTTAGAGTGACTATTTAAAATTATTTCTTAATGTATTCATCTATGTCTTAATATCTTCTTTAAGCCTAACGTATCAACGTATGATCAAGGGGAAGAAATGTGATTATAAGACTCTAGTGTACATTCCAAATTTTTGAAAAATAATATAATTGTTGTTCCTTTAAAATTAGTGAAAAATCTCTATTGACTTGAATGCAATTAATTTTTTTACATGAAGTATGGCACTTTTTATGTCAATATGAAGCAAAATCTCTTTTGTTTTCATCAAGTAATGTTAAAAAAGTAGTTAGATAAGAATATTTTGCTGTCCTGTCTAAGGAAAAGTGGTAAGTTAATAGGACACGCAAATAGTCTTAGCCAGATTTGTATCTGAAACATAATGATTAGAAACTAACTCCTTTAAGCTTCTAATTTGTTAATTCCAGAAGAATCAGTTTCTTTGATCTTATCTACAGGTGTGATCTTATCACCTGTCTGTCTTCCACTTCCGTTCATTTACTAGGAAATTTCACATTTGAAGTACCTCTGTCCATAAGTTATTATACCTCTGGGTGGACTATTTTGTCTTTTAAAACTTATCTTCTTTATGAGTAGTATCAGGAGAGGAAGAATTCAGGAGTAAAAAATATATTGAGGATAGCTTTTGTAAAAAGAAGAAATCAATTGCATAAATCAAAAAAAACTCTTGCGCTTTTTCGATGTTTACTGCAGTGCGAAAATTTGTAACTACTTCTAGACTTCATAGGGTATTTAAGTAGGGAATTTTGACATTAGAATTAACTATTTAAGACTGTGAATCCAACTTCCAGTTTTTCATTCTTGGCTCATATTTTTTTTATTCTGTTGAAATTTCTAAAGTGTTCATTTTTATCATGTTAACTTGAATATTAACTCAGTCATATTTGTATGACTATGCTAACTGTGGAAGCATGGGAATATTAACTATGCTTTCTTCTGTTTTATAGCCTACCAACTTCGGGTCTGCCAACCTCCAACAAATATACCAAATGCTGAAATTTTGGCTGAAGATGATGAATTTGAAATAGGTAATGTGAGAAAAAATAAAAGCAATATCTATTTCAGAAAAAGGACTGCTATGAACAGAAATTTCTTATTTTTCAAGATGCAAATTGTGACTGGAATATATTTATATTTGAAAATACAACATCTATGAAATCATTGCTCCTCCCTAGACTTCCTGAGCACTTTCAGAGGTCATATCTGAGTATCTCAGTAACTCCTTTCCAATGAAGTGCATTTTAAAATACATTTTTCATAAGGCTTAATATAAAACATGCAGTCTTACAGTGAAAGTTAAGAGTATTTTAATACGTATGTGCATGTATATATGTGTGTATGTACCTGTATAACTATAATAMATTAGATAGTTGAAATTAACTGGAATTTTAGCAAAAGYAGCAATGAAAATTTTTTGTATTATCAATGACATTCTTAGTTAGAATATTTATAGTAAATTTATTTTCTGCTTAATAAAAGAGTATTGTTGACAATGGTATATTTTGCACCAGAATTACAGTTTT
Organism: Rhea americana; assembly: GCF_003343005.1. Classification (NCBI taxonomy): domain Eukaryota; kingdom Metazoa; phylum Chordata; class Aves; order Rheiformes; family Rheidae; genus Rhea; species Rhea americana. The sequence continues at coordinate 8,203,642 of NW_028185037.1, read as the reverse complement.
GTGAAATGAAAGAGTAACAACAAATTTGTAGAATTTAGGAGAATCCAGGAGGGGATGACATTCTGACTTTACAAGATATGTTAATAACATTACTTAGCCACCTAATCTTCAAAGAAATACCGACTTTCCATTTTGCCTCAATGTGTATCTGTGTTGGATCAGATATTTGACTGTATGTGTCTGCTTACATTATGGCAAGAATTTCAATTTATTCTTAACCTATATCTATACTTTTTATATTTGATGGAAAACAGAAAAAGACTTTCACCTATATTTTTCTTTTCTACTCTGTAAACTAAACCAGTGAAACTGCTGGGCCACACACATTTTTCGCTTTGTGACTGTATAGAACTACACGAATACTTTATTAATTGACAAAAGACAATTTCTTATTCTGACCATGCCAAATTCAGTTATCATCAATTAAATGTATTTCATATTGTTTTTTTTTCCCCTCAAGACTGTAGGAAATAGTGACTTGATCTTGTCTTTTTATTTGGTTCGACAATGATTATCCAATGAATTATATCAGTTAAAGCTTATGGACACACGGCTTACCTAGCATCAGTCAAAGTCAGGCAAATTATTCAGCTAATATTGTGGTGGAAAACAGTGATAGGTGCAACATAGTGTGTGATACAAAACTCATTTACCACAACGTTTGCTTAGACTAATCAAAGTTGTTTATGCCAGAGGTCATTTCACCTATTATATATGTGCTTCATTAATCAATAGTGTTTTCAGAGTGAAAAGTCCTAGATAATTGCTATTTAATGGTATTCTTTTTTATCAAACAGGAGACATAATAAGRTACCAGTGTCAACCAGGCTTTACATTGGTTGGTAATGAGATTCTGACCTGTCGATTAGGAGAAAGACTTCAGATGGATGGAGCACCACCTACTTGTCAAGGTTTGTCCTCCTCTTTGTCAGACCAGCCAAATGACGATTCCAGAACTACCCTTCACTTTCTCTTTACATAAACTGSCACATTTAAAATATTTCAAACCTTTTGACACTTTCAATATTATCACTGTTTGTTACRGTGAATATATGTCAAATATTGATGCAAAACCATTATTAACATTTTAAYGCATTTATTAGGTTTAAAGGGCTACTGCTCTGCTTTGTGAAAACAAGTACTTTCACAATTCATATTCTAGGAGGGAGGTTAAAATAAATGTGTGCACATGAGCTAGTTTCTGTCATTTTCTCTAGAATGTAGCAGTACAAAAATTCAAATGAAAATTTAAAAAATGCTGAATTACAACATAGCTCATATTTGGATGAGGAAGATCATGAAATTTTATTGTTTTAAAGTTCAATTTGAAGTGTTTTCCATTTTTATTCAGTGTACACTAAAGAATGATGTTTCTATGTACATATATGTGTGTGTTTTTACATTTTCCACCTTTGCTTGCAAATTCTGAGTAGAGAGRTATGCCACTACTTCACTGTTGAGGTTTATATCAGAAATTAGAATCTTTTCTTAATTTCAAAATGATGGGCATGTGTCCGTGGTTTCTGGCAATTTCATCCAGGTGTTAAAGAGAGATAAAATAGGACATGTGTTTATGAACATTTATGACAAAGACAGAGACAAACAATTCAGGCTCAGAAAAGTATAATTTATGTAAATTAGAACTATTTTGTATCCTGCTTGCTGTTATTATTCCTTCATGGTCCAGCTACTCTTGCCATTAATATTATACCATTTACGAAAAGTTTAAAGTACTTTCCCAAATCAGTTTGTAGTAGGTACAATTACTTACATTTATTAAATGAAAATTGCTGGTGYCTGAGTTTGCTGCCTATCAGATGATGATCTCTTTTGCAGCTATTKGAGGTAATCAGCGTATCTAGAAAACACTCATGATAAAAGATTGATTTGGTAATAGTAGTAAGTTAATTGTGAGTGAATCTACTATATTTACAAGTAAAATTTTAATTTTTTACAGTTTCTTGATAATTTTAAAAGTTTTAGAGTAATTCACAATTTAGTTATTATGAATTTAGACATTAATACACTCTTTTTACAATGTAATTATAACTGTAGTATTCAGCTCAGAGTTTTCAGCTGAGAGTTGAAAAATAACTGTCTTACAAATATCCTTTTCCTACATACCTGAAAAATTGGAAGGAACAGCTATTACTGCTGAATAAASTATTTTCCCCTGGTTTTATTCACAAAACAATGCAGAAGTCCTTSACAGGGCAAAAGGCAATGGGCACAAACRGAAACACAGGAAATTCTATCTGAACATAATATACGTGTATATATATATATTTATATATACACATATATATATACATATATATAWAATTCTAAGAGTGAATGAACACTGTTTGCCTGGAAAAGCTGTAGAGGCTCCATCTTTGGAGTTATTCAGAATCCAGCTGGACACAGTCCCAGGGATGGTCCTGACCCTGCTTGAGTTGGGCAAGATGATCTCCAGAGGTGCCTTCYAACCTCAATTTTGTAATTCTGTGGAAAGTCAACATACTGCCTAACATTATGTCTAGTCCTTAAAAATGCAGAGTGATCTTAAACTGTGAGTTTCAATAAGAACTTTAAAATTCATTTTTCTGAAAATCTGTGGATTTATTTAGAAAACATTGTATTTGGGAAGAGCACCCCATATCCCCAATTTAAATGAAGAACCAAACTTTGCAGTTGCGTAAGCTTTAATGGGTTGAAGAAAATTAGGAACCCTCTGGGAACTCTTTAAATTTTAAAGTGCTGTAATAATAGATGAAGCAAATAGAGGTAAATGTGCTGATCCTGAGGCACTCTCTCAACACGTGTTGATAAAATCATATATACATTCACTGCAAGACCCAAGACAAAAAACCGGGAATGACAACTTTCATTACCCTAGTTAATTTCTAGTCCATCACACAGAAATGGTAAATGTCGGATGAAATATTAAATACTAAACCAGGGCTCTTATCATTTTCAGTCTAAAGCTGAATCAAATTAGCATAATCTTCATAATTAGTAGGATCATTGACCATTCAAACAGGCCAACTTGAATAAAAAGGAACATAATTATCTATTATATTTATTTATTTAATATTTAAATTTTAAAATATGTAACCTAAATTTCAGTGTCCAAAGGAATACTTATAGATAGCTTTGTGAATCTGGAGATAGCAAAATTATATACCTAARTGTATGACATTCATGATTTTGCTATGCTACACTAATCATGCTATTTATAAACTTCMTATAATACTACTTTATAATACTTCAATTATGCAGGCTATAACTCACTACCTAAGAGTCACTCTGTAGGAATAAACTGCTCTTCTGTTGGTTCATGTTTATATTAATTTATTTCTTGATCTTTCAAGAAGCAGAGCATGTTTTAGCATTAGACTTCATAGAGTAATTTTCTATTGCCTTTAGCCTTGTTCATACATTAGAAATTTTAGTCAGTGTCTAGTGAGTTTCTGCTGAATTTTGGTTCAATTTTTAATTTGATTTASACTGAAGTAAATTAATAATTACATTCAATAGGCTTTCTTTTAAATCTGAATAGTGTTACTGAACAGAATTTAAATGAAAGTATTTTTGAATCTAATGTGTTGCAGTAAAGACATAATTGTCAACAACTAGGTACCACTARATGAAAATACTGAAACAAAGTCTATTTCAGATTGTATTTGCTAGTGAAGGTTAGTTTACACTCAGATGCAGTATTATCATTTCAAATTATATTGACTTAAATTTTCTTATGTATATCAGTTAGATAAGCATTTCTTAAATTTCTTTTAGGTTTCCTCCTTTAGATCAGTAAATAATCACTAATTTCTACAAGCTTATGCAAATGTCTATCATGTTCTGTTAAAATAGAGTATCTCCCATATCCATCATCTAGCTTTGCCTTTCCTTTTCCTTGACATTAAATTCTACTTTCAGGATAAAATGAAAGACTTAGAGTAAGAGGATTCGAACTTTATTTTACATTATAATTATGAGATCCTAAGAAAATTCTTGGTGATGACTCTCAGCTATGTCTCAGCTACATTAGCTTGGATGTATAAAATAACTTAGCTACCTGATTCCCAGGGGAGTTCATTGTACAGAATTAGATCTTTAATAGTTCTCTATAAACTTCATGAGGGACACTTAGAAAGGGATCCTAAAATGGAGGGCACTTCTCAAAGCAGGATCATGTGGAGATAACAAGATTGGCAGTAAATACACTTCTGCAGCCAGAGAACAGTGCTCTTCCTGACCTATATCTCTCTTTCATCCTGTCTCTCTCGTTCCCTCTCTCTCTCTGTATGTGTATATACATATATTTGCATAAATACATATATAAAAGCTTGAGAGGATTGGTTCTTTCATCTGCTTGAGAGGATCAGTTCTTTCATCAGGTGAAGTCTGTATAATTACTGGCCCAGTGTGATTTTGACAGCCAGATTATAGGCATATAAACTTTGCTTATTCTCTAGTAGAGTAGAATTGTTATAGTCAATCTCTTCTTGATTAACCGAGAGAAAAACAGGGAGTGAGAAACAACTTTTTTTTTTCTTTTAACGTAACTATTAGGGATAATTTTGAAAATGACATTTTAAAATATATGGTCAGATTCCTATCTCTTATGTTGGTTTCATTTATGAAAAAAGATTGCTATTGCTTTCTTTACTTTTGTGTGATCTCTTTCTCTCTCTATAGTCAAATGACTTAGTTTTCATAAAAGTCTGATTTTCATGTTTAAKAAGACTGCATTATTTTCAATATTTCTGAGAAATCTGAGATCTCATTATTTTTCTTTCTCACTGTGGGAGCTTAGTACTTTCACTTTCATATAAGTGCTAGTTGTGAACGTAAATGCCAGATTTTAAGGCTTCTGTTAGGCACTGTTCAGCCCTGAATATATGGTAGATAACTGATTCATATATCCTGAAGCAAAAGTAATTATTGAAAGAAGTCTCAATAGCATAGTAATATCAGCTATTTTTATTTTATTTATCAAAATCTCATGATAATGCTACAGTAAAGGACCTTTCAGTCTAAGTAAAGATGCTCAGAGTGTAGATAAACCTCATCTGTCTGACAAAATAAAACAATWCTAAGATATTAAGCTAAATCCAGTACTTCAAGCACAGAAGACTTGGTAGTTAATATCAACTTCAGTTCTGGGCTGGATTACGAAGAAACTGTGTCCATTAGCCTGAACAGAGCTCCGTGCAAATACAGGTTTACAACTTCAAACACTTCTTTGTTCTGATGTTTATTGTTCTATGTAGACCTACTGAATCAGAATTAAATCAAAAGCAAGCCTCTGTCATACTCTTCTTCATGACTTTTTAACCCCATTTTGCTGAATTTCAGCAACAGTGATATTATTTTTTTCATAAACTACTATTTACTGAGTTAACACCCTCTATCCCTCCTTGAACTATGACGATTAATACAGCTAGAGTTGTTTTATATTTTCCAGTACAGCTGTAGGTGGGAGATGGATAACTGCAGACTGTGGTGTCGAAAATAAGAAAAACAACTTTCTGGAGTTGTTGAATGAGATGAAAGTAATATCTACTGAACAAACCAGCAGGAATGGAGCAAGTGTCTTCTTTCATCCCTGCAGGAGACACTCTCACTTGTGGGGTCCAGCCTTTCCCAACAATATTTTAGAGATCAGGATAACACGTTCCCTTTCTTCTTTCCTAGAGTTGAATTTGGGAAAAAAAGATGTCAGCTATTAAGAAGTTGAGATTTTTAGGGTTCATTTCTTTAAATTTCTTCTTCAGCTGAGTTAAAGCTACTCATCTGGTAAATTATCTGTCCTCGTGTTAGAAGGARGAAAATAACAGGTCATCTGAACTTGAGAGTCCCCTGTACCAGAAATGTGAAAATGTAACTAAAAATCACTGATAGACACATCTAATAAAAAAGGAAGTGATCTATAGATGTAAATTCAGTATGTGCATAACGTATGTTACAGTTACACATCTGTTGATAATGAAGAATACGGAGTTAAAAAAATAAATATGCCAGGTTGTTATTTGGATTTTTTTAGATGGGGCAGAACTCACCTATATTTTTCCTCCTAATTTGATCTTTATTTACTCAGAAGTGTTTATCATACGATGACCTGCTGTACATATTTTTAAAAGGAAGAAGGTAGATGAGTTTCCTAAAGTCAGACTGAAAGTCTGTAGCACATTCAGGAATAGAACATCAATGTCTTGACTGCTAATCCTAGACTTTGTTTATGAGAAGCTCTTCTCTTCTTCTTAATCTGGTAAGAGATAGGAAAGAAATAGCACTATGTTGTGTATGGAGCCTGAGAAACAGAATTTCAAATGTTGGTTATTACAAGTATAGGCAATAAACAAGCATTATGTGAGGTTTCTTTGGATCCAAAAACAAGACAGCTTCAATAGCACAGTTCTGCATTCTGTCTAATTAGCCCTGCTGAGAGGCTGGGCTAATTAGTCATGATAAAATRTCACCCTGAAGTCTGTCTGTTATTTTCTAGGCCAAAGGCAGAATGTCTGACTAGTACCGCATTGTACAATGTAGATATATCAATGTTCTTGGAGTTTGCTTCAGGATCTCAAAATTTAGGTTCCACCTTGCTTTATACAGACAGATTGTACGAGAGATTCACTACTTTGTATTTGGAGTCTGACAAATGAATATCACATAGTGTCTTCAACTTTGGCTTTCAGTCCAAACTTTTCCTGCAACTACTGCTGATGGTAGTATTAAAAAAAAAAAAAAAAAAAAAAAAAGGCTTCATTTTTTGAATAATGTAACAATTTAGTTTTTAAGAGCAGTCTAAAACGACAACATATCTTCTAGACAATTTTATAGACAATGAAAGAAGAAAAATGGCGTTGAGTCAATAACTTCTGAAGGCTACATGTTTATTTTCAAGGTATATGTTATTTTAGATTTTTTTTTTCTATAACTGTTTTTTTCCTTAAGTGTCAGTCTTTCTATATTTTTGGCAATAAAATGAACAATGTAGATATTTAAAACCAAAACCTTACCAATCACATGACACGTAAAAATAGTACACTTGGAWTTTTAAACAATCCATCTATTTCACAGTGCTCTGTCCAGCCAATGAGATGCGTCTGGATTCAACGGGAGTCATACTGAGCCCTGGTTATCCTGACAGCTATCCAAACCTGCAGATGTGTGCTTGGACCATTACTGTGGAAAAGGGTTATAATATCAGCATGTTCTTTGAATTCTTCCAGACAGAAAAGGAATTTGATATACTTGAGGTGTTTGATGGTAACTATAGGATGAACAACTTTGGATGATACTTCTTATATTTATGTGTATTTTTACATTACATCTGTGTTGCCACTATCAAATCACATTATGCATACAATAATTGATTTAAGTATAAAAACAGTTAAATAAGCACATCTTTGGGTTTGTTATGCTAAAAAGAATTGTTGGATTATATTGTGTTTCAAGATTGTATTGCATTAGTTATGTTTAAAAACAATTTTGTTTCAGAACAAATATACATTCTGTAATGTATATCATATAATGTCAACTTTCATTTTTAAATGTGATTAATTTATCATTTGGTTGAAGGATATATTTAAAGTATATTAATTGTATACCTGTAATTTATTGTATGTGGTTTTAAACTTTGTAACTCCTTTTTTCTTTTCTTGCTTGTGTCAAGGACCAAATAGTCATAGCCCATTGCTCATTTCTCTCAGTGGGGATTACTCATCTTCTCTAAATATAACTAGCAATGGCCATGAGGTATTTCTACGGTGGTCAGCGGATCATGGCACGAATAAAAAAGGGTTCAGGATAAGATATATAGGTATGTGAATTAAATTTTTTTTAATGTGTATAAAATCTCAATATGGAACATACTTTTTTGTGTGAAAAGGAAAGCTATATTTTGTGACATCAGCTACCCAAACTGAAAGGAAATTCAGTTTGCTTTATACACAAACCCAATGATACTGATCTTTCGTAAAATATATATATATATAATGTAGGCAGCACAAGTACTCTGTAGAGATTTAAGAAATAGTTTCGCAAAACTTTTAAATGACATAAGCCAGCACCTTTACTGAAAGAATCAGTCTCATGCTTCTGCCACTCATTCCTCATTTCCTTCCATGCGTGTGCCACCGTCCTTACTGGATCATTATGCAGTTCAACTTAAACACTTCTGCTGGGTCAGAGAAGGAGGTAGCAACTAGGCAAGAATGAACAGCTGTAAGATGGAAAAGTATGAGGCCCTGAAGGACTGAACCCTTTAATTCAAAGTTCAAAAGAAGCAGCAAACAGATTAATAATATTCCTCACTCAAACTAAGCTAAATCTGTTGTCATTTTTAGCAATTTCAGAAAATATATATTTGAATTTTGTAGCATGACTGAAGACACAAAATATAGCATATTTTGTGTACTGGGGATAGTAGCTCCAGAATAGTTTCCAGAACTGGTGAAGTTAGTGGCATGACACAATTTCACTTTAGAAAATGGAGAAGGCAGTAGAGAATAGTATGAAATTTTCTGTGCTGTGTTTTTTTTCTTTTTTTTCCCATTCAATTTTGGTTACTTCACTATTGTAGGAAAATAATTAGGCTTGGTACAAACATCTGTGAAATAAAGTATCAGTGTCATCTTTCCCTGTAGGAGAACACAGTTTTCTGAGAGATAAAATATGTTTACTGTGTAGTTAGATAAAATTCACTGTTGGCTAGACACAAAACATTACACTGTGCTTATTTTCTTTGCCTGTAGTATCTGTGGGATCCTTTAAAAGTAAGAAGAGAAATCTCTTAATATTCTTTACAGGCAGCATAACAAGAATATTGAGACTTAGACAGGAAATCCTAGCTAGTGAGTGGTCTGTATCACGCAGAAAACACCAGTATAATTCGTCATACATTAAAGGAGTAGAGATGGCTCTATCTCTACTTTTTTCCACAGATATGAGGAATGATTTGGGGTAAAGAAGAAAACATTTCCACGGTATGTTCTCTGAAAGGTCTGCCAGTATTTTAGCTTCTGCTGCTTGCTTTAATAGAGTAAATAAACAGCCATATGACTCAGTCCTGACCAGAGGAAGCTTTTACCAGTGAAAACCATTGCACTGAGGTAAATAAATAGTGGGACGTGGAAAGGCTGAGAGATTGAGCCAAGCAGCACTTCTCTGTTTCACTGCGGACTGGAACAGAGTGAGGTTCTCCCCAGTTACCAACATTCCTTTAAAGCATGAAGGGAGAACTTGGGAAACAAATTCTCGCTGAGTTTACTGTCCTGTGAAATGAAGAAGTAGCATCTTAGCCAACCCATTTTGACTCCTCTTTGACTAAAAAAGATCAGAAACTAAGTTAAATTATTAAACAAACAAAATTTATTTTAAACTAGGTAGCAGATTGTAAGACCCTTCTAGTGGACTCCATTGGCAAGCTAGACCAAACCAAGYGACTTCAGTCTCATGGACTTAATGAGCAAGAGTAGTTAACAATATATGCGTAATGACAGTATAATATTTAAGCATTTTTTAATGTTATGTAGACTTAAGGCACATACATTATTTCAGGTTAAAACAACTATATCTCTCAATGATCTTTTTGCTCTTATAAAGATTTCTAGTTTTGTTTTGTTTTTTCTCATAGTATCCAGATAAGGGTTTTTCAGATTCTAAATAAATCACAAAGGAAAAAAAAGAAAAAAAGCAGATTCAGTGTTTTTGCTACAGATTTTAGTAGTACTCATAGATACAATTAAAGTCTATCCTGACTTTTCCGAGTTCACTTTCAGTTCACAGGATCATAAAACTTGAAAGAAATAACTCTGTTAGGATCAGAAAAAAAAAAAAAGAAAAGAAAAGAGAGGGGTTATGTGTAGGATGCACCTAACAGTTCCTTCTTCAGAACATTTTGTATACTGTAGAAACTTATGAGATTGCATTACATTTCATCATTGACTAAAATTCTCTGTGTTATTCAGTTTAAAAAACAAGGTGGTAAAATGCAGTTGTACAAGTGGGCTRTCACCTTTCACTTCCTCTCAAAGTACTAAACCCTGAAGCCTTTACAAGGCCCTGTTCTCTCACCTTTATACTCAGGGTTTGATGAGTGCATGATTAGGGCACAAAATACAACTTTCAGTTATATATTTCTCATCTCCTTTTCAGATATCCAGTGAGTTCGATAAGTGTTTGTCAAGAAGTGTCATCTGGCTCCTAAATGCATCTTTTATTTATTTATTATTTGTGTTTAAAGCTCTCTATTGTAGTACTCCAGAGTCCCCGCCACACGGTTTCATTGTGAGCCAGACGGGCGGACAGCTCAACAGTATGGTCCGCTGGGCTTGTGATCGAGGTTTTCGGCTCGTTGGGAAAAGTACTGCTGTATGCAAGAAGTCTCCATATGGTTATTACTCCTGGGACGTTCCAGTCCCAGCTTGTCAAGGTAATTGTTTTAGTATAAAATAATAGGCACTTGCAATTGTTTTTCCTTTTCTAACATAAGCCATCACTTTTCTGACTTTAGATGAATATGAGGTAATATGAGGTTTAATGKTCATACTGCTGTATGCAAATGCTTCTACACACTAAACCTTACCAAATAAATGCATTTTCAACAAGTAGTAGTTTAACAGAATCTGCTAAGGCTGGCAAGTAACAAAGATAATTTACATCACCGTGAGAAAAAAATACAAGTTTAAAATATAAAGACACTCAAAATAGTCTTTACTAAATACTGAGTGTTAAAGAATAKTTAGTTTGTCTTGTTTAGTTCTGCTTAAAACTTTTAATTTTACTTTTCACTCTAATTCACACTTTGATGTAATCCAAGAATGTGTAAAACAAGGAAGTCCAAGAACAGGATACATGCCAAAAGAAGCATTACTTTTGATGCCATTCTAATCTTCTGAGGTTTAAATGTSATGAGGCTTACTGTATATTTAGTTTCTTCTGCCTTATAAAATCAAAATATCTTTTCCCTAGCAAGAAAAATTAAATAACTACTTAATGTTCATTAAAATTGTATTCTGTTTCTTCCTTTCTTAAGAAGAATGCTTTTCTGCTTATAAATTGCACATACAGTTATCTTCAGTACATTGTTAGAACTTTATTCATGAAAAATTGCAGATGTGCAGTCTRCATTTTATACAGTGTTATATAGACAGGAATTTCTTTTGTTCTCTTATATAAGCCAAGTAAAACACTGATTATATTTACTACTCAGATAAGGTATCTCAACTTTGCAAATTATATGTTCACAGAAGCAATAGACCTTCTTTAGGATATCGCAGCTAAGTATTTTGACTAGATACTTACAGACATTTCATTCCTATTGACCAGTGAAGATAAATGCTTTGTAAATGTTCACATTTCCCAGATGTTTTTTATCTTTGAACTATGTGTTTCTGAAGCATAACAAAATAATCTCAGTGTCAAAGCTTTCTGATAAATTTCCATTAATATATAGAAAGCGTGTGTGTATTTTTCAAAATTGAAAGTCCTCAAAACCAAACCAAACCAAACCAAAACCAAAAACAGGCAGTGCATTTCATTCCTCAGCTTTTTCTCCTTCTTGGTCAATGTGAGGACTGCCTGACACTATTAATTGAATATCTCAAACAATATTGAATGAAAAAAAAATCCTTCCACATGCAAATAACAGATGATTATTGCCAACAATGTAGTCAGTGAATAACAGAAATAATAATAGAAATAGTTAATAATAGAAATAGTTGCACTACTCAAAAATAATAATTCAAGAACAAGTGGAATTAAGTTCTTAGGAATCTCATGGTGTCTGATCATACAAAGACTTTTAGACTAACTGTAACTTTAATGTGAATTTTATATAATATGCATATTAATTTAGTAACAGTTATAATTGTTGATATAATGAGAGTTAGCTTTGATACATGATATGGACTTCATTTGATTCTTCTAGAAAGTCCTTGTGTGCAGGAAATGGTTTGCAGTCATAATAGGTATGCCCTGCAACTCATGCCAACCAGCTCATTAAATTCARCATAAAGAAACATTATTACTGCAACAGCCTCTCAGAAATAACCTGATTTTGTGCATCACTCCTGCATCTAAGCTTCCTCTTGCCTTGCCAAGGTGATAATTACCCTGTGTATGGAAGATTTATGATATAATCTCTTGTATCAAAAGATTGAGAACATTGCCAGTAAATATCCCTAATGTTCTTTAATAGAGGATGTCCAAGACACATTTGTTTTATTTCTGAAAAGTACAGCTTTGCCATAAAGTAGTTCCAACTCTTTGAACTATGAGTAGGTGGTTTTTAGAACTTCATGATATAGTYATTAAAATTGCCCATCGCATTTTTATCCTTCACAATTTACCAACTTCTTCTGCTTTACATTTTCACATATATAGAGTAACTACCAAAGCCAATTCAACCAGCTCTTTCATATATCTTAATTTTGCCATGGATGCCCATTTTGTGGACAAAAAAATGTGTCACTTGCAATTTTTTTTTTTAATTTGCAAAATGTTTTGAGACTAGTACAGCTCATTTTAATCTATTTATAGTCTCTTTCTTAAATGAAGATTACCAGTTAAATCGCAGTAGTTGTTATTGGCATTATTCTGTAAAAAATGAGAAACCTAAGGAATCAAAATTGAGAATTACTTAATATATTGCCTCTACAATCAGCACAGCTGATGTTGCTTTTAACAATGCTATGTCCATTTCTCTTCAAGCCTTTTTTACTGCTTGCAGAAGATTTTCGTAACTGTGTTTTAACCAGGGCTTTCTCTCCACATTTTTCATTTTTCATCTATGCAATTACTGTCATCACTCTGAATTCCCTCCTGTAACCGATGAATGCCAGTAGCCTTTTTCACTGCTGCTTTTTGTCAAAATTGAGAGTTATGTTAGAGCAACACATTTTTAATGTTCTCATTCTTACACCTATATGAATAGAAATCTTGATCTCTAAACCTCTAAATATATAATATTAGGCATTCTTCAAATCACTTGCACTACAGAACTTTAACTGAAAAATCCGGATAAACACTTTAACCTTATGAAAACCTTTTTATATTATATATAGTTCCAAAAATGTCTTAGTAGAAAATACTCAATACAGCAGTGAGGAATCAAAAGGAAAAGCCTCGATCTAAGATTTCAGTGGTTAACTGAAACCTGCTTCAAAGTTAATGTAAAACCACCCATTTCTTGCCTTAAAAAGACTAAAAGGAATTTGTTTCAAACTCTAATATAGGTACAGTAGTGGCAAAAATAATTACTATGAAACACAAAATAACTTTTCTAACTTTTAGATATTAACTATTCTGTTTTTAAAGAAATTGTAATGTGAAAGTATTGTGCATCCTTGCATACATCTCAGTTTTAATGACACCAAGCCTCTGAAATCACAAGTCAATAAAAGTTTCCTATGAATAACTAAATTATGAAATTGATTATGGTAAAGGTTTTAAAAAATGAGAATTAACATGCTGCAGGGAAAGGAAATTAAAATTTCATACTTCATATAAGTTTACAAGTGATAAGGATTCTCAGTAGCTTCAAAGTATTTTTACAGCATTTGTTTTCCTCTCAGTTATTATTTACATTTTAYTTTTTATCCCAGCACTACATGATCCCTGGTTTTAATCATGAAATATTTCTCTTGCAAATAAGTGTTGTCTCACACAGGCCTCATCAGAAATCAGTATTAATATTTCACAGTTTCATATACGGATTACAGGCAGATGGTTTGGCAGAAATTCTAGGTCAAGATGTTGAGTAAACAGAACTTTGAAAATAAAGTGGAATTCAGAGGAGTTCTGTAGCTCAGTAATCTAAATTGTCCTACTTGTAATTGTTAAGCAAATGATACTAAAGCATACAAAAAAAAGGAATGAAAACAAGACTGTCTTTAATATTAAAATTGTGGTAGCCTGACTGCTATCTACAAGTATGATTTTCTCAAAAATGATCTTTTTGTCAGATAAAATGCTAGAGTGCATTTATGGTAGTCTGGAACAAATGTCTGAGGTATAAAGAAATTATCTTCTACCTTTAAATGTTTTTCAAGATGTTTGTAAGTTTAAGATAGCCATATTCGTATACATTATTTAGCTGAATTAACTAGCGATTAATACAGCAATGTTAATGATAACTATTTCTTGTATTCATTAAAAATAGACTCCTGTTTATTCCAAAGTGCTTAACTGTATAGGGAGAGCAATAGGAGTGAGAACTCCTTTAATAGTTTGTTAAATTCCAAAGAAAGAGCTGACACCTTTTCAAGTGATGTTCAAGGCAATCTACAGGAAACTTAGTTTTCATAATATTTCTTCATTCGTCATGGGTCAAATATCCAAGTAATTACACTCAGGGGAGTATGTTGCTGAATATTTTCAGAAGTAGTCTTGTCTATGTTTGAAATGCTCCTGGTAAAGGATGCAAGCCACCCTTTGATGTTATCAGTTCTCAGCTGRTGTCAGCATTGACGCTCAGTATTTTGTCTCCTGGAGGAGTAGAAGGTACCTACACCTACCTTTTTTTTTATTTTATTTTATTTTTTATGGATCAGAGTAAATCTAAGGATCAGAGTTCCTTTGTATGGTGGATAGTCAGGTTTTTGCTTGGCAAATTGTCATTATCACRGAAACTTTTAGTTGCACTTTAACATTTAAATGAGGACAGCTTTATCCCAGTCCCATGAAAATATGAAATTTCATATAGGTCTTTGGAAGTTGCTGGTGGTCTTCAAGAACTAACAAACTTAAGGTTTTCCAAGGACTTTATGTGTACATCTTTAGATTTGGAATTGTGTTCTGAAGCTGGTGAACAAAAAAACAAAAATAAAAAGATTTTAATGTTCCATTTGTGACTTTTTGAATACCCTTCTGACATTGATTTACAAAAACATGGTTTGTAATGTACAAGCTGGTGTATGGTGATCAAGTGTTTCAGTGATAAAGCTGGTTTTTGTGTAGTTATTCCTTATTTGTCTTTTCTCCTTTTTTGGTGTGTGTGGGGGGGGTGTTCAGATAAGGCAATACCTTGCTTTAATCTTCCTACTTTTTCTTTTCCTTAACCAAATCTTAAATTTCTGTGCAATTTTGCACACGAGTAAAATTGAGTTCATATCTRCTGACAACTAAAAGTCTCAGTAATTCCTGGATAGATTTAGTGTTTATATAAAAGATTTATCAAGGATTTAGAGCATTGAGATGAAGGGTTTTTTTGAATAATTTAAAGTTAAGGGAAGAATATATTTTTCTTGTGCCACAAAATTGATTCTGTTAACRTGAATGGTCTTGCTCAAAATTTATCTAATTAAGTTACTAATGGAGATTTTTGAATATTGAAGGAATCGTTAATCTCTGCGGTAGATATGAAACACGAGGTATATGTGAACATCTGAGATTTTATATTTTGCTGATTGCTGAAAGAGAAAGAATCTGCAGTATGTGCACAAGTAGTGCTATGCCATTTGTTAGTCCTCAGGACCATAAGCAGTAGCTGATGCCRTGCAACAAGTTGCTCTGGGCTTTTCTAGATTTATATTCTGCTAGAAGTTGACTTTGTTGTTACTGGCAATGGACTGGGTTCTCAAAGCTCCTTTATAGTCTGAAACATATTTTTAGTGTAGACATATGTTTTGAGAAGGAGGAGGTAAACTTGGTCAATAAAAATCTTATCAATTTACAGCTTATGGAAAGATGAGTTRTGGGGTAGATTAGGATATCACTTAGTTTGACTTAATACTTAATCACCTTGCTTATACCAGCTTTTTGTTGTCTTCCTCATTGCAGGGAAGAGGTCTGTCCAATATGTTCACTGCTCTAATCCAAGTTCTTGAGGAATATGAGATATGATAAACATCATTTTTATCATGTTTTCATTTTAGTGTCATGAGAGCTCTGTTTCTTTCTTTGGTGGTATCAGGTGAAGTAGTAGAGCTTTGTCAGATAGTTAGGAAAAGCTCTTCYGGACCATCTGTTTAGTTAGCTTGTCACTTTTGATCTTAAAATTAYGGAAAAGGTGAGAGGTGAAAATCTGAGCTGTCACTTTTGATTCACAGTGTTTTACTAGAAACAGCAACTCCAAATGTGCAGGAGAGAAATCAAGTTTTGCAGCTAGAATTAGTGAACTGAAAGCTTTTCAAAGGTTTCTTTCATATCCTTGGAATTCAGTGAAACTCCAAATGCCTTCACCGCATCCAAATCACTATTTTTCTCTTTTTCTTCTAAAGTCATTTGTCTTCAGTTGCCACTAGATATAGTGATAGCCATGAGATATATGTTTTATGGTTGCTTAGATATGGTGATGAACAAACTAATTATAGTTTTCCTGGATCTTTTCAATATAGTGTATTCTATCTTTAACGTCACATGCCGTATGTGAAGTGATTTTATCACCTCTTTTCTGCAAGCTGTGATAGTATTAGTGCTTTTCTACCATCTCAACCACGATTATTTTTTTTGGTGCAGTGCCATGCTGTTGTTATATTGCTTACAAAGGAGATTTGTCTTGCATCAGGTCAGCTCACAGGAGCGCCAACAATTGCATACCTTCTCTGTCCCAACTATTTATACGTAGTCCAAGAGGGTCCAACTTTTCATATCTTTGTACAAAGGATAGATAGATTCAAGATTCCACTTCAAAGTAAGATACTTCAATATTAAATGTGTAAGTCCTTTGCTTGGATTTGGCCTGTGTTAAAYGAGTGATATTAAAATACAGAAAAGATTCAGTGTTGATTTTATACCAAAAACATGCAGTATCACCCAGAGTCAGATCTTCTATTTGTGCTTTTCCTCTACTGAGTGGTGATGATGATGATGATGATAGTAATAGTAATAATGTTGCTTGCATTTTCAATTTTAAAATATTTACAAAGAGTAAGTATTTAATTTCTGCTTTGCAAGAAAATAAATAGAATGCTGAAAGTTAGTATTACTGCCTTGCCAAAGGTTACACAGTACATCTGATTGAAGAAACCAGAAATACAAACTAGACTTCTAATGTCTCAGTTTAGTGCTGTTTGCATTCGATAATATTTCTTCTGGATATTCCGTACTGTATTTTCTGTGATTGTCTTCTGYACTTTGAACGGATAGCTGCAGGGTTATGCAGCTTGTTATACTACCTCCTCCCTCGAGGAAGATGTAATAATGGTCCAAAAACTTCCTGAGGTTTCATCCCTTAATTTTCCCTTAATTTTAAGAGAATTAATATTTCTAGGCTTAAAACACGCATTAATAAGTTAAAGAGACATTTGTATGAATGTGTAACTGCTGATAGCACAGTGCATAYACCTTTTAAGGCAAGAGCAGCTTATAATGAAGACCCCATAAAAATATTTTGTGTTTCTCTTTAATTAGCAATATCTTGTGGAATTCCTAAAGCTCCAGTAAATGGTGGAATATTAACGACAGATTACTTAGTTGGCACCCGTGTTACTTACTTTTGCAACGATGGGTATAGACTATCGTCCAAGGAACTTACTACTGCAGTCTGCCAGCCAGATGGTACATGGAGCAATCACAACAAAACACCTCGCTGTGTAGGTAAGAAATATATAAAAAATCCTGATGAATAGGAACCTGACTGTATGTTGTATTTATTTATCTAAGACAAAAAACTTTGCATTACTTAAACTTTTAACTTCTGATTGCTTTAACTTGTGAGTTATTGATGACTTTAAGTTATTTTAATCAAATATATATTGAAACATTCTGTGACAATTTATGATTTCAGAGGTTTATTCAAAACTCAGCTCTTTAGAGATTTCTTATACTACTAAAAAAAACCCTATTCACTATCCAGAATTGCAAAATCTCTGGTGCTACACACATCTGTGAAACTACTGCTGATTATTTGTATCCAGCCCATCATTATAGTCCTCCAGCATCTAAACTCTAGGGAACATCACTGAAGAGAAAATGCATGTTCAGTTCCTGGGAGGAGTAGGTTCTCAAAAAGTTGTAAGTGGGATATGAAAACACAGATGATCATAAGACTGACACAGAAATGTCAGACCAAAAGTGAAATGCACATTTTGATTTGCATCATCTCACCCAGTGAGATGTTCATGCAGTGAACTTTGGAGAAGGAAGGAAACTTACTCTATAATAAGAGTTTCACTTTTCTTTTTTTCCTTGTTSTTATAAATTAGTACATTTCCTCGTGCCTTTTTCTCTACCTAARGAAACAGTGTGGATGGGGAGAAAGAAAGTTGGATTGTATAAGTTTGTTCTTGTTTTTGTTTTTTGGGGTGTGTGTGTGTTTGTGGTGGGAAGAACATGTAGCATTCAGAGCTGAGATAAAAATGTTTTTCTACCGAAAACTCATCCTGAATATAGATATTACTTGCTGTCACCAGTATGCAACCTCTCCATATCAGATTTTAAAATGTCATAGACTTTACCTAGGTAGAAAGTAATTCCTGTATTAAAATTTAGCTGGTATTTTAATAAAGATTCTCATATCTGATCGAAAGTGGCATAGTAGTTCCATGACAATGAACCTACACTGAATTTTTCAAGAGCCTTGCTCTTCAAACATGATGTCACTATCTTTAAGATATATTTCTGAGTGAATAATTACACATATTTTCCTAATTTCAATGTACTAAGCCAGAAATAATTGTATGTTTTTGTTACTYTTAAAGTTGTTACGTGTCCAAGCATCAATTCTTTCACATTGGAGCATGGAAGATGGAGAATAGTGAATGGCTCACATTATGAGTATAAAACAAAAGTAGTTTTCAGCTGTGATCCAGGCTATTATGGTTTGGGACCAGCATCTATTGAGTGTCTTGCTAATGGCACCTGGAGTTGGAGAAATGAGAGGCCTTACTGCCAAAGTGAGTACATGTTGTATCTATCTTTCTACATCTGTATCTATCGACCTCTCCTATATAGGCTTCAGATAGAAAGTATTTTATTTGGCTTACTAAGAAATGTAGAAACCTTTTTCAGCCAGTTTTTGGGTATCCTGCAGGCTATTATTTATAAAAAAAAATCTATTAGGCTTAGTGACAAGAAAATATCTGTATACATACTTCTGGATTTTTAAGTTCCCTGCCCCTAAAAATGTACAAATAAGTCATGAAGATTATTTTTCTATTTTGTTCATGCTGGATGTAAATCAGGGAGAATACTTTTGTAGGTTAAAAATGCTGAATCGTCTATAAAAATGCTATAACTTTGCATCCTCCTTAACACTTGAGAAATAAAATAATCCCTCCTTTCATCTGGTTCCCATATGGTATGCAGGCCCGCATCATTCCCAATATAATTTGGTATCCTAATCACCTTCAGTAACTACTTTTCAAAAACCATAAGTAGTGAATATTGAGATACCATGTGGAGAGATACTTTAAACAAGGAAAGTAAAATAATCCATCATGTGGGGCTTTAGTTAGGTGCCTTGTGAAAAGCAGACTCCTTTATGAATTTAAATTTAGACATCTGTATTTGAAAATTATGACTATATAGGCCTACCTGAAAGCTACACAAGCTTTCCTCTTTATAAAACRCTTAGTAACTCACACTCTAATGAAATGAAATGTAATTCTGCATTTGGTACATGTATATGTATATATGTGTGTATAAATCCACACATTTTAAAAAGTGAAACCAAATGTGTAGATAATCCCTAAAACTGCAGTTTGTTCATATTTAGAATATATTTAAATATTAAATAAAAGACTGAAAAGTGAAATCAGAAAACAATATACTTACTTTGAAAATTAACCTTATTTTGGAGTTATTTGCATACTAATGGAAATTTCATTTATAATCTGGAAGAGTTTTTGGGTTTAAACATTACAAACAAAACCAAGGTAATTAAATAGCAATTAGTTATTATAGTTCTGAGCAAAGTGTGGTTTTTTTGAATTTTACAGAGACTTTTTTTTTCCAAATTTTGAGTATTATGCCTGAGGAAATAATAGTCTTCGTATATAGAGCTTTTCATTCTACAAAGCAAAATACTTCAGGCTGTGACATTTATTTCACTGGCTGATAAGTATTGCATATTGTTGCATGTGTGTTTGCGATACTCAAATATTTACTTTTGCTTTGTTTTGTTTTTGCTGGACAGTTATTTCTTGTGGAGAACTTCCAACACCTCCAAATGGAAATAAAATTGGAACCCAGATCACATATGGATCTACAGCTATATTTACTTGTGATTCAGGATACATGCTGGTTGGCTCTGCTGTGAGGGAGTGTCTCTCTTCTGGACTCTGGAGTGGAATTGAGACCCGATGTTTAGGTATGGGTAATGATGTCAAGGCTTGCCTGTTTTCTTTTCCTTTAGCAGACAAAAGCAAGCAAGGCAAATCAACTTGTCTCTTTCCATTAGCCTTTCCATTAGCACAGGCATTGAAGAGGATTCTGTATTTTATAAATGTGTGTGGCTAGATTACTTCTCTTTTCAAAAGTTAACTATGGTTACATTTCCAGAGATTTAGTACATTTTTCAGTATCTAGTGCACATGCAAAGCCTGTGTCATTCTGCTGCTCGATACGACTTTAAAGTTGACCTATGCATACACAGTAAGTCTGATGGGCTCCAAAAGTGTCAACTGTAATGCTTCCCGTTAGTATAATGACTGCATAGAAGACCTGAACTCAGAGGTTACAGAATTAATCTGTACACATGCAATAGAAATAGCACAAAAATATATGAGTATGGAAACTTGGACAGGAGCACTGCAGCTTTATCACTGAGGGAAAATCACAGTGCAGCTGATATTTATAGAATTTGACAACCCTTTAGTTGTATACATTTAGGCAGCCTAAATTTTACTTAAAATACAATACTCAGACTACAGTTCCTCAACTGTTCATGAATAAAATGTGCATGTTATCTCAGTGAAGCAATATAAGGGCTTCTTCTTAATGTATATTATCAAATATACCTTGTTCTGGTTAAGTTGGGGGCATCCTTTTTAGCTCTATATACAACTGAAGTTTTAAATTCAGTTGAAGTAAAAATAATGATAATGTTCTGTCTTTAGAACGGAATATTAAAGTCACATTGTCCCTTGTTACTTGCTTGAGTGTGGAAAAATAAAAGAATATTATGAATTGAGACTTTCAGAAGTATCTAAATAATATATAGAGAAGATACATTGATTTATTGTAAAATCCCTTTCCAGACTACTTTCTATCCAAAATTATTTTCCTTCTATAATTCAGCATGATTTGGTGCAAATCTTCACTTAAGCATAACCTGAATGACTCATGAATGAGCAAAAGTGTTACGTGTTAAGCTCCATATCTGAAGCTGGAATTTTCGTGGCACATAATCGAGGGCAATATGAAGATTTTAGTTACATTTCACTTTTGGTTTTGGTATGGACAAATTAACCTCCTTTCAGAGGAGAAATACAAGGAAAAAACACAGAGGGRGGAAAAGAAAAGATATTCATGTTAGAGCTTCTTTGATTTTTAAGCTGAGGGAAATGGTAAAACAGATTATTAAATTGAAAAGTTTTGTGGCACCATAAGATGTGTATAATCAAAATATACTGACTTTTTTTCACAATTACATGCTCATCTGTTAAGGAAACAGCTGTTAGAAGCTGAGGATATGTAAAAATTTTCACCAGAGTAATATGAATCTGAAAAAAAATGCCAAATTGTGTGCTATTTGTGAGCAGCATTTTGGAAAGATAATAGTTTTTAAGAATTTCACCAAAATAACTTATAACTTTATGTAAAGTGAAGTGTTTATTTTCTCCTTAACCTATGCCTGTAGAAATATAGGAAAGGTCTAATATAGTCTTAAGAATATTATTTGGTTGTATAATCTCTGGTTGAAATTTAAAAGGAAAGCTCTGAACTGATCTATTTTCAGATAAAACAAAACTTTTTTTTCTTCACAGAAGGTATTCATTATTGTTAAGTTCATATACTTTAGTATCCAGTAGTAATAAATTGCTAACAAACATATTAAAATAATGATACATAAAGAGGCAGAAAAGTAATATAAAAGGCACCTGTTGCATCAACCTGACATAATCACCATAGATCTTACGGTATCTTGTTGAAGAGAGGATGGATAAAAGTTTTACTTACAGAAATAGAACATAACATATGACTTTATCAGAAGATACAGCTTGCAAAAAGAAAGGAAAAAAAAGTTAGTGGCAGAGCAAATTTATAAAAGGGAGACAGTAATGACTAATATAGTTGCCCTTGCAGCAGCACTGGCTACCTGCTGTGCTCCATCACTGCAGGAATGAGCTTTCTGAAAAGACTGAATATAACTCCGTTAAATTCACGTATCTCCAACTTATAATTTGAGACCTAAGATAGACAGATGGATGGAGCTAATGACAAATCAGAAGACACAGATTTGTTTAGCAAGGCTGAGAGAGAAAATGAGTTGTTGGGAGGTGGAGAGAATGGAGGAAATGTAAGGAAGCAGCCAAGGTGCTGTCAAAGTCCTGAGCAGGCWTCAATAGAGAAGAAAAAGCTCCCTTGGGCAAAACGAGATATATGTAGTAGGACCTGGAAGGAAAGAGACAGACTACATCAGGAAGATATACAGAGTGCGTATTTTCGTGATCTGAGAAATATATYTGTGTGCAAATTTTGAATAAATTATAGTGCTTGTTTTCAGTCACTGGAAAATAATTTAAAAAATCACTTTTTACTTTCAAAGCTTTTTCTCCTCACCTTTAACCTTTCTTTCACCATTTGTCTTGGAGCCTTTGCACTTTTGCTTGCTGAAGAATGTAGTCGCTCTTGGACTCAGGGGGCTACCAGAGTATTTCTATTTTAAGGACTGAAGATGCCTTTAAGACTACACTTAGGTACCTTTCAGATGACGTTAATGAAATCCTACAGCATAAAATAACAACTTTTTCCATGTGTTTGTTTTTAAAGTACCATTTTTTTTTTTTTCAGAAATTCTGATCAAGTCTTTTAGGCTTGTCATTGTGTTAAACAGCTTCATTTTTATTCCAGCTACATGTARGTAGAAAAGTATATGAATCTCTGAAAGATTAAAGAAGAATGGAAGTATCCTCTGCAGAATCTTAAACTAATTAGTGTTGTACCTAATCAGATAGAGAAGAGAATTTGGAGCATAGACAAATTTTAAATCACTAAAAATATTGACTGAATCCAAATTGTATTACAGCACAAATACAGTCCCATGACATTATGGGCAGTAGCACATACTTTTAATGAGAAGTGTAATGGGCAGTGTCAGATGTTGATAATTTTCACAGCCCGTTTTTGCTTTGTCTTCTTGTCTCCATTCCTGCTTYTGTATTGCATGGAGAAGAGAGAGGTACTACTGTCTGGACATTGAATTTTAGGAGATAGTAGATGACAAAGACAATCATTARGTTTAACACAACTACCCTGCTTTCTGGGCCTCATATGTGTCCTTTTATTTCTTTACRTATATAAGAAGCTATTGCCAGATGCAGAGCACAGAGGAAGCTGTCATCCCTGTTCTTGTATCCTTATATCAAGGGAAAAGGTTGAAAGGCAGAACAGGTTCAAGTACTGAGCAGGAGAGAATTATTAGACAGCAATAAAAATACTTCCAAAAGATTTTCATGCAAGCTTAACAGAGGGAGCATTTTGAAGCCATGTCAGTAAGGGAACCCAAAGGAACTTGTTATGATCTGCATTTATCTCTGGTCCACTGAAGAACAGGAGGAGAGCAGTGTAGTGTTTAGGAAASAAGAGAGCTTGGGGAAGTTTTGTAATACATGTGATACTACAGGTGGATCAGGTTATACCTACGCCTGGCTACAGCTGTAGTTTAGCTTGATTCTCCAGATTAAGTTCATAATTACAACACAAAAGTTAATGGTCATCTTACGTACGAATTATTCACTTGCTGATGTTCCAGAGAYTTGAAAAGGTTTGAAAGTCTGCCTTTTTATTGTTTTGAATTGTGACCCATCTTGCTCCAGAATGCCCATGTTGTGCTGTGTGAGTAGTCATATTAATGTAATTACCTTGGTTTAGCCATCACTGACGGCAGTGGAAAATTGAGCTCTGGATCATTATTGTTATTCTCCATGATAGCTGGTGAGAAGAAACAGTGGTCAAATAAAACAAACAAAAACAGCAATGAAAAAAAAAACCCACAAAGAACTGAAGTCATTCTGCTGTGGAAATCTTAAAAACAAATAAAATATTTTAGCATGACAAAATGTGAAAAATTCAATTTAATCTTTTAGTATAAAGTGACAGTCAAAGATGAAAACTACTACTGTTTTATACCAATGTTACAGACTGCCCCTTACAAATAATTGGGGTTTTTTTGTTGTTTTTTTTTTCTGTACTGAAGACATTAAATCATTTTTTAGGGAAAAATTTGTGTAATAAATACTAAATAAACATTCAAAGACATAGAAAAAGATTTCTATTTGAATATCCTGACAAATCTCATATTTTGTACATTTTCTTCAGGGAAAAAATTGATTGTTGTGTTTCTGTTTATATGAAAACCTAACACATTCACATTCACATTGCTTGTAGTATCTGCAACTAAACATATTTATAATATCAAAAGTGACTACTGATAGATTTTAAAAAGTAAATTTTTTTGAATAATTTTAATGAAATATTAAAAAAACAAAACAATTAATGAAAGATAAATAAGAGAAATCACTGCTTTTGATAGAATAACAAAAGAATATTGTGTATCTCTCTTAGAAATACTGATTTACCTATTTATGAAATTATTTAATATATATAAGTAAAACTGCTAATAAATACACACATCCTCTTTCTACATAATGGATTGTACTAAAGTGAGATCTGATATAATGAAATAGATGAAGCTCTGTCAGTAAAGAATGTCTGCCTCTTCTGAAGTTAGCTTTTTGTCATTTTAACATAGCAATGAGAATAAAATTCACTGGCAAATATCCAGGAAAATTTCTGTRTCTCATCTCTGTTAAACTCTACATTAGCAGCATGACAAAATTGTAAGTTCAGAAGCTAAAGAACTATATTTAGTATGTGGAAAGAATAATTTTATTTGCTTTCAATTAGTGACAAGAGTAACAATGTCAAATAAAAGATAAATCTTCAGAACTAGAAACATTTTAAGAGTTTTCTTTTTATTTATATATTTTGATGTCAATCATGAGCTATTATTAGACAACACAACACCTAGAGCAGAAGCAGAAATATGGATTATTTTGTAYTTGTTTTAGTACTTTCGTATTTTTAATGGAAATATGAACAATGAATAAAATCTCACAGCATTTCCCGAGGTTTCTCCTAAACTGAGATGTTTTTTCCTCTTCTCCTTCATTATCCCTATTTCCAGAAGTTTTATTAATCCTAAGGAGATGCTTTAGATAAAGCATTATCAGAAAATCATTGCTGTTTCAGCATAGTTATCTGGGGAGCTTTCAGTCTTTCCCCTGTGCTACTGTAGCTTGACAGCAGGAAGTATATATAGGCATTTTCAGAAACCTGTATGATTTTTAAAGTCACTCTGGATAGAAGTTGACATGGTAGAGATCAGTATATGCTGAAGTGAATTTTCTTGAGGTGACTTCTGGTTTTTAAAATGTATCCTATGTTATTTTGATTTCTGTTTTAGAAAACCTAGTTACAAAACCAAAGTAAAACTAAGAAACAGAAATATAGCATGCAAAAAGCATTTCTATAAGACTGAATTCTTGTACTTAAAAGCAGCAACGAGTTTCTCATGTGTTTCCAAAGTATTCATATTTCATTCTGGGGTGTAACTCATTGTTAATGTAATTTACAAAGTTTCATACTTATCTTTGGGGGAATCTGATTTTATTAGGTTTCTCACAATTGTGTTAGCTGCATGACTGAATGTAATTTTGGAAGATGCTTAGATATGACATCAATGAAAACCAAGTAAATCTAGRATAAAAAAGATAGGTTACCTTCAACTAATTGCAGAACTCATTACAGGAAATATATCTTAACCAAACTTCTTGTCTTGATTGATTAATGAGCATGCTCCAGCCTCTTCATATTTCTTAAAAGGTCTGGATCCCTTCTCTTCAACTAGTTGGACTACGCTTACCCATCATTTCTTAAGTCCTTTTTCTTACTTCCCACAGACCTCTAATAACATTGATAAAACCAATCAATTCTCTCTCTTCTTTATTTACCAAAAGTTATTGCTACCATTTCCTAGATATGTCCTGGGATTAATCAGCAATTGCTGCAATGATATGTCTGTTCAGTTCTCCAAGTGAATATTAAATCTGAAATCAAAATAAACAATAAAATCTGATCACCTTTTTAATAGATCTATAGTCACTATTTAAGATATCATGATACTATTAAGTTTATCCTGAYTTTAGTATAAGTATTCACTTGGAAAGCTCAACGTGCCTTTATAAAATGCTAAGCCTCCATATGAATTAAAATGCAGAAATGAAGAAAGAAGTTGACTTGAATTAGATGGAGATGTTTTTGAACATATCACTAATTCTAGTGGAGTTTTCAATAAGCTGGGATAACAAGCAGAAAAAGCTAGTTTGATTAGAGTAAGCACTACTAAATGTCAGCGTTTATTCATACTCACAGTACAGTGGTCTCTGGAATGCCTTCAATCTCTTCTTCTAAGAGGAATAATAGACCTTAGCTACCRTGGCGTTGTCTGCATTAGCCAGAGAGGAACAGATCATGAGATTGAAATAGCTGGTGCTGAATCCCCCATATCTGCATCACACACGGTTCTGAGATTCTTCCTGGGACAATATTTAGTCTGRTTCTCTGAGCTAAATGTTCCCATTACTCAGATGGTTTTAAGTTACCAAAAGTCCTGTTATTAATTTAGATCGCTTTGTGCAAAAGGAGTTGAAACATGTTTTGGGGGCACTTAGAGTTGAGTTTCTTGTGTTTCTCGTCTGAGAGGAGGCTATTTTGTCCATACCAAAACCACTCTGCACATGGAGGGTCTGAACTAAAATGCTAATGTAGACACGGCCTGTAAACATCAGTTCCTCCCTGAGGTTCACAGGTCAGGTCTACATAAGCTTTTTAGCTCATTTTTTTCTCAGTCCTCTTTTGTTTATACACAAGTTCCCATTCCAACTCTAATGAGACTTTAGTGTCACAGACGATTACTTGCAACATGTGAGAAGACTGTTACCCAGTAGTTCTATAGAGCAAAGCTGTCARTGGGGTAAAAGTGACAGATAAAACCACTGGGGCAGTGTAACTATGTCTGTTGACAATGAAGAATACACGATGTGTGAATTAATGCCCATGGAGAATAGTGGGGAACAGGTAAGGATCTGTCATTTAACACCTCCAGTCAGTTCATATCTGAAAGAAAACATGATAAAGAATAAAAATATGTAAGAACAGCTTATAAGGCATATCTTGCTTGGTTCGTGCTTGGAAAGCACCAATGGGGAGGATAGATAGTCAAATTAAAAGATCTGAAGAGAGATTACAATCACTTAGATTATGTATTCTGGTTTCCTACAAATAATAGTAATAGTGTGGATCAAGTAAGCCAGGAACTGAAATATATACATGTTTACATATATGCAGTTTATGTATTTGGAAGAGCAAGGTAGAGGAGTAAAGCTGGAAAGATATCTTCCATTCTTATATTTGAGAGGAACATATGTATACTTCATAGTGAGTATATCTTTATATTTCTGTCAGATAAGGATAAAGGATCTTTAGTATTTACTTTAAAAAATTTCCTCGGTCAACTCTTAGTTACTGAAAAGTTTCCATTTTCCTTGGCTATATACTCTGAACCATAGCCTTTCTGGCAGCGTTTTCTTCTTTAAAACTTTTGGRAAAATATACAGGCAAGTAGCTTTTTCTTCCTCTACACTGTTTTTAAACAATTCTTTTTAATTGAAGATTTTTAATTGAAAGTGAATCAGTATCTCCAATGATATTGAATTAGTATTTCTTGAGTTAGCTATATCTTTATCTTTTTTCTTTAATACTACGTAATAATAATAACTAGACTTTCAAATGCAATGGGGAATATCTTCCCTTTAAAGAGTTATTCAGCCATATAAAGGAATCCTGCAGAGAACTTCACAGTTTGGGTCATGGATTTAAAAGGTGCAAAAGATCTTAACCATTCATCTCAAACAGTTTTACCATGACTTGAACAGCTGATAAGGGGAGGATCTTCTGAAATTAGTAGGAGGAAGATCCAAGAAACTATTTTTTCCAGGATTGTGACTGTCTGATTTCAATACTGTGAATTTTTACAGAAAAAGTTGTATGCAGACAGGATTAGGCAGAATATATCCTTATCAGAAAYGCAAGCCCTGTAGAGAGCAAAGGAATTCAAACATGGGGCTCAAATAATTCTTCCCTCCTCAGCAGAGGCCATCTTGACAGGTTAATTAACATTGTTGATTAATAACCTATATCTCCTTTTCCAAGAATATATTAATATGTAGATTTCTCTCAGTACTACACTGATATTTGATATTATTAACAGCTAAAATAAGCATAGGCATTTTTTGTCATTTAATGTAAAGATTCTGTATTCATTTCTTCCTGCTCTCACATATCAGAGAGTAACCTTCATTCTGCAGAAAAGCTGAAGTTTCGAAAGGTTCTGACATTAAGTTATTATGCTCATTCTCCTTTGCTGGGGCTGGATTTTATGTCAAGTTAGGTAATTAGTTTGACACTCACATTTTAGTAATACGCTTCACTGATACTCCCTGGCTAATGTTGTTTCTTACTAAATAATACTTCACGATAGTTATCCTTCTCAAGCTTTGCTAGGGTGGAAATTAGTAAGATCGCAGTCCTTATTTTTCCCTTTATCTCTGCTACTCAGTAAAGTTTCACACTGAATCTGTTTCTTTGTAGCATTCACTGATTTTCTTAACAAAAGTGATGTCTTCTGATTCAGTGTTAAAAATTAGGTGTTGCATTAAGACTTCAGAGGGCTCAGCTGCATTCATGCCATACCTGTGTTAGGTCTTCACTAGCCTGCTCCCAGGCTTACAAAACGATGATAAAATAAAGAAACTAACAGTGAACAAGGCTACCCTTGAAACAGTCTGGAAGAGACAAATCCTGCCATAATGTGAAGTTAACTGAGGAACTATGAGGGTGTTGGAATATTTTTTTGTTGAAATAGTTATCATAACCTAATTACAGTAAATCATTGATTGGGAGTTTTTTCTTATCATTTTTTAAATTTTATTCCAGGTTCCCAGTTCTTAATGCAGTAAAACCTGTGTTTATTATGACCTTGTATTTATTATGAAGAGTACCCTGTAAGGTTTTTTTCTTCTCTCACTCCTTCATTCTGATAAATGCAGACCAGAAGAATGATATTGATCTTACTGTCTGAACCTTTTTGTCTGTCCTGTATTCCCCACAAATCTTGTATGATGGCTTTTTATTTTCTGTTTTTTTTTAATAGTATTCCAAGGTGATTAAAGCAGTTTTGTATTTTCTTATAATTCATCTTAGAGTCAGAAGATTGCTTTAGGAATAAAGAAGCCATATTCCATTAGATAACAACAGCACTATTAACTGTTTTATGCATGATAAGATGGTATTCAGTGTCTTTCAGGCTGGTCAAAGAGGAATGGAAATTGGTAATAGATTCAATGTTTCTTGAATGGTTTCTCATTTATTTGAAAAATAATTTTCCTCGGACACAATCAAAAAAACAGAAAACAACTTTGTTACTCTGTATCTGAACTCTTGCTTCTTCTCCCAACATTGCTCTTAGTTTTTTCTCAGCAGTCCTTTGCTTTCTACTTCCTTACCTTTTTGCATCTCTTTTTAGTTTTTTGCTGTAGTTTTTCTGGCAGATCTTGTTCATATTTACAGAAAGCTCTCTCGGTATGGTACCCATCCTGCAGTATTTCCATTCAGTCCTCAGTGAAAATACTCCACTTGCAGAGCTTAAACTCTGACCAATTTTGTATCTGGCTTGCATTTTAGGAGATTATTTTAGCTATCTCATTGCAAAAGATAGATGCACCTTACAGTTATGTTGGGTGAAGTGTCGTGATTTTGTTCCGTACCAGATGAGAACAGTTTTTAAATGATATCCCTTTATAGCTTTGCACTGTTTTGTGCAGTAGTGAAATTCTATATTGTTACTCCTTATGTATTCCAGAGTGACAAAACTGACATCAGTTACATGGAAGGTGGAATATAGAATACGAGCAAATGAGCAGAAAAAGGTTTTTGGGATACAGCTTTGAACTGAAATGAAGGAATAGAGCTAATCTTAGATCTATCTTTCCACAATAAGTATATTTCTTGTTATTCAGAAACAATGGCAGTTTCTCAGCAAAATATAGCTATACAGGTGCAATATCTGTTTTTCTCAGGCTACCAAATCTAGCTGTTGTCTGAAAGCTTTGGAAACTTTCCAATGTCTGAAAAAAGTATGTATATATGTATATATGTATGCATACATATGTGTGCATACACACACACAAAGAAATGTGTCAAAAGCCAAACTGAATGACACTTCCAAGAATCATTTCAAGCTTTCTTAATAAGGAGGGGAAATATCTTTATTTGGCATATATTACTTGAGAATTTAACATGGAAATTCTGAAAATGATTTAATAGCAGAACTGATTGTAAAAACTGCAGGCATAAAAGTAATGGATATGCATGTGTTGCTAATGTGAAATGAGCATTTTGGAATTCATTTCTTTACAGATTTCTTAAGAGAAACATGCTAAAAGAGAATAGTTCTACTAGAGCTTGTGAGAAAGAACAAAATCCTTGTTTATAGGCGAAATAAGAAAAAAAATATAATTGAATGGAAAATAAGTAATAATTCCTCTTTCAGATTTGTGGGATTATTTTTCTTCTTTTTCTCCTTTTTGTCAAGACAAATTGGAGAAGTAGTGGTATTGCAAGTGAAAGGTCTGCATTTCCTCTGAGGCAGACCAGTTTTGTGGATGTGTGGAAAAATAAAGCAAATAAACAAAAACCTTCTGGAAAATATTAGTGAACCTCTGACTTTATTGGAACTGAGGGAATTTATTCAGCTGCATAAATTAGAGTAAATTTCAGTGATATTCTCAAAGGTTCTCTTATCAGGAATTATGTGTACCATTGCAGACACTTTCTATTGAAGATACAATTAACTACCATGTGTACCTACATGACAGATGATGTTTAGAAAATGAAACAAAAAGGGCTGAACTCATCTGTTTTGGAGATTTCTGTCTTGCTTTGTTTTATTTTGCTTTTTGTATCTCAGGCAGACAAGATTTCTGCAGAAGGGAGGGTGAAAATGGGGACAAAGCCTACATACTCTGCGTGTCTTTTAATTGTTTTTGAGGTTAAGATGAAAATTGTGTCACAGATGTCTGTCATATTCTGTTTTAAGTGATATGTATTTCCTTGAAATTGTCATAAGTAGTTGATTATCAGAATTTTGAAATAAAAGACCTACATTTTTGTAATACTCTTCTTACAATTATGTTTCTATTTTATTTTTCTTTAATTTAGGAACTTCACACAGAAATAGAACTGGGCTCTACTATTTAGCAAATATATTCTTCTTTCCTAACAACGAATAGTTCACAATTAGTCATGGAAAATAGTTAATGTTCCAAAGATGTAATTGTTATAGACTGGGAGGATATAATCAAGACAGAGGCTTTTAAATCAAAGCTAGCATCTGAGAAGTTTATGACATTGAGAGGAAGTATGCCAACAGGATGGGAGTTTTGAGTGATAAACTTTGTAGAGTTAGACATTACTGCAAGACTTATGGGTGATTTATGGTGAATTTTGCACCTATTTCATCTGCATGTTCTTTGTGCTGTCCATGCACAGTCACAGAAGCTGCAGTCTGATCTTGGTCACCCGGTATGTTAAATTCCCCCAGCTTAACGTTCAACTAAGGAAGTGGAGCTAGTCCTTTCTGGTGATATATTCTGCTTCCACTCGACTGCTGAAATACTACACTAAAATCTTAATTAAAGAGCAGGTCAAGTATTGTAAACTTATCAGAAACCCTCTTTGGAAAGCTAGGCTGTAGTCATCCTTTGTATAACAGATGATGTCTTCTGTAGATAAATATAATAAACAGTGAAGATTACTCCAAGTGGTGAGTTATAATTTGTTGAACTAAGTAGATGCAATTAGAAAACGATTCCCCTGAACATGGTCGGTATCACCACAACCTGTTTGGTTGCCCTTCTGATAGAAAGTGGATTTTTTTCCAGCTCAGTTTTTACTACTCCGCCTGTTAACATACAAGTGCRATAGGATAGAGAACTTGGGCCCTTTGAGGCACATTGAACAAAGTCTACTACAGACTGAACAAATTTTGAATTTCCTGGAGAATCAAGAGGGACTTTGTGAAAAATGTTATAAACATGTATTATACCACTTTCTTTTCCCTGAAAATATAACATTTCAATCTTAACATTTCAAATATGCCTGGTCCTCATGTAAGGCTGAGGGAAACGGGGAGGGAACACCATGACAGGGGATGTTCCCACGAACAGTAATAGATTAGAACTTCCTTTCTTCATATAGAAGTGGGATTGCACCCATCTATTTAGTCTGTGCAAAGGTTCATACACTACCTTTATTATAAATCCTGACGGTTTTATCATGACTCATAGAATGAAGTGCTATATGAGGCCCCAAATGCCAGAGACAATTTATATATAAAAAAAAACAAAAAAAACCCCTCAGATTTGCAATTCTTTCTTTTTTCTACAGGAAGTTTCTAGCCTTCAAAGAAAAGAAAGAAAACTCTTAAATTTTACGTGAGAACATTATAAAGACCTAAAACTTCCAAAAGAAAAAAAGCAGCAAACCATATTACTTCTAAATTTCTTTTCTTAGTTGCAACCCCATGCTTTTGGGGTTTGATTTCTTTTTGGAGGAGGAGGAAGAGAGGACAAAAGGGGAGTGCAGGAGTCTTAGGTGACTGGTAATATTTTATTCTCTAATGTACTAGATGAAACTGCTCATATTCCTCACCTACCTGCCTTTTTCTTGCAGTAAGTGATTTATCATATATCACAGTCTCCATGAGCTCATATGTTCTCAAAGGCTTTTCCATTTCTACATTATTTGTTGAAGTGTAGTGCTTAAAAGACTTTCTAGAAATCATTAAGAAATATACTAAAAAAAATTAGGCACAAAGTTCATTCTTTTTTCCATCTTTCCCCTAGATTAAATATGTGCTTGTGACTCTCAGTCATTCACAGTGTGTGAGTATTTACACTCATGGTGTAAATAAAATATTTCTCATATTTTGAGCGTACAGGGAAGGAGCTTAGGCCAAGACAGCAGTGTTTTTTTTAGTTACAAGACATTTGCAGATCGTCACACTGATCACTTTTAGCCCAAACACACTAGTCTTTTGGATATTCCTCTTGATGGGAGAGAAGAATACGCTAGAAAACAATCCAGAGAGTTAGCTTCCAGCACTAAATCATCCAATTAATTTTTTTTCCATTATAAGATAGGCTATATTTATAATATCCTCAAGAATTTATATTTATATTAGATTTATGTGGATTTACATTTATGTTTATAATGACTAAATCACCTAATGGAAATGACACTATTTTGCTAAGTTCAATTGTGGCCAAAATAGAACAGATGAAATTATTGGAGAATTTTGCAGAGTTTTTTTTTTTTTAATAAAAAGGTAATTATTATATTTTGGAAAGGAAATTTGATAGTGTAAATGGCATTTAATCTCTTAGTTTCACTATTTTTTCTGATTTTTTAGATGTGTAAATCTCACAAATACAAATGCAGTACTGTATTTTTCTCCAACTTAATATAAATAAACTCTTGAATGAAGTTATTAGAAGAAACTGGAAGTAGTTCAGTGGTTGCTTGTTTTAATTAAGGAGGTATAATTAAATTTTGTCTGGAATACTTACTCATTCTTTTTATTTATTATTTACTTTGAAAATTGTAGCTGGTCACTGTGGTATTCCAGATCTCATAGTCAACGGTCAAGTAATTGGAGAAAATTATGGATATAGAGACACCGTTGTATACCAGTGCAGTCCTGGTTTTCGGTTGATTGGTTCTTCTGTACGAATATGCCAGCAGGATCACAACTGGTCTGGTCAGCTTCCGTCCTGTGTGCGTAAGTAAGCATGGCAACACAGATTAAATGATGCTACAGGAATACGTTTTCAGACAAGATGCAGCATGACTTTGGAATTTTGCTTTCATTTCTTTTAAAAAGTCATTTAAAGCAGATCCTTAAAGGTATGTGACCACCTAAAATCAATCGTGAAGTTTCCACTGCATCTTTTTACTACTATATACCTTTTTTTTTAATATATGAATATAAAACTTGTTCAAAAAGTGATGGGAGTTAGGCAGGTTTTGCTCACTGTCTTCATTGTTTTACATAGCACTTTAATATTTTGTTTACACAGCACTAGATTTACATAGAACTTTATTACAATAGTTTTATTTATTTATTTGGTTTCCACTTTATGATCTATTAATAGATCATTACTTCCTTTTATTATGTTTCAGATAAGCATTTGGGAACATAACTTCTTTACTGATAACCTKTAAGATAAACAAAAGAAAGACACAGGTAATCAAGAAATTCAAAATTAAAATGTTAGTGTTAGAACTGAAAAAATAATTGCTTCCAGATCTGCTAATAGCAGAGGAAGTGAACACAGTTTCTTTCTCTAAACAACTGGAAGGTGCTTGTTTGAACCCAAGAGAATTTGCAATACAGCATTTCAGAAAAGGACAAAAGACTTGGGAGATGATTAGGCTTGCAAAAGGCATACTGTTATGTAGCACTCAGTAGCTTGTAATATCAAACCTGCCAGTACGTAATCATGAACAATTACCCAAAATCGTGAAAAGTGATAACAGCATGCTTCTCTCCGTGGTTTTGTTTCTTTGTTTTTTGCTATGCTAGCTGTTAGTTGTGGTCACCCTGGCAGTCCGATTTATGGAAGGACAAGTGGAAACGGTTTCAACTTCAATGATGTTGTGACATTCTCATGCAACACCGGGTACGTTATGCAAGGGCCAACCAAAGCCCAGTGCCAGGCTAACAGGCAGTGGAGCCACCCACCTCCCATATGCAAAGGTATGAATGCCAGTGCTTACTGATTTCTAACTGAGTTGGAAAATTAAGGCTGGAAAATAAACAAAAGGCAGAGGGACACTGTCAAGACAAAACATGCATTGAAAGATCCTAAGTCTTACTAAAAGATGTCAAATTATTACTGTAGCATGACTCATCTTTCATTAGGTCTGCTCTATATGCAAAAGGCTGCCAGGATAACTGTTGCAGAGAAACTTCCTCAACTGTCTGCAGCTTATACTGATTTTTTGTAATGTTTGGTTTATGTAAGTTTCTTAAGCCTAATACGTTATCCAGAGATAACCAGAGAGCATCTTTAAATCCTGAAATAATACCCTCTGCATTTTAAGCCTACCTATTTTCAATAGGTGCATAAGAATGTACTTTTTCCTATTTCATTTGCATTGAGCTGGCTGCTTAGCTTCACTTCTATTTTTTTTATTATTATTCTAATTCATTAGCATAATCCATTTGATTCTCAACACGTCTGGAAATTCAAATATTTAGAAGTCCTTCACTGAAAATAAAAGAGTAACATGAAATTATTTCTCTATGAATTTTAACAAGCCTTTTGGAAAAGTTTAATCAGCATTGTCTAAGTCTGTTGTTCAATGCTTTTAAAATGCTTAAAATTGTCCTCATTTAGAAAAAATTACTTTTTACAGCAGCCCTACTTGAACACATGCAGGAGCTATAGGGATTATTCTTCTAAAGCTTCATGGCAGCTTCTGTAGATTTTTGTCTTTATGTGTCTAAATCATTTTATGTATGTATAATAATTTTATTTACTATCTTTTCCTTCCATAAATGTCCTTCCCTTTCCCTTGCATCATTTTACCTTAAGCAATACTGGCAAATACTCTGGAATTTTATTTTCAAGCAAGCTATTTGTTGATGAGTTTTTTTTTTTTTTAATTTGCAATATAAAACATGCGTTGTATATTAACAAATTTCATCTTCAGTCCATCTGTTATAACACCTTGGTGTTCTGCTATTGCAAGTAATGTGTCAAACTGTCTGATATGCTACTGGCATGTATCAGGGCTCAGCAAATATGTTGATCAGATTTTTTTTAAAAAAAATTTACACTATTCTGAAATCTTATATTAGTTTTAGAGCAGATTTTAAATAACAACAAAAACTGTGCAGAACATCATTACTGTTGTTCGTAGGGTGCAGTAAAATCAATTCTTATTATTATGATTTTGTTCTATTATGATTTTACTTGCATTGAAGTCAAATTAAAAAGTAAAAAGGCATTACCTTGTATATCTGTAAGCTACCTAAAAAGCAATCTGTATTACAGAAGAGGCTGCACATCTTTGTAAAAGCTCTATTTGCTGTCATAAGATAAACTCAGCAGTGCCCTTAATGTGATTATACTCTCTACAGGTCTGCTAAATAGTTTGGTTCCTAGCCAGTAAAAATAATTGCTGAAAACTATTGGAATGCTCAAAGCTACTTCTATTTTGTTTCAAATATTCAGTATATCAGACTGATGTTGAATTAATAAATAATTTTCATTTTATTTAAAGCTAATGCTTAATAAGCTAAAGATGAGTGTTCAATTTTTATGAAATTCCTATTAGCAAAACAGAAAATGAAATGAAATATAGCTCAAATTTTCCTCCAGGAGAAAAATAAAAACTTACCAAGTCTATCCATCAATATAACAGCTTGGTCTGTCATTGAATGTTAACGAGCTCAAGCCCCAGCAGTAAATTAGTTCTAGCCATGAAAAACATATGTATCCTAGCCTTTAGATATCAGTATTTGAGAACTGCTAGGAAGAGCGCACAAACAGACTCCCCC
Source organism: Rhea americana (assembly GCF_003343005.1). NCBI lineage: Eukaryota > Metazoa > Chordata > Aves > Rheiformes > Rheidae > Rhea > Rhea americana. The sequence goes on along the minus strand of NW_028185037.1, from coordinate 8,166,798 downwards.
ATTTGGGATGGTGAGTAGAGAGAAGTAGGTGAGCCATAAAACAGCTACACAGAGTAATGTAGGTAGGAGGAGGTATCTTGGGTTGAATCCAGCAACAGCTTTATTTCTTTTTAAATTACAGAGCTTTCTGGCACGTTTTGATATGTGTATGTACTCACATATGCACCCAAATACATATACACACAGATACATACACACACATACATATATGTATGCAACTGATTGTAGGGATAGTCTTTTTTACGTGAGGTATAGTTTTCTAGGGTAACTTTAATTAGGTGATGACTAGAGGAGAATATTTTAAAACTGGGATGGAAAACTCTCACAAATTCTCCACGGCCTCTCCAAGAAGAATTATACTCACCTTACCAGTCAGCTGCAAGTGGCAAAAAAATATCACTCTCCAGTTATTTTGAAATGTATGAATGCTACAGTAGTTGAGAACACCAAAACATCCAACAATATTCTCAGCCACCAAAGTATACCTGTATTTTTAAGAGCAGATATCCATTTGTGGTTACTTCCCTGTTCTAGCAGCATCATCTCCTTTTTACCTAATTGACCGTCTGTCTTGGAGCTCAAAACATCTGGCTCAGTCATGTGCTTAATTATCAAAATGGTGATACAGGAACATGAAGATGTTTGAATGGCTCTGTGTGTTTGACCAAAGACACGTTTAGCCACATAACCAATTTACAGCTGTGGGCAATAGTTTATGTCAAGGGAAGAGTAAAAATATGGAAATAACTTGTAATGAATGAAGTTCTCTTCCAGCCTCCAACACTACATGGCCCAGAGATTTCATAGAATCACAGAATCAGTAAGGTCGGAAGGGACCTCTGGAGATCACCTAGTCCAACGTCACTGCTCAGCAGGGTCACCTAGAGCATGTTGGACAGGCAGGCAGGCATTGAAGATCTCCAGAGAAGGAGACTCCACAACCTCTCTGGGCAACCTGTGCCAGGGCTCCGTCACTCTCACAGTGAAGAAATTCCCCCTCACGTTCAGGCAGAACTGCCCGTGCTCCAATTTCTGCCCATTGCCTCTTGTCCTGTCACATGGGACAACTGAAAAGAGTTTGTCCCCGTCCCCTTGACACCCGCCCTTCAGGTCCTTATACACATTGATCAGATCCCCCCTCAGTCTTCTCTTCCCCAGACTGAAGAGGCCCAGCTCTCACAGCCGTTCCTCATAGGGCAGGTGCTCCAGCCCTCTGATCATCTTCATAGCCCTACGCTGGACTCTCTCCAGTGGCTCCATGTCTCTCTTGTACTGGGGAGTCCACAACTGGACACAGACCTCGAGACGAGGCCTCACCAGGGCTGAGTAGAGGGGCAGGATCACCTCCCTCGACCTGCTGGCAACACTCTTCCCAATGCACCCCAGGAGACCATTGGCCTTCTTGGCCACAAGGGCACATTGCTGGCTCATGGTCAACTTGTCATCGACCAGCACTCCCAGGTCCTTCTCTGCAGAGCTGCTCTCCACAAGGTCAGCCCCCAGCTTGTCCTTGTGCCTAGTGTTATTTTTCCCTAGGTGCAGGACTCTGCACTTGCCCTTGTTGAACCTCAGGAGGTTCCTGTCCGCCCAACTCTCCAGCCTCTCCAGGTCTCTCTATATGGCAGCACAGCCCTCAGGTGTGTCAGCCACTCCTCCCAGCTTGGTGTCATCAGCAAACTTGCTGAGGAGGCACTCTGTCCCCTCATCCAGGTCATTGATGAAGAAGTTGAACAGGATGGGACGCAGGACTGAGCCTTGGGGGACTCCACTAGCCACAAGCCTCCAACTAGACTCCCCACCACTGATGACAACCCTCTGAGCTCTGCCTTTCAGGCAGCTCTCAATCCACCTCACTGTCCACTCATCTAACCCACACTTCCAAAGCTTCTCTAGGAGGATGTTCTGGGAGACAGTGTCAAAAGCCTTGCTGAATAGTAGGTCATATAATAGTCAAGGTAGACAATGTCCACTGCTCTGCCCTCATCTACCCAGCCAGTCATTCCATCATAGAAGGCTATCAAATTGGTTAAGCAATTTCCTTAAACACAGTTAATGCCCTTTTGCTTGGACACTCTCTCTAGACCTTGATTCCATTAATATGTCCAGTCACTTTTGGTGGCAAAGACTTTTAGAACTTCATGACTCTCTGTGAAGAAAGATTTCCTTTTATTTGGTCTGAATCTGGCATCTACTGGTTTCATATGATCTTTCTAGTTCAATATCATTGTACACAAAATCCTGATATATCCTGTATAGGATAGCATAGCACCAGAAGTTTCTTATACAGTGCGTAGGAGACTGTAAAGACCATTCTAGTGAAATGTATTTGTTTGAGTCTAAAGTGTATATTTTTTTCTTTATAGTGGTGAATTGCTCTGATCCTGGAATTCCTGCAAATTCCATAAGAGAGAGTAAAATTGAACATGGAAATTTCACATATGGCACAGTTGTATTTTATGACTGTAATCCCGGATATTTTTTATTTGGCTCTTCCATTTTAATTTGCCAACCAAATGGCCACTGGGACAAGCCTCTACCTGAATGCATTAGTAAGTAGATAATGTGTATTTTTCTGTAAAAATTACAAACTGGACTAAGTATTATTTTACGTAACATTTCCATCAGTCTCATGACAGTGACTAGAATAATCATATTCATATACATTTTCATGTGTGTGGTCATGATGGAAGGTCTCAAGAGCAGTCCAAGTAGTACAACTATATTGATACTGATTGCAGCAAAAATCAGGGAAACTTTGGAAAAATCAGTAAGCAAAACACAAATATCTCTGAATGACTCAGAAAAATGACCTCTGATAGGACTGTGTTTCAGCAAAGGAACAATCTGGAGATGAAAATATATCCATGGAATCTGCCAATATCTGGCCTCCATTAGCCATTAAACATCCTCATAGTAAACCATAACACTGAAACTCAACACTGCAATAGCTGACTACTGGAATATGTCAATATAGTATGTTCTGGACTTCTTTTGGGACAGTAGCAAGGTCAGACTCACCCACTCACACCGTAAGTGTCCTCAGGACCAGACAAATGAACCTCAGCTTACCACACTACTATATATACCTGAAAATCATAGTCACATGTAACCTGTCCACTAAGAAGCCAACTGGATCAACAAATGCAAGGAGGATTTTTTTTTCTGGTTTCATGTAAAGCACTTTCTAACTGTCACATAAATACTGCCACAGAAGTTTCGTAGGTTTTTAATGAGCTGGGATGGATCATTTTCCCAGCCCTCTATAAGTCATTGTACAAGGTTTTGTTCTGAGATCAACATTTCTCTCTGAGAATGGCTGAAAACATTATTTTTTAAAGATTAAAATGAAAATGTGTAAAGGCTTTATTCAGGAATCATGGACAGACATTTTCAATCTTGTAGATAATACTCCTCCATTTCGTCTTTATTATTATTCATCAGTTGAGATTTCTCCAGTTCTCCTATTCTGTCCACAGCCCCCCCAAAAATGAATTCTTATTTTTTTACTGTTAAAACATTTATTTCTGGAAGGTGCTCTTATCCCTGACAAGATTAATAGTATGATTGCAAGTCACAGTTAAACTTATGACAAAGATTCCAACTTCTTCACATTAAATTATAAGATCTCGTTATCATTTTTGAAAGTCAAACGGATATTAAATAACATAACTATAAAGAGAAAGAAATCCTTAAGTTAAAGATGCAAAGACCTAAGACCTTTTTGTCTCCTTTTGTGATTGTCTCCCCCAGAGTCTTTGCTCAGAATTATCAGTAGTAGTTTAATAATACAGATTTTCCCATGTTTTAAACCGACCTTTGGGAATGAAAGTGCTGTATGTACTTTTGAAAGGGCACCCTCAGGTTTGTATCATTTGTATAGAGAGGCCAATGAATTATAACTAAGGCACTATCCACATTAACTTCACAAAGTTTATTAAAACCTATTCTGAGGTAGCTACTGTAGGTTGTCTACAAGAGCAAAAACAGCTTCTGCAAAGTTTTGCAAATTGTTTGTCTGGGAGATCTGCAAGGCAGTCATTCAGTAGTCTGCACATTTTACTACTGTAAGGGCAATAGAAAAGCAGTGGAAAGCAGGCTAGATATTTTTCTTTGACCTTGGTTCAGTTATTATTATTAGTTATTTTTTTACCTACTTGGACTTCAATCTCTACAACTAGGCTCCAAGTTCTTACCTTCTTTTGAAACATCAATAGTAAATTAGTGAAATGAGTATTTCAAGAGGCTCACAATGGCAAAGTTATTCACCTGTAAAGTGACTGGATTCCTTTAAAATGTGTTGTCCTACAGCAAAATCTGCTCTCCTAACTGCTATAAAATCCTGTAAGAAGCAGAAATCAGTAGGAGCTTAACTGATAATATCCTTTCCACTTTCTCTTTGAATTAAAGATTTTCAGTGGCATGTGCTACTTAAGTGAATTTGAAGTGAACCTAGAATGAAAGATATGTTCAGACAATATACCTCAAAGAGTTACAGGCACAATATTAGTTTCATGTACTGCAAAGTATTCTCAATTTATTTTTAAGCCATATACTTTGATCTTTTATTTTTAAACTACTGAGGTGTGAGTACATACAATCCACATCTTCCAAGCTCAAAATCCAAATAATGTAGACTAGGCTTTGCTGATGAATATGCAATCCTCTCAATAATTCTATCATAACACCTTGTTCTTCCTAAAAAAAGGATGTGTCATATACAGTCATTCCGAGCTATGGGTTAGGCTGGTAGGAATTGCTGACAACTACACATTGCAATACATTATTGTACATTACAATTATACAATTATACGTACTGACAACTATACAGATAGTGCTAGCTATATATTTGGTTATTGGAGTTTTTCTGGGAAAAAGAAGTAGCCATTGAAGTGCCACACTAGAGAAAAGAATTATTTAGATATCTTTCTCTCAGATTTATTTTTTTTTGGAAGTGAAGTATCAGTGTAACAGGAATTGATTAATAATTCCTGTCTATGAAAATTATAATGAAAAATATTAATTTTACATGACATTTTACATATTAATATTAATAATATTCTTCTCTTTTATTTTTCTTCTTCTTCTATAATTTTTTCTTTCAATATGTTTCAAGGTCCCTATCTTAATGTGAAATGTTGTTTATACACTTATAAGAAGGTACAATGAAAGTACATGATGGAACAGCACTAGATAGCATACCAAAGAGGCAGAAAGAAGACATTGATGGAATTAAGAAGGAAGATGAATTGGCATTGGCAAAGAGAGAAAGGAAGAAATATGATCAATATTTCCTGTGAAATCTCCAGCTGAGAACATGAATATAAAATTAATTTGGGTGATTGTTTGAGAATGTCAAGGGAAACATTAAAAGATGGTATAATTTCTAGATCAATTAGGATTCTAGGACTTCTGAATGGAAATGTAGATGTAAGAGAAGAAAGTGTCTATAGGAAAGCTCAAAAGTGAATACTGTAATGAACCATTATGAAATTAACTCTTCCTCTCAGAAAACATCTGAAAGCAAGCAAGAAAAACGCAAGTCAGCAAAAACACCTTGAAAAATAGTGAGCATTGCTCACAGGAAACTATAGCTTCATTTCATTCAAGTCTATGCAGTCATCATGCCTTCTCATTAATAATGTTCCAAGTTTGCTTTCTTTCAAATAATACATAATTAGTAGTAGCTTGTATTTATAAGTCCTTGATTAAACAATAGCATGCTAACAACGGGTGCTCAGTTTGTAATGCTGACTGTTCTGACTGTAATCCTGGAAAGTCTTTCCTTCCTATGAAATGGTCATGGGACTCAGTGACACTAGGCAGGAATCAAAGCAAACTGATGACATACACATTCCTAAATCCTTTGTGGGACTGAGTCAGCATGGTTCTGTATTTTGCAGGTTAAATCCCAAGAAAAACCTGTGTCACTGAGCACAACTCCAGTGTATCTATAAAAAATAAAACTCCGAGAAAAAAAAAAAACATTAGAGGAGGATGAATCATCACATATGACTTTGGTCATGTGTTGTATTGTAAAACCTATGTGCTGTTGTATACATATAAGTGCTAAGGAATTGAATGTATCTTCAACCCCAGTCAGGCTACTAGTGGAGTTAAAAAAATTCCTGTTAAAAATGTCATGGAAGAGGAAGAAGTGTTGGTGCAAACTACATTGTATGATTTAAGGCCTGGAAATATCCTGGTATTTACAGTTGTACATTGTGGGTTTCATGTTGCATAGATACAAATATCTTTGGACAAGAACACATCACAGGACAGGTGTGAAATAAAAAAGAATCAGACATGCAAGGCTAGATTGACTCTGTGAACGGAGTGAATTTGTAACTATCTATTTTCATAAATTTACATCTTTAGTTACCTTCTAAATTTATTCCTTGCTCTGAATTCTTAGGACTTTTTGTTTACTATTTGCACGTATAAGGGTATTCTGTTTTGTAAGCTTTTGATATATACTCTTAACCTTAAAAGAGAAACTAGCTAGTTCTTGTTAGTACTACAGGACACAGCTTTATTTCTCTTACATATATTGTCCATGTAAATAATGTTATCCATAATGACACKTCTGTCTTTTTACATTACTCTTATTGATAAGCTGCCTATTGGCCTAGCCAGGGTAGCTTCACTTATTTCATAAAACTTTATAGTAGATAGGAGGCTGCTGAAATTATTTGAATGGCATTATCCTGATTTTTGGCAAAGTTTCTATAGTTTAGCCTGTTTTTTGTTCCTGAAAAACTGACTGTTTTTGACCAATATCATATTTTTTGTATGTTTAAGAGACAAAGGATACAAGATTGTTAGTTTTCCAATTTTCTGTGCAAAATTTAAGTACTTTATGATATTTAAGCCAGTTTTAGAAGAATTAAGTGTGTATAAACTAACAGTTGAATACTGCTGTGTGCAATCTGTAAGAGGAAATCACAAAAGTGGCAAGACTATGAGAGTACTAAAATTAATCACAATACGAAAATAACTAGTAATAACTGACCAAAATATATGGGATGACAAATGAGTAGGGATCTTACAACCATTTCTAAGACCGAATCATGTAGGAGTTCCCTAGAAAATCTGCTCAGTTAACATCAACTGAGGGTACCTAGGAGCAGGATTGATTAAAAATATATAAACAAGTATTTTATTCATTGACATACAAAACTTTAAGAAACCAAAACTTAATATGAAATTAGTACATTAAAGCTCATAACAAAATTGCATTATCTTGCTTCTAAACCTAACAGGCTTTATAATCAATGATTTAGGACTGGATCAGAGATGAAATCCTGGATTCTGTACCTCAGCAATGACTTTTAGTTATACTCTCTACCTGAATTTACCTGAATTTTTTCTCTGAAGACTAAGTAGATCAATGTGTTTGTGTGCTCACAAAGCTCATCTTAGCAGAAATGTAAAAGTATATTTAACCACTTTTGGATATCAATATCTATACATAAAGTATCTTTATGAGGTCTTATTTTACAGCTTTTGTTCCTTAATATATTTTGTGTTTCTAATCACATACTGTAACCCCTCCTCTAAGGTCAACCTCTTCACCAAGTTTATGTATGGAGTTATGAAAAAGATAACTATGAACAGTTTGATCAGTGATAATAACCTTTTTTTATCTCCAATAATTATGCATTGTAGTGGTTGACTGTGGCCATCCTGGCATTCCTCCTAATGCGGTCCTGTCTGGAGATAAGTATACATTTGGATCTACTGTTCATTATACCTGCACAGGCAGACGATCCCTGTTAGGGCAGTCATCTCGTACATGTCAGTTAAATGGACACTGGAGTGGATCTCTTCCTCATTGCTCAGGTAACATTTTTGTATTAATTTGCATAGGAAAACCCTGAATCATTATCTCAAGATGATGAGTTCATTTTTTTTAACTTGCAAAATAACTACTGACAATACCATCTCAGTTATGTCTTAAATGCATAATCCATCCATCATTTTAATAAGGCCCAGTGGACTCCACATTATTTCAAGATAGATACTTGGTTTTGAGAGAAAAACAGCTAATTGTTTTAAGAGTAGCCCTCACCAAAGTCAATATATGTTTCCTGAACACCTTGAAGTTTAGGACTGTTATGTTTCACTGTTTTAGTTTCTATCAGTTTAACAACAGAGATAGAAACCTAAGTCCCAGAAATTTTGGGGGTATAGCTAAGTCTCATTTCTGATCTTAAAATATGTGTATACAGGTTCTGATAGAAGTTAATCATGTTATCAGTTTTAATTCTTAATAAATATCTGAGTTTTTTTTCTTGTCATCATGTTTCCATTACTTAGATTAAGAAGTCCTCTTTATTTTTGAGCTTATTCAGACCTATATAAGTTGAGTCAATACAATATGACCAGATTTTGTCACATCATCCCTAAATCCCAGTTTTCTTCTTGATATATCACACTTTCTTTCACACCTCAAAGAGAGACAGAGAGAATTGTGGTTTCTCGCTGATACCTGTTGTCGTTCAGAAACAGTTTCGGTTATCGCATGCGTGTCAGCTGCAGTCAGCAATTTGCAGCAACTCATAATTGCTCTTATATGCAGCACTGATTGTGCATTTACTTAAGCGGTCTAGATAGCCTCCTCCCATCAAAATTAAATGACCGTTGAGAATTTGTAACATATGTGGATAAAGAGCAGTTCATGGTCAACTGTGAAAACCACATATTCAAATCTCTATGATGCATGAGGTCATAAAATTATGTTCTTTTATGATATTCTAGAAGATTATATCACTCTCACTTCTTGATGTGATTTTCAGAAAATGTATTTCTGTAATCTTCAATCAAAAATACCAGTAGTTAACATACCTAAGTTTAAAAAAATAATTTTTCCCACTAATAATTAGGCACTAGTTAAGAACATGTGATTTCATTTACAAGAGGAATATGCATTTCACTTTGCATAGCAAAAAGCCTATTTCCATTTTGTTCATAACAAAGTTATTTTAGATATAATGCCAAGAAAGTCACTTGCTGAAAACTAAGCCTTTTAGTACACTGTACAAATGTAGAATAATGAATGAGCCCTACTGTCAATTCTTTATAGTCTAAACAAATAAGACATGCAAATGCAGGATATGAATTTCCTAAATCACAGTCAAAACGTCTTTAACCAGTGCAGTTGTAAATTAATGTAAAAAAATGTAGCAGTAAGTATTTTAAACTTGGATATCGTATGTCGTCCAAGTAGCTTGGACATTTGAACACTGAAGGAGCACTGAAAGCTTGTAATGTTCTTTGACTTGTTGTAATTTGGGTTCTGGAGTTGTAACTCTGTACTGTTTATCTATTTTGAAAGAAGGCTGACAGGCAATTTTAGTGATCTGTGTCACATAATGATGAGGTTAAACAGAAAAGAGCCTAGACTTGAGAGTCTGTGCTTTTGAAGGAGAAAATCAGCTAGCTCTTACATGTACTTGAGATAATTAGCTAAAGGTAAATTCATTAAAATACATAGGACTATGTACTTTCTGCACATACATAGTATAAAAGTTTGCAATGTAATAGGTGTGCCTACGTTAGCTTGCTGGATTATTCTTAAATGAAAGGGGTCTGTTTAAGCATGATAACTTAATTAGTGGTAAGTTGACTCCTAAAGGTCCTGCAGTGATTCACAAGAAGCCTGCTCGTCAGCTGCTTCAGCCAGGAGCTGAACAGGTAATATGCGCTCCCAAGTTTGTTCCAGTTTGCATTTCCAAGCAAACTTCTACTATCCTCTGTGACTTTCCAGTATGCCTTTGGGCTGCTGTTCCAGAGATGTGTACTCTTCTCCCACAAGCCTATAGGATTTGTGCAGATCAGCTCATGAGATGCTCAATTACATTATTTTCCCCTGAGTTTGTGGGGAAGGAAGGAAACGTGACTTACATGAAAGAAAATTAAAGGTTTAGTAAGTGCAACCGGCAAAACTGCAGGCTGGTACATGAACTAGCTTCCTGGTGCCCAGGCAGGGACTCCAATAGTACAGTTTGCCCACATCATCTGCGAGGCTCGAGAAGTGATTGGCAAGGGCAACTCTTTTTTATCCTGCATCTATAACTCCAGTGTCCTAACGTCCCATACCGAAATATTTGATGTCAGATGTGCATAAAATTGTTGACAACAGCTGTAATTGTTAAAACTCTTGCAACTCTAATGATATCATAGAGGTTGGAAGGATTATATGAATATCAGATGTACAAACAAGCAAATTATCTTCACTTGTACCTTTGTGTTTCTCAGAATTCTTATTTTGAATGAAAAATGACAAAGGTTTTCTTGTTTCTTTACCTAATCTTGCTTGAGGATTGTATCACCAAAATTTGTCAGGATCTAAAGAGAACCTTGAAATAATTATAATTTCTTTTCTGTACCTAAATAAAATCAATAATATCAAACCATTTTGAGAATCAAGTAATTTTTAATTCCAGACACACCCACACAGATCTGTATCTATATCTGCCTATATCTAAAATATATAAAGATATATTTTAAATACATTATAATCATATTTCATACTTAGTCTAATCTTTGCATTTTAAATTTCAGGTGATACAGCTGGTTCTTGTGGTGATCCAGGTATCCCAGGTCATGGGTCTAGGGAAGAGAATAGTTTTAAAATTAAAAGCACTGTACACTTCAGCTGTGATGTTGGATATATTCTCCATGGTTCAGAAGAAAGAACATGTATGGCAAATGGAAGCTGGACAGGAAGACAACCTGAGTGCAAAGGTAAGCCACAGAAGGTCCACATTTTTTAAAAACTGTTTTTTTTTTTTTTTTTTTTTAATACTGGCAATATTACATTGCCAGTTTTGAGATTTGTGAGTGATTTACTTTTGGGTTTTTGGACTGATCATTCAAATCTTTCAAATAAGTTGTTACAAGATAGCAGTGGCTTCAAGTGAGCGACTTGAGAGTGGGCAAGTGAGCAGATTTGAAATCAGTAACCAAGAAATGGTGTGTTTTCAGAGTTTTGAGAAAAAAGTCTATTTTACGCTTTATTTCTTCTCAGTCTTAAGTCAGCATCAAACAGTATGTGTGATCTATTTAAATAACTAGACAGAAAAAGAAGTAGATAAGGCCTGTATAACTCATTTTTGTTGCAAGATTTTTTTTCTCTTAAAAAGGTCGCAGTTACTTGATCTTCAATTACAATTATAATGCATCTGAATTCCAGAGAAAAGAGCTGACTTTTACAGAAATGACAATGTCATCATTTCACTGGATACATATATGTTATAAAAGATCAGCTTACAGATTTTGTTTGCTGATTAATACTATTGACTTATGATTATTTTTCAACAGAAAATGAAATGCTGAAATAAGTTTATTTGGAATAAATCAGTCTACAAATTTCAAGTATATCACAAGTATATCAAGTATATCAGGTATATCACAACAAAAGAAAGACCTAACAGTATATTTAAAGAGAATCATTTGTTAGCTGAAATTATTTTAATTCAGAAATAGGAAATAATTTCCAACAATTCTCTTCCTGAAAGGAAGGCTTCCTGTATAGCAGTTAAGAACCAATTCTCTTGTTGTCTGCTTTGTCAGCATCGTCTGTGTGATCTGTATGAGAAAGTCAGCATTTGAAAACTTATTTCACAAGCTGGTTTTGCAATATCCTTCTAGTGAATGACTGCCACTCTGACACAAAGTAAATATATATCTSTGTGTTACAGACTCACTAGGGATATGATTAGCCAAACTGAACTTCTTACCATCATTCTTTGATCTTACCTATTGTGAAAATTAATTAGACGTTGACAGTTTATATTTTAAGATACTTTTGATTTTAATTGTTACTCTCAAAATCTCTTCAGAGCATGAATGTGGTACAGAGGTTGATACCRTTTCAACTTTGGTCATATAGATTAGAGCTATATATGTAACTACATAAGCAAGGCACATTTAGATTTCAAAGCTGAACATTGAAGAGCTAGGAAACATCAGACTTACATCTGACCATGAAATAAMAGTTTAATTCTATCTTATGCTTTGAATTAGATAGGAAATGTACTTTGATGATATCATAGTACATACTTGCAAATAAGTCAAATTAAGTTTTCAATTATAGTTGTAAATGAGGCATTTTTTCTTGGAGTTTGGAGTTTTTTAAACTAGCTTTCCTATAATTATTTTTTTTAAAATTAAATTTCTAAGCTGTTTTTTCCTACATACAAAAAGGTAAAAACAAATGATAATTTATGCAAACAGCTATTTAATATAATCATRCCTTATCAATAGGCTGTCAAACCTATATTTTCAGCACAACAACAAARTTTCTACCACCTCAGCACTGCTGGGAGCAGGAATATTAACTGGGTTGTCCTTAAGCATTCCTATTTCAAAAACTTCCTTTGCTAACTACATTTTATACATATTTAACATTTTATTTTATAGCTGTACAGTGTGGTAATCCAGGGACAACTGCTAATGGAAAAGTATTTCGTATAGATGGAACTACATTCTCTAATTCAGTAATTTATTCATGCATGGAAGGATACATACTTTCCGGATCATCTGTAAGACAATGCACTGCCAATGGAACATGGTCTGGATCCTTGCCAAACTGCACAAGTAAGAAACAAGGAATTTGTTTTTTTTTTTCTTTCTCTCCACTGAAGGACAGCGAAGTAGAATATAGAAGTGGACTGCAAATAAATAAAGGACTCCAGCTCTCTAGCTTTTCCTTGAACTACTTCATAAATGATTTTATGCATAAGATATGTTTAAAAATTGTGGTGCTATGAAAAGATGAAGAATATATTGATTTAAAGACAGACACAGTATAGTGTCTGCTGTCTGCTGTTGCAGTTTAAGGCAGTTGTATGGTTACAGGACCTGCCTACTTTAATTCTTCACTAGTGTATATTTTAAATCTTGTTTATATTTTATGATATGTCATATTTAAATATTATTCATTCAGTCACTTTTCTGTGTCATAAAAACTTCATGGTATAATATTCTGGTCTTGCAGAGGGTAGATAAAGAAAAACCTTGAAATGAACACTTGAGAATTCTTTTTGTAGTGACTSAGAGGTTAAAGCTGTTGCCCCTCTCTCAGTTAACAGCTTCTGTTTGGCCTCTTCATTAACCTTATGCTTGCTTTGGTTAGTTGGCTAGCAGAAGCTATTTCAGCTTCTCTCACATTCATAATAGGCATTTAGAAACAGTTTATTTCTAAGCCCATCTGCTCCTGCTTTCTTACATTTCCTAGGTCATCTTTTAGTAACACTTATGAAAATTTTACAGGTACGTAACATATGACTGTTCCTACCATTTTGATAAAACATACCATCATCAATATAACTGTTGTTTAATTAAAAATAAAATAAAATTTAAAAATATTTTTAAATTTTAGAAATGCTTTAAACTAATACTTTGTTTTCTATACAGTAGGCCACATTACACATTTGTAGCAACCCAAATAAAGACAGAAAATAACGATAAAATAAACTTGTTCTGTTTACATTGTCCTTAAATCCACTAYTAATGGTAAATCTGAGAATAGCTGCTTTTCTGGTCTTGGCAAGTCTGTGAGAGATGCCAGAGATTTTATTGAATTATTCTTTTCCTGAAAGTTATAAAGATCATTAAATTAGTTGTACCAAGGATAAAGGTATTTACTGACAATAATTGCATCTTTATTCTTCTTGTATTTTAAAGTGAAAATTTGCTGAAGTACATAGTAGAACTTAGTCTTCTCAAAAAACACTACTCAGGTAGAAATTTGGGATGTTTGCTCAAAAAAAGTCTTAGAAAAATGCCTTCAAAAAAATGTCAAAAAAAAAAAAAAAATCTCGTACTTGATTTGACCTAGGAGAGGAAATACCTTAATAAAACAAAGAGAAACATTGTAAAGATTATATGTAGAAGAACAAACTATTATTGATTAAATAAATAAATAAATAAATGGGATTTAGATTGTTAGACAAGTTGACATTGACACTCCTAATGCACAGTTCTCTCTCTATTAAGGTTACATATGTTAAAAAGTATATTCCCWTTTATACTTATTCCAGAGATAATATTTTGGGAACTCTTCAGTTTGATCATTATGTGTATCCCCTAGAGTCATCAGAACTTAAAAAGAACGATGGAATTAAAATCTTACCMAAAAAGCTACAGCCTCTGAGAATCTCAGCTAGCATCATTTCTAGCTTTTTTGATCTTTGCTGACTTTTAACTAGTTCCTAAAGGCCTAAAGGCCTATTGGCCCTGCTAGGTGCTCTAACTCGTACACAAGCTGCTACAGGTACTAGCAGCAGCTCTAAATATCCATAAATGCGGAGGCRTTTGACAGGATCACAGAACTGTTGAGGTCAGAAGGCACCTCTGGAGATCATCTAGTTCAACCCCGCTGCATAGAGCAGGGGCAACCAGAACTAGAACTTGTCCAGTCTATGTCCCTTTCTACTGGTCTTTAATTCTACAAACACCCACCCCACCTAAATGCACATAAGAATATATCAAACTTCGTCATATACATCTTGCCATGTTACCTGTTATGATATTTCAATTTTAACAATTAGCTAACAGCTAATTAGCAACTAGTTAATGGACCAGGTTAGCTAAATAGCTAGATAACAGATCATGAGTTAACAATTGCTTCCCTGTCTCCTAGGAGTATATAGGACTATAAAATATACCTGGAAAAGATTATCTATTCTGATGGAACAGTCTCTTCACAATGATTTCAAAGTGTATGCAAAGCAGTAACGGCATTGGAACTGGCAGTGCCAACAGACTTTGTGGACAAGGCCRTTTTTATTTCCTTTTGAACTAGCTGCCCCCACCATGCTCTCCRTTTTTGACTATGACCAGATTTTCCAATATGTCCTTATTGTCTGTTCTGTTTGGGGAACATCATGGAAGCATTGTAGGTTTTGAGAACAGGTTAGGTAAGCGTCTGTCAAGAGCAGCTGTCACCAGCAAGACAAAGTAAATGACAACCTGCAGTGGATCTGCATATTGGGGTTCATTTAACAGCCAATAAATTTCATACTTTTACCCTATTTGATTATCTCACACACTCACTGGCTAGCTCCCCTAGTGCTGCATTCAGGTACCCTAGCCTGCAGGTAGACCACTGCTGGCACAGGCAGATCAGGCACAAAATCATGCCAGTTCCTGCTGTGCTGCTCCTCTCAGTTACTAGCCTCAGATGTTACTAGCCAAGTACCCTTGGTTAACACCCCAGCATTATCTCCACGTATCTCCCACATCTCCAAGGTCTTCCCCAACTTCCAGGATCTTTCCTGCAGCCAACATCTTCACCTTCTTTCCGGACCCTGAAGCCCCCAGTTTTCCAGCCTAAATAGTCAGTGTGCAGAAGCTCAATGCATGGTCAGCCCGGTTCCATCTCTGTTAATTCAGGACATACCACTTTTATTTAATCCAAGTGTTATCAAAACTTACAACAAACCCATACCTGTTGCAACTCACAAGTAGCAGGCTTCTGCTTGAGAGTTCAGAAGTTCAGTTTTGAACATACACTCCCAACACACCGTTGTCTGTCACCTGTCAGCATTCCCAGTTTAAACTGGTTTTCACATACCATGCTGACTTAGTAAAGGTGGTCCAAAACTGGGTCATTGGATGGTCTGTCTGACCTCTCAAGGGCTGTTTCTGTTCTATTTATAAATCTCCAAACTTCAGAAACTGCCACTGAGCCTGCTAATTAGCTACGACGTGTTTCTTGTAGTTAAGGTTCTATTCACTACATTTATGACAAAATACAATATCTGATTAAAATCCAGGTTTTCTTCTTACATCTTTTTCTTTCTTTGAAATTCAAATGCTGTGGTGTAAGGCAAAAGGGTAGAAGTATCTGTTTCTTACTACTTTTCATCCAGATCTACAAATAGTTTATTGTGACAACACAATACTATGGAGAATGACACTTTTTCTCCCTTAAACCTTTTCTTTTATGCACTCCTTATTCTATAGTAAGACAGAGATTACTACAAAAGGTAAGTGCAGAAGGACAAAAACAGGTGTAACAACAGCAGTTTGGGGTTTGTTTTCTCAGATAAAGACTGAAAGTGGTAGTCAGAAATTTTGAGAAGGTAGAGGAATCTTAGAGATCTGCAAGAGTCATTAAGGTATGATGATCAAACTTTAGACTGTCAGTGGTAGGAAAGGGTACAAAACTTTTACAGTAGCATTGGAAGAAGCAAAATTTACGTATCAGTGACCGAAAGTAAGAAATGGAGGTTGTAATGAAGATGAGTGAGAAAGCTGGGAACACAATTTTTGTTGGATTTTTTTAAAAAACAAGGCAAATAGGTTTCAGAAGTCTCTGAAGGGGTTTAACATATATGGTATATGGAATTACATATCTTTAAATTTGTAATGTTCTTCATATAGGAAAATCTAAAGTGACGAAACAGTGGATAGGGAAAAAAGGATACAGACATGGACATTATATTGTAATCCAGTTAAAACAGTTATATATCTGGAAAAAGTATTATTTCAGCTGAATTTGCAACATTAATCACAGTAAATGGAATGTTTGAACTAGAGGAAGGTAGAACATACAAAGTATATGAACATGCTCTTGTAACTAAGAGATACAGTTCTTTGACACTTCTGTATTTGTTGAAAAATGACATAAAAAACCCCTACAATTCTATAATAATTTTCAAAAAACCCCAAGTATTTCTAGGTGAAACAAAATCTTTGCCTAAACAGAACTAGCTAACTTTAGACCTAGCTAATCTTGTAGTATGTTCTGTAGTCTATTGCACATCCCTAGACCCCACTGCATGGGACATTTTGATGTTCAGAAGATTTGATACATGCAGCTTAATCAGTATTTGCTCACTCAGATGGTGATAAACTGTAGAGCAGGTATACTCTACACCTGGTGTTTCAGTTCCCCAGTTGTTCAGTTCAAGGGACCTGGCTAGATTGCACTACAGGCATGGTCATGGGTCTTTTCTTTTTGGAAATCAGGATACAGAAAAGATGTCATGCACAATGGCTATGTTTTGGCATTGAGTCAAGAGTAGCCAGGATGTGCTCTCTGCCCAGGAAACTGCCTCTGACAGTTATCCAGAAATAATGAGATTGCTGTGAGGGGGGTGTCACACTATAAGATGAGCTGTCAAAYGTGGGTGCTTTGTTTCATACAAACTAGATTTTTTTATCTTATCTTTTTCATAAACTGGATAGGATTTTCTTCTCTGTTTCTGATCATTGGTTTTCTCACTCTGAAAACTATTCCAGAAATTAAAACTATTCCAGAGATTGATAGATCTAATTCACCAGATCTGAGAAAAAAACTGTTCTACCATAACTCTCAGACTGTAGTGATGTACCTCCTTGTAAACATTAACTATCTCTTGATGCTAGAAGTCACAAGAGATTTCACAACTACTCTTATTCATTAAAATACTATGGGCCTAACTTTGGCGTAAACCATAGGACATGTTTGGAGTCGCCTGCATGCTGTCATCTGTTTAGGTACCTGGTAACTGTGTGAATACCTACAAACTGGGAGATTTTTGCAGACATATAGCATAGATTTTCCAGGCAGTGCTTGCTGTCTGGATGTACACATGGAAAAGTAAAGGATACAATAGAYACCTGCTTTCTTAAATATGAAGTTCTAAATTGATATGAACATCTGTGGATATAAAAGGGCTACAGCAACATATGGCTAATTTCTTTGCTACTTTTCCTTTTCATTTTATGGTCTTGAAATTTTACTGATTAAAATTGTACAGTTCATTACTTCTATTTTTGAACAGGTGTATTGATTTTCTCCAAAATATAACTGCTGTACAACTCCACATGTGTTTGGCAGCTAATTTAGATGACATATATGTTTATCTTCTATTAGTGGAGATGAAGAGATATATCATACTTTTTTCTCCTCTTTTTTCATAATAAATTATTAATTTTGCCATATGTTTTACCCCTTTATTTATAAATAAATTACATTCCRTTTTTTAAATCTATTCTTCAATGATTTACTTGCAGTTATCAGTTGTGGAGATCCAGGAGTTCCAGCCAATGGTATGAGATATGGTGACGATTATGTTGTTGGACAAAATGTTACATATATGTGCCAACCTGGTTATACAATGGAATCAAATAGCTCCTTAATTCGCACTTGTACTAGCAATGGCACATGGAGTGGAGTAATCCCAACATGCAAAGGTACAACATTAATTGTGATTGTCAGCTACTTCTATGACATTTACATCTTCTGTTTATTACAATGTGTCAACCAAATATTTCTGTAGAACCAAAATGTAGTATTATTATGAATATGTTGCATTGATTTCTTGGTTGCAGGAACTGTGAGTTCATCATTTGGTTATTTACCTCATTTTATAAGCTTATATCAGCACAGTAAGTTAGCAAATATGAAATTATAGATTTTTTTTGCTTTCTTATGTTTCTAAATAAGGTTAAGATCTCATACCAAGGTGACCTACCTATGTTCTTGTCTTTACAAACATGACAATTAAATGCATGATAGAAACTTTTGGGAAAGGTCTAGATCATATACAACTGAAAATTTTCAATGGGCTTATTGCTCTGGGTTACCATGCCCATAATGCTAAGATCTTTTCCTAATCCTTCCTTTATTAGACATGCACCTTTGAGCATCATCAACATATATGGCAAACTAAATCCTTCTAGAAAATTCCCTAAAAGACATTTGTCTGCTTTATGCTTTTTTTTCCTCTAGTGTGAAAAATGAAAGGATAAGTCTCAAGATCCTCATCTTTTCTCTTTTTTACTACTTGTACTCCTAAATTTTCCTTTTTAGAGGAATTTTGTTTTACTATCCTTTGTTGAAATGTCAGCAGCGAAAAATTTTAACTTTAGTGAAAGACTATTCTATCTATGTCATCAAAACTGTTTTTCTCTAAGAAACCCACACTTTCTTTCTTGCTACATCCCAAAACATCTTCTCTCTACTCATTCTTCTCACTCTTCCTGGTATCAGAGATTTAGAGAATCATCTTTGCCTTTCAGTAGGCTCGCACTAAGTGTGTCTATCCTCCGTTCTTTTACAACTTAGCCAGCTAAGTCTGTGCTTACTTTGTATTCATCTTCCTTTCATCTTGCACAGGCAGACTGTCTTCTTCTCTGAAGGTATAATTCCTTTCCTGCTTAGTGAGGCTAATTTTCTCCCCAAGTTCATTTTCCAAAAAAGATCAAATCAGTTTCATTTATTCACCCCATCTACAGCCATTTTCCTTGCTGGTACAATTCTCCTCCAGTCTTACCAAGTCCCATTTCACAGAATCATAGAATCAGTAAGGCTGGAAAGGACSTCTGGAGATCATCTAGTCCAACTCCTCTGCTCAAGCAGGGTCACCTTCACCTTTGATAACATCATATTTCTTCTTAGTTATTTTGCCAATATTTTGATTTTTTTTTCCATTCTGAAGGATTACGTCCCCTCTAACAGTTTCCCAGTTTCTAATTCTTAAGGATGACAGGGTTAAGACCTAACTGGGAACAGGAGAGTAACCTCTGATTAGAGTTTAGAGGCTTATATTAATATTAAATAATAACCATATGCAGAATCTCTAGTGTTCTCAGAGGTTCCTGCTATTCCACGTTGGTTTCTGTGTAATAATAAAAAATAATATGCAGTAGTAAATAACCCCCCCCCCATTTTTAAACTGTATAATGGAAAGGAATATGCAATAGTATGTTTGAAATGTATATTAACTAATTCTTACTATTAGGATAAAGTGCCAGGGTCCTTTGTTACCGTTTTGTTAAAATAWCTGGGACATGAACTGCCCGGAAAATAAATACATAGTTGTCTCAGTGCTGTTGAAATAGAAGATATAGATGATTCTCCAGCTTGGCCAGATGCATGTTTAGCTGCAACTAAATATGAACTATTCAAGCACTGATTTTTTTCTGCTGACTTGCTTTTGTAACATACTTTCAGCTGAAAACTTGAGAAATGTAGGTATTTATGACTGACTCTGATAAAAGCATTATGGAGAGCATTCTACCTTGCTACTCTCTCCACCCCCCTCCACCCCACAATTCTAGTAATACCCTTATTTTCTTCCTTCTCCATCTGTCATCTTTCCCTATGGTCAACAACTATTCCTGCCTCTATTATTCAGCTCAGGAGTTAAAACATAAAGCTCTTTTTAGAAGGACTAATAATGAAGCTCTTGGAGAATGTAGGTGGACTTTTATCACTTAATGTGGTATCTGTGGTTTATCTGTGTTGCTTCTTCATGACTTCTATTAAAGCATGATGAAAACATGGCAAAGGTTCTCATATCCTTTTTCTTTGGCTGTGAACCAGAGCAATAGAAACAGAAAGTCTCAAAAATAGGGACTGTTTGGCAAAGGATTATTCTAAAAATAGTCCAGCTTTCATCCATAACTCTCAAACAGTGATGAAAGACGTTACAGAGCATCCTAGTGATGTAGATAGTAGTGATTCGCTGAAATGACTAACAATAAAAATGAGATCTTCTGCAGAACACACTCAAAGACACACGGCTCCTGMCCTAGTACATCTGACTTCCTTAAGCGTGCGGGATGACAGCTGACTAAAAGCCTAAAGGTTAAGAGTGCAGCATTTCATCTCCATTCTTGTGACCTCTGTTCTCGCCTTTATTTTTAGTCACTGTCTCTCCTCATTTCCCCCAACTCTCTCCACACAATTTAGTCAAACTAGTTTCACTTGCTTTCCCTTTCTTTTGTTTGCACACTTTCTCGCACTGGTGCTCTTCTCACTCCCTGTTTATTCATCCATTTTCTCTTTCTCACTTCTTTTCTCTTTTTCATTCATTTTAGTACTTTTGCCTCAATTTTCCCTGTTCTAATTGAWACTTATTTTATTTTATCTCACTTCTTTTATCTGCATTTTCCTTTAGCCCTCAATTAGCAATTGTATGTTACTACTCCTTTCTCCGGTTAAGAGCACTTTTACCCTTATCACCGTATTTATGTTCATTTATTCCTGTGTCCTCCTGTGGTGCTTTTCAATTCTTTCTCCTAGGACAGAATAGATTTTTTTTTTCTTTTTCTTTTTTCTTTTTTTTTTTTTTTTTTCCTGAGAGGCCTGGAGATGAGAAACCATTCAGATACACTTCTTGTGGCCACAGTGATTCCTAAATAGACAAAAAAAAAAATATTTTGTAATATACCTTCAAACATATTATAAATATTGTACACTTCACAGTCCATATAATGATTTTGGCATTGTTTTCCTACCTGGCTTGATTCAGTCTGCTCTTTTATTTAAGCTACTTTATCAATCAGCCATTGTAGTATGTCTTTGAAATGGAAGCAATCAAAAGTATTAACCTCAGGTATCGTGGCAAGAAGATAGTGAGGAAGACAGCCTGTCCTCACTGTATTGTCCTCCAAAAAAAAGGTGAAATTAGCACATATGGTTCTTCTAGTAATTGTGTACACTGGGGATATTTATGGCAGCTGGGTCTAATTATTTCAAATGTTATTGCAGCTGTTACCTGCTCAACACCTCCCCAGATCTCTAATGGAAGGTTGGAAGGAACAAACTTTGATTGGGGGTTTAGTGTTAGCTACGTCTGCTCTCCAGGCTATGAACTCTCTTTTCCTGCTGTTTTGACTTGTGTTGGGAACGGAACCTGGAGCGGTGAAGTACCTCAGTGCTTGCGTAAGTATCGCCCTTGTGCTCCTGTATTTCTTTATTCTTCCAGCTTTTTTTTTTTCCTCTTTAGAATGTTCACTGTTTTTTTCAGTAGTAGCTTAGTTGATTTCAAACTTGGGAAAATACAGTCCTAACATCATAAGGTTGATGTCTGTCAATATACATCAATAAATCTTAAGTGAGTGTATAGGAAGCCTCAAAAAAAAAAAAAAAAAGAAAGAAAGAAAGAAAAAAAGACTTGAAGGAATATAACAGACAATGCGTATCAAATAATCCCAAGCAAATCAAGACTGAGAGATCTTTATAGATCCAGCTACGTATAGAGACAGCTGAGGTCTTGTTGTGAAGTCTTTCATTTACTCATGCTAAACTTTCTTAGATGTCACAGGGAGTTTTGTCTGTCAGCAGTGTTGACTAAACCCCAGAATGATTCTTGGACCACTGTATTTTTTATTCTATGCTAAATTATAGTTATAACTTTCAGGTTAGTAAAAATTACTGCTTAAAATTCATAACACTGATGGAATTTATATCGCTGTGAATGTCATTACAACAGAAAATGTGCCTCATTCTTTAGGTTGGTGCCATTTCAGTGATTATTTATTTATTTAAAGTGATTGTGTTGCTTTGGGGAGATGCTCAATTGATTGCACTGAAGAATGTAATGTTCTTGAACAGGGGGTCTAACTGGAAGAGGATGATTCCGTCTTTGTGGCATTACCATTTCCAAAGTTTCATTTGAGCTGTTTTACTATTTCTTTGCATTATTCCTTTTTCCCTTTCAAAAATTTCTTCTACTCTGGCTGTATTTACATCCTACTCCTATGGAGGTATATCATATATCTTTACTTCTTTTCTTTTTCTCTCTCTTTTTTTTTCCTTAATGATATTCTCATTAAGGAACTTAGTTGTTTAGGATATGTTGCTGAAATTGTATATTTCAGAACAGGAACAGTGTGAAAACATTGTTTCTGGGAAAAAGTATCTTATAAGTTTGCTTGACCAAAGGTGACATCTACCATTTGTTGCCTAAGTTCACTATATGAAGCTCTTCTAGTATCCCCTATATTAAGAACAGCAAGACATTGAAAAATTATTTTCATCATTTTGTTCTTTATTCTGTCTTTCAGTTGTGGGTATCATTTAAGGTATTTATCATCTTAGATGATGGAATACTGTAATATATTCCACAAAGGGACTCCATCTTTAAACTGTTTGAAATGTGTAGTTAGCTCACAGTGCAGCTGCCCAGGAATTAAAGTCTGTTTCATGCAGAGATTACATTAACTGAGTCCTGTTGATGTGCTGTGGTTACCCATTGGCTTGCAATAGAAATCAATTGGCAGCCAATGCTTGTCAAAGAGCTTAAACTAGCTGCCATCTGGCAGAAATGAGAGGGAGCTGGTGAAAGTCATTCTCAGTGAGCAATCTTTAAGCAGCTCCTGACATCAGGAATTTAGTTCCCAGCTTGGTTCCATACAGCCTTTAGCTGAAGACATGCAAGGGGCACATGCAAGAATTGTTGTGGAGCTATGACATAGAGTATATGTCCCAAATGAAATACAGTCATGTCTTTGCTTGGTTATTTGTCATCTATAATCTAGTAAATTTGTTTAATTTGTGGTATATTATCTTATATCAGTAAAGAAGTATTGTTTTTACAAACTTGACAAGAGCAAGCAAATGAAACTATTGTCCTATGCCTGAAGCCTAACTACAGATTTTAAATTACTATTCGTCGATTAAATGTCTTTGTAGAATGAGGTTCTAGAGGGTAGAAAGGTTGARGAAAGTGTTTAGAAATTTTCCTTAAGTGAAAATAGTGGTGGTAGGGTGTTTTGTTTGTTTGTTTTTTAATGCTCTATTTGAAGGTAATCCAACCTGCCAGCCTTAGTGCTTGAGCTCCACTGCCATATCTTTATTAAAGGCTCTCAGAATCCTTAGAAAAACTTTTCCACTGGGAATAGGAGATCTCACAGACCTTCTAGTCTGCTGTAACTGTAGTATGTACTGTAGTCCACTCTTTCAGTAATGGAGAGAAACTGCTGTGAATTACCATAGTGCCTGGTTTCTATGGTTACGTATATAAAAGGCAGCTAGCAGTTATTTCACAACTGGATAAAGGTGATATCTCTATCACAAATGCGTGATAGAGTTTMTTTTTATAAAAATTTAACCTGCTGACCATTTAAATAGCATTTTTTTTATGTGAGGATTTTTTTATTTTTTGTTTATTTTATTTCATTTTTCCTGAGAATTTTTGCTACTTTACTAGTGTAAAGAACTGATCAGGAGACAGTTTAAAGCCTCTGTGTTTAAAAACTATAAATGTTTCATGTATTGAAGAATTCCATAGAACTGATGAAAATATAATTTACAAATTTACAATGGTGATTTGTCATTCAAACAGAGATTTGTTTTATCAGTGCCCTCAACTCATAGATTTTTTTTTTTTTTTTGGAAGTGGGCCTATAATTTTGCAGACAATCCCAAACCATGAAATCGTATGCATTTCTGATCTGTTGTGGATTAAGCCGTTTTCTTCAAGGCTATTTGTGTGTGCTTGAAGTTCCCATTCAGTCAGTCTCCACAGTGATGTGTAGAGAGTAGGAGCATTTCATGTGAGCAGATCCTTTGGAAGGATAAAGGTCTAGGTGACAAAAATRGAAATACTAGAAATGTATTTTGAAAAGTGATAGTTTAATATGTGTAACTTAAATTTTATTTCTAGAGAGAAAGATGGAGCTGAAATTTCTGTTCTGTGTTGAACATGCCCTGTAGAAATATATCTTTATGCACATTTAGGTATTTCTTGTTTTTAAATTTGTATTATAAAATTTTCTGGTTGACATGAAATTAGATTGTACCTTACTAGAATTCATGATGTGTCAAGCTAAAGTATAGTCTAATGGTACAGGATTTACCATAGCTGATTACATTTCCTGAATCAATTATTCAAAATCCAGCTTATGACAATAATCAGTACTTTAYGTTGCAGAAGGAGGCAAGTAAATTTTTCAGCAGTGCTCCTAGTCAGTTGTTCTGTGCTACAGGCATAGAGAAGCTTGTAGGAGTTAGGTTTAAAATGAAAATACCAATTAAAGAATAAGTTCTTAAATTTATCYCTTCTAACAAAAGCTTATTAATATTTGACTTTTAGATTGCTGCTGCTGAAATTCTTGTTTAATATATTTTATATATATGGCTATATATATGTTGTACTTCCATAAACACCAGATCTTATCCTTCAGTGAAGGATGAGGATATAAGCATTTACCATTCTTAAAATCTGTCTGCTAAATCCTTTAATTTTATAACAGTGTAGAACAATGAGCAGAAAGCAGGAGAGGGGAAGGAGRCAAAGGTTAAAGGTTTGTTACTCTCTCTAATTGCTCTGTACAGGAAGGTTTACAGATTGATATTGTCTGAGGAGTAGGGACAGTGGTGAAATGTAGATATTTTGTGCTAAAGCAAACAACTTCTGCGTACCTGGAGAGTCAACTTTAAGCTACGGACCAATCCTRCTACTTAGGCATTTTGAACAGGTAGCAAAACTACTGCACATTGAAGCAGACTAAAGGTGAGGTCTCTAGTCTCTAATGGAATTGCTATCAAACGCTTGTGTGTTTTTTCTTTTTTAAAAAAAGAAAGGTGAAATTTAGACAAAATACTCAACTGAGTTCACGTAAGTCTTTTATATTTTAATAAATGACAAATGCCTTTTCTATCACCTTTTTTTTTTTTTTTCCCTCATAGCAAAGTTTTGTGGTGACCCTGGAGTGCCTGCTCAAGGGAAAAGAGAAGGCAAGAGCTTCATCTATCAATCAGAAGTCTCCTTCAGCTGCAGTCCTCCTTTTATTTTGGTTGGCTCCAGCACTAGGATTTGCCAAGCAGACGGCACGTGGAGCGGTTCTTCTCCTCGATGTATAGGTAGGGTGACATCCATAATACTGAAATTTCTTTAATTCTTATTGTCCTCCTCCTTCTCAGTCAAAAAGTTTTCAGCTATTTTGAATTATTYTGGTGCTATTCTATACTTTCTAGAAATCAAAGCACCTTATATTTGTTTCCTCAGTTTATTGCATGTTGTTAAATAAATAATTCTGTAACATATGAGTTTTAACCAAAATATTGTAATTTTTGTCATTTATTGTAATTTTTTAAGAACCTACTCGCACAGCATGTGAAAATCCAGGAGTCCCACGGCATGGATCACAGAACAACACATTTGGCTATCAGGTAGTGTATATTATATACGTGTGTGTGTGTGTGTATATATGTGTGGGTGTGTGCGTGCATGCATGCGTCTATATACTTAATAATTACTTTGTCTATTAAAGTCTTTATAATACCTCAGAGTTAGAAACTCTTAATTAGAGGTCCAGAAACTGTTTGTGCTTTGAAAAGAGTTAATTGTTTGGTACTGTCTTTCCTTATTSCTAGTTGCCAGATTACACTGACCTTGTTACTTTGTTAGCAGTGCTTTGCACTTCATGAAACCCTGGTGATCAAGGTCTGCTTGGTTTCACTTTGAAGACGTTCAGTATCTCAACACCAATGTGTGCTCCATGCTATTTGTCAAGTATGGTTTTTCACCTTAAAAGACTGCTTGCTGTGTGCCAAAATGCTTCGTACACCTACTCTAAAAACCAACAGAATTCTTTTTTTTTTTCCTGAGAGAACTTCTGTCTTTTGTGGTAATATCTTTTTCACATGTGTGTATAATCACTAAAGTTGGAAGGCACCTATAGATTATCTGATCTAGCCCCCCAGGTCACCTTGAGCAGAGTTACTCAGGATTGTGTCCACTTGGGATTTGAATATTTCTGAGGATGGAGGCCTCCACAGCCTCTCTGGGCAACATGTTCCAGTGTCTGACCACACTCACAGTAAAAAAAAAAAAAAAAAAAAAAAAAAAAAAAAAAAATTATGTTTAAGTGGCATTTCCTGTGCTTCCATTTGTGCCTATTGCCTCTTGTCCTTACACTGGGCACCACTGAGAAGTCTTGACTCCCTCTTCTTTACTCCTTCCCTATCAGATACTTATACAGGTTGATAGAACAGCCCCTGAGCCTTCTCTCCTCTGGGCTGAACAGTCCCAGCCCTCTCAGCATTTCTTCATATGAGAGATGCTCCAGTACTGCTTTGGTTGTGTGTTCATGTGTTACATATTTTAGTTCATACAATTTGCTGTTTTGACATAGCAGTGCTAAAAAAGGAGGTTCAGCATAAAAAAAACTTTTTCATAATCTAATGAGAAACCTTTAGTTTTATTGCATTGAAATCAAAATGTGAAACTGAAAAAGCTACTGAATTTCTAATTACACAAGACAGTCACTTCAGTGGGACTTTTTCCTCAGTGTGACTTTTCCTGAGCAAATGATGTGCAGATGTGAGAACTTGCTAAGAAATAAGTCTGGTACAGACAAACCAGATTCTTCTTTCATGCCTCCTGCTTTACATCAGGAATAGTTCCATTAAATTAGTAAATTTGTATCCGTGTAAATCAAGTGTGAAGGAGAACAGAATTAGGTTGATCATTCTTATGATTGCTGTGTGATGTGTGTTTGGTTCCATAACAGCTAAGAAAGAGTCAAAAAACTATTTTGATCCTGCTATATCTGTGTTTATTGTTAGGGCTAGAAGCTCCAGYCATGTGAAGATGAAGAAGCAGAAGAGTGAGCTCGTACCTGCCTAGTAGCAGGGTTTAAATAAAGAGTGCAGGTTGCCAAAAATGCAAGAAAAGTCTGATTTGAAATTTTGAGCAGAGATACAGCACAGACATCGTTTATAGCATGGTTATGGTGAAACACTTTGAAAAAGATCATGGCAAAGATTCCTTTTTTTTTTTTTTTTGGTGTCCTTTATCTCCTGCTTAGTGAGAGTTTTATCAATATTTGGGATTTTGGATTCTGCTAGGTCAGAGTCATAGAGAAGTGATAACATATTTGACTCAGTTTTCTTCAGGGAATATAGTGCAGGGCTTTTCAATACCAAGACAGAATATTCAGGGACAATTCTTGGGCTGGATTTCTTTGGGTATAATACAATGTTACRCTAGAGAGCAACTCCTTGTTCAGCTGTGTAAGGAATGAATCACTGCAATGACTATCTCCTGCAATTTTATTGTCAGAATTTCTCTAGCATATTAATGAGTGCTTCTTACACTGAAGAAGCAATGTGACCTCTTTCATTTGAGAGGTAGTTGTGGTTGTGAATGAAAGCATCACTCACATGAAGCATGGGACTGCTAAAATAACAGGCAAAATAACAATAACAGGCAAAATAACAATAACAGTCAGCTGATAAGTAATTTCTAAAACAAGTGTAGCTGCTGGCAGAATTTACACCCTTGATCCCACAGTTATAAGGCTGGTGTCTTGCAGATTAATGGGGCAAATCTGCCAATTTAATTCAACAACAGTTCTTTTATAAACTGTATAAGCTGTATGTCCTTTGCCTATCCTCAAGCTCTCGTGTAATGAGTTGATTCTGTATAGAAACTAAATGTTTGCATATCAATTTCTGTCACTGTAAATATAATTGCTTAGTTTATATAGGACAGGGTAGGAATATCATTCTCACAGATGAAGCTGAGTTTAGCTCCTTATTGGGTATAAAAAAATAGTAAAAATAATCCATTCTAAACAAGTTACCATCTATAGTTTCTGGAAATAAATATTGTATGACTATGTATAATAACAATATGACTCATTTAAACAGCAAACTTATAGCTGAATTCATGTTATGTTATAGTTGACTTCCTATATGAATGGGATAATAATATGATGATTTTTCTTTCATCCATAGCAGAAAGTCAAAGAATAATTTGAATTTATACCAAAATACAAAAGATAGTAGGCTTTTGGTTATTTGGCTGATAGATTCCTTAAATTCTATATCTTTTTTTWAAAATAGATGAACAGAGCCTAAGCAGAATTAATCAAAATGGCTTGGAGTTTACAAATGATACAGAGTTGTTACTGTTGAATATATGAGGTGCTTTCTGATTCTAAACTAGATTTTTTTTTTTYYYCYYMWKKKGGRAWTTKSYTWAAAAAAATAACAGCAGTGAAGTGAYTAAATACTCTATTGTTAAGTTTTTAATTTATATCTCTATATCACAAAATAAGGATCTAGAGTGACAGTAGAATTCAGCCTTCCTATGTGGAGTCCTGTTTTGGTGCTTTTTTTTTGATAACTGATTATTTTTTCTTCTCCTGGCTATGTTGCTGACTATATCTACCCTTCACAATACAAATGCCGAGTTGCAAATTTCCACAGCACTGTTTTGTTTTACCTCTTCATTATCTATTTTCCTGTCTTATTGATTGACTTGAAAGTTCAGGTGTGTTTGACACGTTTCCAGACCTGACCAAGAGAAGGGAGTATTAAAACTTGGCCTCCTGATCCTGTGCTAACAAAAAGTGCACATGTCACCTCACCTCAGTTTAGCAGTGCTTCACCTGTTAAACACTCTTGTAATAAAACATTTGTGTGTGCAAATGTCCACCAAAAATACAATTTTAATACTGCTTGGATACCAGACCTAGTGTGTGACATCACTTGGTATGACTGCTCTGCTTCTAGGATGTTTACTCTTCGTCTGATTATTTTTGATTTGACAGATCTATCTTAGCAGTGTGGTGTGAAGATCTATTACAGAGTCAAATTATCTTTAGGACTCAGTGAATATCAACTTCATCAATAATCTGGAAAATAAATTTGTTCTTGGAAAGGAATATATCTTCAAATATATTGCTAGTAATATAGGAAATTGTTCTAAATATTTCTAAACCGTTACTTCAGCTCAGTAGTGTCTTCTATTATTATCGCTTATGCTTAAGTGTTATAAACAGTCATATATGTCAGACACTTTTAGCTTTAGTGTTTTTGCAAATTTTTTTTAGAAAATCAGCAATGTTCCCTTACATTAAATCTGGAAGAGCGCCAAGGAATAATATGAGTTTATAAAGGAAAAAGTCCACATTACAACAGCATTAGTCTTGTATTAGCTCCTGGGTTCTRTCGTATGAAATGCCATATGAAATGTTATCTGAAGATACACAGCAACCTTGTAAGAGTTCTTCTGTGAATGTGATGCCTATAAAAGCCATAGTGTTTACAGAATTGTGGGATAAAATTACAAAAGAAGTGTTGTGATACAGATGTATAGCTGTCTTCACTAGCATAGTTGGCATCATTAACTTCTTCAATGAAAATATAACTTTACCCCTACCAGACACTACATAATATCCAAAAAGGATGAGAGTTATGTTGGATCTTTTATCATGCAAATATATGTACACCAGAAAGAATAACTGCACAAAGAACACAACTCTTTCATGTACTGTCCTAGGTAACCAGGATAGGCACTTAGCTATAACTAAAACTCATTGCTCATTTGGTTGTCAAAATAGTGTCAAAAATCCTCTTCTGAGCTCTTATACTTAATTCTTAATTACCAAAGCTATCCAGTCTTCTAGAAACTCTCTCTCTGGCTGTAGAAGTTTAGGGCTAGGCTGCAATATCCTCAAATGCTTTTGCCCATGTGTTATGTGCAAAAAGGGAACACACCTCATAAAGCCAAGAACTTGTAGTGTTGTTGAAGTCTTAACAGTCTAATCCAAGAATCCTGATTAGTTCAAATGTAATTATTATGGAAAAGGGRGAGGAAGAAAATAAATAAATTAATACTTACGTAGAGAAAAATATCTCAATAATTTTTCAATTAAAATTCTTATAGACAAACTTCCTGGTTTCTAAGTGCGTTTCTAACCTTTTTYCTGGTTCCTTCCACTTCTCTGGATTCTGAGGGCACTGGCATCAGTCTAGTGTTGGTGATGCATGTTACAGCATCAGTATTTGGAGTTTTTCACTGGGAGGAACGTGATTTTAACTTTTTGTTCCTATTTTTTTTTCCTCATTCTCCTTGATTCACCTGGAGCTATTTTCACATTTTCTAATATGCTTGTACACCTTGCTCTTCTGTTATTGGTCTGCAGCTCAACCTTGCATCAAAATTTACTGTATATAGTGCATTCCATGTAGGTTAGTTACTTTTTTTTGTTTGTTTGTTTGTTACACCTAAACCTGATTTTGTCCAGCTCCACATCTGCCCCAAGTCAGTTGAAGAAATACAGTTTAGAGCCACAGGTTCTCCAGTCTTGAATGTGTGCCCCATCTCTCTTCACCTCGTGCCTGTGTCCTCTTCACAGTATCCACTGTCCTCTTTTCTCAAGGATTTTGCTATATCATACCAGACCTGTATTTCTTTATACTACATCATGATTTTAGTCACAATATTTTGTTCTACATGAAATAGGAACTTGTTAT
The DNA here is from genome assembly GCF_003343005.1 of Rhea americana. Lineage (NCBI taxonomy): Eukaryota > Metazoa > Chordata > Aves > Rheiformes > Rheidae > Rhea > Rhea americana. The sequence goes on along the minus strand of NW_028185037.1, from coordinate 8,135,801 downwards.
TACTCTGTATATAACATTGTGGTTGTAAAATTAGCCAGAGCCACCTCTTCAGAAGAAAATTTGATGTTACAGCTAAACCAACCAAAACCAAAGCTTCAGGCAGGGCCGGACAAGTTCACACAAAGGAAACCTGACAAGCATCAGCCCTGGGGTCTTGCAAAAGCACTGTCCTGTAACTAGTAATGGCAATATTGTGTTTCTGGGCTACAGGATTACAGATACAGCAAAAAAATCAGGAATTGTATTTTCATTCACTTAAAATATGTTGCTAAAATTTCATGAAGAGAAAGAATTGACATTCCCGTAGCCTCTCATTCTTTTGATGTGAATTGCTGGGGTGGTGAAGCTCATTGCAGTGTCCTGGTGCTCTTTGATAAATTGAAGACCAATAAAATTGAAATGTAAGAAGAAATATAAATCAAATAATAAGTATAAATATACGGTATTATTATGCATTCTCTCTCTCTCTCTGTGTATGTGTAAAATACATATCTATATGTATGAGAGAGAGGGGATTATGCTATTCTTAGTAAATGGTTACAGGTTGATATTTTTGCCTTTCTTCTCTAACTGTTATTTCTACTGTATTGAGTAAATATCTGGCCTCTGGTTCTTAACAAAAGGAAAAATTGAATTTTTGAATATCCACACCGCAACTGATACTATRAAAAAAGCTACTACCAAACAGGAATATCAAACTGCACATAAGGAAATCTTTTTTTCAGAATTGAACACAAATAACTGTGACATGGAGTAGTTCTTCCTAAAGTCTCAAGCCATGGTGAATAAAGACATTTCAGGTGTTTTCCCAAACCTTCACACCAAGTCTTTTATGCAAGCTGAATAACAAAAAGTTTGAACGATACAGAACATCTTCTCAAGATTGAGAAATTGTTTATTTTTTTAATATGCAAGACTGTATTATAGTGCCACCTGGTGTTTCTGGCATAACAGTATTGCAAAGTGGACTTTCCTTGAGGTAATTACACTGGGAAACTRTATTACTTATATTACTATATTACTGCTCCTCTTTTTCATGAGCAGGCAGCCTCGTTCTTTCCTATATTTATATTTAATATAATCCTGAATATCRTGGGAGTATTTCTAAAATCATCTTCAATACTTGGACAGCTATTTTATTTTTTCTGTTGCTTTTGGGACTACATATAAAGGTTATGTTTCCTTAACATGGATGTTGTTGACATTCACTTTTACGGATGTTTTCCTTGTGTGTTTGAAATGAGAAGAGGATCTAATGAAAGTGATTTCATTGTTAGTTACTCTTTTGGATAGAAAAAAAAATAAAAGATGGCTTTATTTTTTAATACCAACACTTTTTTTTATAGAAAGTGGGAAGGCTATCAACACAAATTTTCCACATACAAAATGGCACAAGTTGCTAAAGTATCCGATTGATGTACTTGTGATACCAAACTTAAAAACTGATTTAATGTATATGAACTAAAGCTATCAGGTTGRCAGATTGCGTAAACCTTGATGAATGTCAGGGCTGCAGTGAAGATGAGCAGACAGTGGAAAAAATTCTATGCGTTCCTTGTGCCTGCTCTTCAGGTGAGCAGTTTTTCCTTGATGTGTCTGCCTGGCGGGGGACTCTGCTCCTGAAAAACTAATCCAAAGTCATGAGGAGGCAGTTAGGGAAGATTAAAAAAAAAAAAGAAGAAAAAGAAAAAAGTCACAGGAAAAAAGCAGAAGAATGYGGCTCTTCTCTTTTTAGCTGTTGTCCATTGAATCTGGTAGGCCTAAAACTTTAGGGCTGTGATTTTTCAGCTTTTTCAACTCTCAAAGTATGAACTTCCTGATCATATCATCCTTGATAAGAAGAATTACTATATACTGAAATTTACTGAATACACTGAACACATTTTAGGAATGTGTTTGTGATCMATTGACCTTTTATTCTTCCAAAAAGATTCTATCCAATGAATTTTTTTTTTTTGAATAATGTGCTCATAAGAACGTCCTAAATAATTAATGCCGGAAGTAGCAAAAATTAAGATTGCTGTTATCTGATAATTTAAATATTGTCCATATTTAGATAGCATTGAGCTARTGTATGAAAGATAATCATATCCTGAGAACAGTTAAACTCTTAAAAGAAGAATTATTTTAAAAAGAAGCACATAACAATAAATGAGGAACTGTGACTCAGTAGTTAAAAGCCACAGAATAGCTTTTCCTTGAGTTGTTATTGGCAGAGYTTGAGTCTATTACAGTTTAGAATTAAATATCTGAGTATGAGTACTCAAATAACTTTCTCTCTAATTATTATTGATTTTTTTTGATGAGGTCCAGCTACTCCACACTACAAAAATATTAAGCTACTTTTTTTCTAAATACTTTATATTCAGGAAGGTAAGTCCTTTTTGAATGAATAGTATATTAAATATTAAAGCATGTTAAATATATTAAGCAATTACAGTTAACAGTCATGCTGAGACGGGGCGTTTTAACAAGAGCAAGTGTGCAAGGGTGATGGGGCCAAAGACAATGTCAAAGTATGGTGTGCCTGGACAGCTAAAGATTAAATAGGCAGGTGTTCTTCGTGTAGTTTTGAATGGAGATTGTTTTACTGTGGAGAGATTACTGAACCTTCATAAGACTAGTAGTGGTTGTAAAGTAATATATTGGTGGTTACTGTTTCAAAAAAAAAAAAAAAGAAAGAAAGAAAGAAAGAAAGAAAGAAAAAAAAACTTTTCCAGAAAAAAAGAGGACTTATATTTCAATTTGATGCAACTTTTATAACTGTTAGTGTTTTCCCACTATATGCTTCATCTTGAGAGTAGTTTAGTGTACTTTCTTCAAAATCTTTTTAAAAGTAATTACGTAGTCCAATGAGCACTGTGAAGAGGAAAAAGAAAGAGATGAATTTTAAATCACATACAGTGTTGATGAGCTACTGTCTGCAGTTCATGGGTTATTATTAAATTCCATTCTGATCAGAGGCTTGAGTTGAAATGGAGTAGTGCTATAAAGGTTCAAATGACTGCTTGTAGAAGTGAAACACTATTTCCTGGGATTAAGATATTGTGAAAGAGCCTGCATTTTACCTTCAGGCATCATTTTGAATCAAGCCTACTAAGTTTAATCAGAAATTCAAAACCAATACAGAATCATAAATATGCTACTACATACAGTTCAGGTTCTTTAGCTTCTCTTTTCAACATTGATTGATAAATAAATACATTAATACAGCTCACTACAGAGTGGTGGATGAGATCTGTGCACCTTGATATTTGAGTTAACCACTCACAGCATGTAACAAACTGCTCCCTGAATGATACACTTGTAATCTAATTTCCCTGAATTTGATGGAAACTGAGAATTATTTGCACTTTCATCAATTTCACAGTGGCTGGACATGCTGAACAAGTTATTCCATGTTACAGTTCTACAGAAACAGTTACTGACTGAAGAATTCCATTCTCTTTTTTTATGACACATACTCATTATAAGAATAATAATTACAAACAAATCACAATGAATCCCTATTGTAAATTTTAGTGTACTTGTGTTCTGTTTAGTATGTGTGTTTTCTGAATAGTCTTTTTTTTATTTCATGTCATGTAAAAAAATGAAAGTATTATAGCAGCATTATAGTTTCTGAAGCATGAAATAGCATTGTTGACCATTTTGTGTGTTCTAATGAAAGGTTTCTCGTTATAATTTGTTGGTTTGTGTAAACATTCCACAAAAGTGGCTGCAGTCCAGCRAAGGTCCAGCAGGATCTATTACCCACTGAGGTTGTGCAGCTTCCCTAGGTTGCTTCCAGGCTGCCTGACCGCCTCCTTGGTGGTTTCCCTGCTGGACTGACCAGTCCTGAGCTAGCGCCCCATGGCAGTCTTGGCTCCAGACCCGCAGCACCTTGACTGCTCCAGGCCCAAAGCAGCACATTGGAGAGATCGCAGGAGACAAGTATTTGATTCTCTTCCACAGAGGCTTTCTGTGGGGGAAGAGTAATTTAAATGTGTCTGAAGCAAAATTGTATTTCATATTGAACAGGCTCTATGAAACTAATTTACTTTCAACAGAAAGGGCCTCAGAATTTATCCAGACTGCATTAGGTGTAGAAGCTTGCTGTTGAATTTGAAAAAATTAAAACTGATATTTTCTCATGCTGATATTAATGTGCTGTCTATTTCAACAGGTAGGAAATGTTGTTCAGTTTCAGTGTAAAAAAGGACACCTTCTTCATGGATCAACAACGAGAACTTGCCTTCCTGATCTTACATGGAGTGGAATTCAGCCAGAATGTATACGTAAGTAATTGATAGCATGAGTAAGTATTTCTGCTAATCCTAGAATTATTAATCAGTTTATAATGAGGCTATTTAAGTTAACTTTATAACAACAGGAATATAACAAAGTTAATATACATTACTAGCTTACAGCAGCTGGAAATATGAAATGATATATAATGATTAAAAGAATTCTGCTTTTGTTTTTTTCCTACAGTAGCCTGTAGAACTGAAAAGAATTGAAATCATGAGACTATCATGGGTATTCATTAATACTAAATCTCGTTCCTGCTGAAGGGAACTGAATCCCAGCTGAAGRGACTCCTTCAGCTGGTTAAAGAGATGCTGAAAATGATAACAGTTTCCAGCAGGGAAGATTCTTCTGGTTAAGAAGGTGCAAAGAGTCAGGAAGATGTGTTGAGAACAGGACATGTAGGAAAGCCCTGTTTGACCGTAATGTGTACTGGAATATAAAATTATTATTAGTTGTAGAAGAGAGTTTGAACTAGTTTGTCAGAACATTTTAAAGAAAAGAGAAAACAAGTGAATATGAACTGGAGAGAACCTTCTTACTGGGGCACAGCAGACAGCTTTTCAGTGCTTAGATATTTTACACTTCAGTAAATAGTGCTAATTTACCAAAGATATCAGTTAACCATTCTAGTTCTTCAGCTAGCCAGGAGCTATTCTGCCTAGGGAAATAGTCTCAGCTTACAAGAGAAACATTATAGTATCACTTCAGTGTATGATGAGTAAATCCAGAGAAGAAAACAGCCTTAGTGATTCAGTTGGTGCTAGTGKTTCCCCTAAGCAAATATCAAATCAGTAGTCCAGTACTGAAAGGTCATCTCTGTTCCTGGTGGTATACTGTTTTTGAGATAACACAAGACTCTGAGATGTTGGTGGTTGTTAAAGATAYGAGACGGTTTTCTTGAAATTAGGATTGCTAATTAATTTCTACATCTGATATTTTAAGATGGCCTCACCTAATAAATAAATTTCTTCTTGGCTTTCATAGTATTTCTCTAAGTGACCTTATTTACTTACTCTGAAAGTGATACTTATTTATTGTTATTCAATACTACATAGATGTTATAAGTTATATAATGTCGTGATATTTGCCTTCACATACGCAGACATGATTTTGATCAAGCAAGAATGCATTTAAGCTGATTCTTGATCTCTTGCAGAGGAAAGGTCTGTTTTCAAGGGCGTGTAACAACAGTTCATAGAATATATATAATGCATTTTAATATGAATTAAGAAAGAACATGTATATGTTATTTTTACTGATGTTTCTAACTTAATTATACTTGTCAAAATGTGTATACGTTATTCCTTCAGAAATATTTTCACCATTTTGTCTAAAGAAGAATAATTCATGTTTTCCTTTTAGCTCACAGCTGTAAACAACCAGAAACACCAACTCATGCTAATGTTGCAGGAATGGATCTACCCTCACTTGGCTATACATTGATTTATACTTGTCAGCCAGGCTTCTTTCTGGCAGGAGGATCAGAGCACAGAGCTTGTAGATCTGAYGGCACTTGGACTGGAAAAGTTCCAGTTTGTGAAGGCAAGCTCTTCTGTTTCCCTCCTCTTCACTCCATCTCTCATATATCCCATTTCAATGACTTTGTTTACTTGCAGTCTAATAACAATGAGGCAGAATGGTGAGGACGACTAAGAGGGTGAACATCTACGGGGATAACTGTAATCTTTTGTCTATTGTGTTTAATGAGACACATGCTTTCATGTACTTGTCTGTCTTTTGCTCAGAGATGTCGGTTTTGGATTTATTTCTGCAAGTCAAATGCATGAGTGACACTCGCTTTTAGATGCGTGACTGGGCCAGGWGTGAGCTACATTCTGATAAACTCAGTGGAGCAAGAACCCAGATGTTTTTGCACATAGTTATACTTAGACCGGGATAACTTTATTTACAGAGATTGTGTCAGCTGCAAGATGGTTCTGGCAGTTGCAATATTACATAAAGATGCCTAAATTCCAAGCTGATGTCTAAATTGCTCCATGAAATTAATCTATAGGATTTATTATTATTTTACATTCATATGTAAGAAACAGTTATTTGCAAATAAAATTAATGTGTTTCCTTTGATGCTGATGTTCCAATATGCAATTAATACTTGGTTTTAATCTTTACTACATACTTTGTCATAGCATCTCATGAAAAACCTCATGTCAAAACCATGATGAAAATAGTGTTTTTCCTGTGCGAGATAAGAAACATCTTCAAGTCTGGCAACTATTTGGAATGCTACTTTCCTGAATAATTAAAGCACCTTTTACATTAKTAATACCTGATGTTTCAGGTGGGGTTATCCCCAACATCTCTTATTCAAAGGCTGCATAGCCTACTGTTGCTATTTAGAAGGGAAACAGGAGGTGAATATTTGTATTACAGTGTCAGAAGGCAAGCTGCCAGGAAGYTCATGACTTGTTCTGTGCTCAGGAAGTGTTTGGGTAGGACAAAATGGATTCATTATAGTTTGATCCAAGAATATTTTGCTGATGATGTTAAAACAAATAGTACTAGCAAGTCCGTTCACAGACACAGTTATTCTATCTAATGGTGAGAAATGGTTAACTATAACTATATTGTCATAGAATCATAGAATCAATAAGGTTGGAAGGGACCTCTGGAGATCATCTAGTCCAACCTCCCTGCTCAAGCAGGGTCACCTAGAGGATGTTAGACAGGGTTTGTATCCAGGYGGACCTTGAAGATCTCCAGAGAAGGAGACTCCACAACTTCTCTGGGCAACCTGTTCCAGTGCTTTATATTGTCAGTTCCAGTGCTTTATATTGTTATATAACAGTTTCTCAAGGTCCTACAAAAATGTTGCAGAAGTGCAGAAATATTAGTTTACTCGTAAGCTCATTTGGGAAATGAACCAGCTAGCTCCGATTCCACAGTTCACTCAAGAGATGCTGCTCAGTATGGACAAGACCGCTTGCAATTTGCCTCCTTTTGCCTTTTCACACTCCTCCAACAGTATCCCAGCAGGCTTTTCACCTTTTAAATACTCYTACATACTTTTATTCCCCACTTTTAAGACTTTTTTTTCAGTTTCATTTCATAAAGGCAGAACTCTGAGCTGCAGAATTACTTTGAACGTTTTGAATTGAAAACAAGACCATGTATAATAACTGTACCTTAGGACCAGAGGTGTCCAATAAAAGACATAGAGAAGACCCGGGACCAAATGCAATATACCATCTGTACAATCTCCTCTAAAAATAAATTCAACTCTCATCAGTTTAGGTATGGCTRCTTCCTGAAGAGAAGGGATGTAGCAGTATAGAGGTGGCTTAAGAAGGTATTTCGTCACTTTTGCATGAAAATTCTTTTTGTCTCTGGTATTTACTGCCAAGTGGCTACTAGAGCTATAAATGCCATGATTCGTTAACCCAAAACATTTCAGGGAAGGTATTAAGTGATATAGAAAGCTTTATAGTGAAAGGTGCCTGTTTTCAGTTTAGAAGATGTGTGTGAAAGCAGCAAACCCAAAGGTATGCCCCTTAGCAGTAAAACTACTTCTTCTCTATTGCTGCAAGATATTGAATTTAACAGCTGTTCCAACTTTTAAAAAGCAAGTAGAAAGCACTGACTTCTTTCTTTTTTATTGAGAAGTGTTYGATTTACTACTTTTACAAATGGTGGCACTTATAAACTAGATTAATAGAAAGGGAGGTGTTTAGGATCAGAGTCTTGCTTTTTGCTGTTCAATAGTGGAGAAAGATAAGAATAAACAGCATATGGTGAAGTATTAATTCTAATTGGGTAAAGTAAAGCATCTCTAGGTGATATTGAAAATATTTAAGTACACAGAGAGGTGGTAGGTGAAACATGTCTCTCCTGCAGACGGGAGAAAAGCACTTGGTCAGATTGTTCACTTGTGATGATGAACTTTACAAAAATACGAAGAGATGAAGAGGAATAAAAAACTTGGAGTGGATTGTATACAGATCCTATAAAAGGATCTGTAGAGGGATTAAGGCGGAATTTTGTCTTTTAAATACAAAACAGCAATCTTGAAAGTCCTATGGAACAAGTGTTTGGGCCTAAAAATGTGAAYTCTGTAGCTACCTTGTTTTAGTTTGATTTTTGTATTTAAATTCTGTATTTAAAATTTAAATCATATTTCAATTGTATTTTGAATTTAAAATTTCACTTTTGAGCATGACAAGAGATGTATCCGCCTTGACAAGGCTGATGTACCCGGCAATTGTTTATACTAATGCCCTTTGGGAACTGTGATCCAGTTGTTTCTAACTTGAGCTTGATATAGTCAAAAAGCATACGTTGTTAAAGAATGCCCTGCAGATCWGCTGTGTTCAGTGAAGTTCAATAGTTTTTTGCAAAATGCAGGGGAAATAGAGATGTTGCTGTGCCCATTTTATCTGATCAATTAATAGTAAGAGCAATGGGGAGGCCATGAGGCCCTTATGTTAAATTCCCTCCTTGCCAGTTTTAACATATATACCAAGAGCATGCATTCTGTAAAAGGTTATTCTCAGTATTCTCAAAAAAGCATTTCCAGTGCTTCYTGCTGAAGTTTCCTATTATACAGACAAATAATCCACTCAGGGAGAAGGTAGTTGCTTTTATTGTCTATTTATTTTTTTAGAGTACCAACCAGGGAGAGGGAAGGTCTGGGTTCCAAACCAAGATCCAAAATACAAAATATTGAAATAACCATTAGAGCAAGGAATGTAGACTAGTATCACATGAGTGTCCTACATTAGGAGATTATTTGTCTTCTTTATAACCCCGTGAATCCGAATTAGTTTCTGCAACATAAAATAGATTCAGCCGGAGGAAGTGGTAGTGCCCCATTGCATTTAATGCATCATCTTCAGAGGGGGAAAGTTCTTGCACTAGGCACGGAAGAACTGCAAATGAAGTTCATCAAAACTCCAGAACAAAAGATCTCCTACTTCTACTGATCAAATTAGCTGAGCAATTGGAGATGCTTTGGAGAACCTCATTTATTTCTTCCGCTGCTGTCATACTTTAAAAGAAATAGCGACCTTCTCTATTGTTAATGCATCTTTGGGTTTTCAGTCCTGAAACAAGGAAATACTTCATTTAGTACTGTTGAAGATAATCCTGTCCTAGAAGGAACATGATTTAAGACACCCTTATTATGTATCTTCTCACTGTTTGGTGCTACATTGCTATCCAGTCAAAACACTGCCCATGTTGCTTTTTTATGTGAATCTCAGTTTAGGTCATGTAGCACATTAGAAGACATCTAACGTACTAGATGCCTGGTCCAAAACTGTAGATTCTGAAGCGAGAGCTACACTGTTTGGTTATTGCAAACAACTTAGTAGCATCCAGGTGACTTGAAAGCAAATGTGTCGTGGAAGAAATCAGTGGGCATGTGCTCCTGCAATACCAAGGCTCTTCCTCCTCCATTCAAATTTTCGTCAAATTTTGCAATTTGAAGCAGCATCTTATAACCTATGTAATGAATGAATTCCATTATGGAAGTGATTTTTACTTGGTTTTAGGTGGTAATTTGCTCATGATTTGTCATTTGGTCGTTCATTCTTTCCATCAGCTGGTTCCAAAATACTGGTGAAGGATCCCAGACCAGCTTTGGGAACACCAAGTCCCAAACTAAGTGGTAAGTACTTTGATAAATATATAGTTTTAAATGTTATTTCTGTAGAAAAGACAAACAGAGTCTGTTTAGTTCAACTACACAGAATGGCTCAGAATGAATAAGGGTATCAAATTAGCAATTGTATTAACAGCACAAGGAAAGCATTAGTTATTCCCCAATATTTAAGCCCTTCCAGACTATATATAATTTGTATCTGTGTACATTTTCCAACTATTACTCTGTGAATAGTTTTATTGATTTCACTGAAGTCACTTTGTTTTCGGTAAGACCTTACGCAGTGTACTCATGCAGAAACTATATTAGTCTGTCAGAAATAGAAGCTGTCTGAAAAAGTGAATCTTTTGTRTGACCACTTTTAGAGCATAGATAGCACTTACTAACAGTGATTATACTGTGGAGTCCAAGAACTTAAGTTTTTGCTCAGTTGATGGCTGGATATGTTTAGCTATGTTAGCTGGAGTGAAAAATAATCCGTGAAAGTTAACCCTTATAATACTGAACACTCTGCATTACCAAACATTGTACCAGAAAAAAACATTGTTATTGTCCTGAATAGATCTTGGAGAAGCCTTTCTCTGTTCTCTGAAGATACTTTCTGAAGAGACAAGTCTCCTTAACTAAAATAGCCTTTGACTATAACCCTATTAAATGCTTACTAATATGAAAAAAAGATTTCAAGAGTAATACCTTTTGTGTACTTTTTTTAACATGTTGTTTTCTCCTTCAAAATAGCTTGTTAATAATATATTGGACATTGATCTCAAAGTTTTTGTGTTTGGGGGAAATATATGGGAGTAATATTATCAATTTTTCCATTCAGAAACTTTTTGCAAAATCCCAGTTGATTGCAAATAAAGTACATAAAGCTCACATAAAGTACGTAAAGATTCAGCTTTTCTGAAACTTAGTGAAGGAAAAGCAGAAGAGCACAAATAAACAGCATAAAACTGTTTCTACCAGGCTGTTCCCTTGCTTACAGTTTGCAGGCTCAAACTTGGTGCTTTGCTCTTATACATTTATTTGTCAAAAAATTCTTGTATGCATGCACAAATAAAATGTATGAGGGATATTTTTCCCTCTTTAGGGAAGACACCTTGTCTCTGTGGCCCATAGAATAAACAGTAAAAGATGACTATCAGGTGTTCCAGTGTGTCCAAATCTTGAATTTTAGATGTCCTGAGAGGGAAAGTTCTTAAATAACGTTTACATTAAAGATAGTGTGGGCAGATGTTAAAGTAGATACATATAAGCCAGTAGTATCATTTAGGTATATTTACAAAGATTTTGATATCTAAATAATTTTCTGCTAAACCTAATCCTAGCTGTACATCTCTGCCTGTACTGGCCCAGAATAGATTTCACAAGGAGAAGAATCTGATCTTTTGGTTACAGCCATTAAATTAGACCTTACAAAGTTAGTTTTATTTTAGCACGTGTCCATATTTGAAGAAAGAAACACGTGAAGGCATAGCAGTGACTGAGATCTTCAGTACTAATGTATTTCTTTCATAAATGTTCATGTAAGCTTTTTGTGCTTTATACGTGAAGATAATGCCCAATAAAGCTAACAAGTAGAGAGAGGAGAATAGAGGAACTGCTCCTATTTATCATACAGTTTGCTGGATGTTTGACTTCATAACTACTAAATATTGTATATATTGAAATGTGTTTGATGTCTGCATAGTTCCTGATGACGTATTTGCCCAAAATTATATATGGAAAGGATCTTACAACTACAAAAGCAAGAAACAGCCTATGACTTTGACAGTCACCAGTTTCAATGCAACTTCAGGAAGAGTAAATGCAACACTTACTAACAGCAATATGGAATTGCTGCTTTCAGGTAGGGGAGAAGAAAAACTTATTTGAATTTAATTTTGCTGCTTTATATACATTTATTGCCTGTAATTTTATACTTCACACTTAAAATTTCAACAACTGCAACAACTGAGAAACTTTTTATTTATCAAAAAATGTTGATTCTAATTCAGTTCCTTTTTTAAGGGAATTTTGCACTTTTTCCTCCACTTTTTCTAGTTTTCCAGATTTTTATTAGAGTTAATAGGGAATAAGGAGAGAGAAAATCATCCTAATTCTCATTCTTCTTTCTTAAAGCTTAAGCTTATAAATAAGCTTAAATTACTATTCTTTTTTCTTAATTCTTAAGTGMTAAAATTTCCCTACAGCAGCATATTAATGGCTAAAAAACAGTATGATGATATTGATACGTGTTGACCTAGCAAAGTGGAGATAAGTAAAGAACATGGAGAATAAGGAGAGAGAAAAGCTTTTGTCAGACTAGCTGATATAATTGAAAAAATCAGCAAGCTTTCATGGCTTCAGAAGAAGTCCTTGATTGTGATATTGGTTTATGTTATTCCCACTGTCCCTGCACCACAGAGCACTGTCACCATGGTTATGCTGGAACAGCAACGTTCACAGCTCTTTATGCTGTGGGAACTGCAGATCTGGCTCGACAGGCAAGCAAACAAAAATACTATAAAATTGTTTGAGTTTGTAATTTTGGTTTGTTTTTCAAACGCCATCAGTTTCTTGACTGAATTCACAGCACAGCCACGCAAGCAGTGGACCTGCCACACCACAGGAGTGGCAGGCTGTAGTGCAGGGGCGTGGATAAGCAGCACGGAAGAACCACCTTAAATCTGTATTGTCACTGAAGACTTGTTTTCATGTAACCTCACCATCTGCCTATGACAGCCTTCACAAGGGGCTGACGAAACCTAAAAATTGAAGTTAAGTGTAGGCTGGACACGGCTGTTCTTAGGCTTCTTCATCACATGAGGACCCCTTTCTTTCAGGTACTTTAACACGACTGTTTTTTATGGAGGTGTTAGCAAGGAGATAAGTGACAGGCCATTAGTCTACTAGTAAAAGAGATGGGGAAAGTTGAGTGCATTTATTTCTGAGGGGGTTGGTCACTGTGAAGCATGTAATTGTCTCTGCTGAGTTTATAATTTTTAATATCTAGTAAAGCAATGATTTTTTTTTTCATCAGGATTGTGTTTTTGAAGGTATTTTTTAGGTCTCCTGTGGGAATCATACTTGAGGGGTCATATACAGACTGGCTGTTTCCTAAAAATATTTTCTGACTGGCAACTGTATTTTCTTGAACGTCTCTGTCAATTTGTTCTATTGTGTGTTGTCTGTTTGGCTTGAGCCATGTAGCTTCCATGAGGGTGTTAGGTGCAGCAAATGTAGTATTTCACAGAATAGGATGATCAAATGTAAAAGCTGTACTTTTTCACCCACGCCTCCTGCAAATAAAATTGTTCCCCAACTGGATGCAAATGAGGTTACTGCAAATGCCCATTTGTACTCTACATACAGGCATTGCATATACTTCAGCTTCCTTCTAATGTAGTTAATGCTATTTTCTTTGCCCGTTTCATAGATAGGAAATTAGTTCCTATATATTGAAAGAGTATCTTAGGGTCAAGGATCTGAATGGATTGAAAAGACATTTTGATGTCAAAGTTGAATTTTCCTGTATGTGACTTGTATGTTTCTGAGTTGAAAAGTAGTTCTCTTCGCCTTGCAATACTCACTGTTTTGCATTCCATCTTGTTGGTTGATACTTGCATCATTCAAATTTCTTTTTTTTTCCCCACTTCTGTTTTCTTTGACACCTCTGCTTGGAGTGATTGTAGTATACACCTCTGTCATGCAGGTTAGAAGTGGGGTAGCTTGAGTGAAAATAGGAATTATAGGCGTTAAGAGGAAAGGAAGGTACAGCTGTACGAAAATGCCTATGAGGATTTATTTATTGATTTGGCTCAGACTAGACACTGTCTTGTCCATTGGGAAACTAGTGGCCAGCTCTGAAGAAGCACATCAGCCTTTCATGGAGAATTACTTGTGAATCCATCGCTGTAAATTAGTAGAGAACGGTGGAGTCTTGCTCTGTGGGATAATTTTTCTCTATATTCTTTCTTGAGCATTCATACATAATGTTCATGCTCAAGTATACACACCAGAGCTGCAGCATCATGTAATGTTTCCTAGTGTACGTTTATACAATACATTCATGGCAGATGTGAATGATTTTTTGCCAAGTTCCAGTGATAATCAGAGGCTCGCTGTCCAAATTCTGAAGTGACAAAGAGCTATATGATAAAGTTAATGCAGCCCTTAAAACAAGAGACTAAATTGTACCTTTATCAAGGCATATGAATTTGAACTCAGTGCAGTGTTAATACAAAAGTAAGGCTGCTTGTTAGCCCACAGATTGTTATATATATCCATACTCCTTATACTGAATAGGATAATTGCCTATCTTGAGTATGGAGAGAGGGCTTCTCTGAATTTAGGCACATAAATGAGAAACCTGAACTAGGAACCTCACTGTCCCACCTCCTACTACAGCTTTTGAAAAGAGCAAGGCAGTTTGCATCAAAGTCTGAACTGGACTTTTGAGATGCTTATATCTTTTCATAGCCTGTAATGAGAGCCTAGAGTAACTAAACTCCTAACACAGAGGTCAAAGTTAAATGACTTTTCTTAGGAGGAATTTATCTGGGACTGCAAACTGTTTCCATTTTAAARGTGTTATCTTTTTCAGATTAGCTACCAGCAAGACAGAGGTGACAACTCTTTAATTCCAATTTTTCTTCTGTGGTATTCTGTGTAACACAATAACGTCACTCACCATTTTCTTCTGAACGTGTACAAAAAACTCTACCTTCTAGCTGGAAAACTGTACTGTATCCCAGATCCATATTTTTCATCTCAAAGCAGATCATGTCAATGTTTCTTATTTGTCTCAAGAGTTGCTACCATGACTATTGAGTAGGCAGTTGTGTGAATAGTTTCCATTCTGTCTACTCTATGGGCTAAATTAAACAGTTTCATTTCACATTGAAATTCTATGATAATGGAATTCTATGATAATAGAAATAATTCCACAAAATATTTTAGCTTCAATAAAAGAATATATCTTACTAAAATAAAATGTTGTTGAAAATACTACCTACTCTTCTTTTCCCTATTTAAGGCAAGAAATTAAATGCTTATTCTCAAAAATGAAATGACTTGTCTACCTAACACAAATATAAACTTTAAAACTATTTTCTACAGGAGTGTATAAAAGCCAAGAAGCTCGGCTAATGCTCCACATCTATCTCGTTAAAGCACCCTCTCACACTTCTGCAAGCAAGTTGAAAGAGGAAAAATGGGCAATGGATGGTTTTGTGAGTATATTCCTACTACAAAAGAGAGAGAAGGCAAAGGAGATTTTTTTATTATTATTTGAAATCATGCTGGTGTTCTGCATCCATAATGTTGAGACATACCAAGTGAAATGCTGTTCACAATGATGATCTGTTAAAAGAAATGAAAATGTTACTGAAAGATGTAGGGGACCAGTTTGAGGAAAAATATGGGAATTGCCATGCTTTGTGGGCATTATTATAGCACATGGCAGCAAAGAAGCATTTATTGCTTCTCTTTGAACGTCATTGGAAGATACTGAGACATTTTCTTACCATTATCATATAATATCATAGTAATTTTCGTCATTAGCCTAACAGTCATGTTTTAAGTTTTGGTGATATTCTTTAAAATACTATGAAAAAGCTAAACTGTTACATAGACGGAGAAACCTAAATATATCACTCCAGTTACTGTTAAGCCCCTTGGAGGTCCTGGGATGAGATTTTTCTGTAGAGATGAAGAGGGTGCATGAGTAGGAGGAGAGCTGAAGGAGGGGCTTGGATATTTTTAAATTATGAAGAAATCCCTTCAGAGAACAAACAGAGGAGAAACCAGCAGTGCCAAGAAAAAGCTAAGCCTAGAAGAAGCTGAGTGTGTTGGGGACCCGAGACACTTTATTTGCCAGAGAAGAAAGTATACTTATCAGAAAAGAAGGGGCCTAAATTAATTTGGGTGAAGATGATGATGAACACTTATCCATCCATCCATCCATCCATTAAAGCCTCTCAGTTTTTCATCAGCTGTTCATAAATTTGTCTGTACACATACCTGTCTCCTTTATGCTTTACGTACTGGTAAAGCTATACCATGCCACCAATAGAGGTGTACATGAAAGAAGGCTTCTTAAAATCTAAAGGGTATTTATAAATTCTATTTTGTATTTTTTTAAAAAAACTTTTGGCACTACTACTTACCCCAAAGTAGAAAATATCACCTGAAAAATGTGCGCTTTCTTCAGTGAAAACAGCCTCAGGTGACTACTGAGAACATGCTGGTGCCGTAAGAGAGGGAACCTCAAGGGAAGTGAAGGCAACTGCCTTGGAACCACTAAATTTTTGCCAAAAGACTATCCTAGAAGGAAAGCACCAGTAAATTTGAGTAAAACATCTTAGTTCTGAACATGCTTAATCTAGTAAGGGAGATACTCATAGAATCRCAACCCGTTTCCTATTCCCCCAGGTCTTCTAGGTTTATACTAGCATATCTTATTCTTGTACCAAAGCCTCATTCAATGTTTTTCTTGTCTACTGCTGTATAATTAATTACTCTAATGAGCACTGAGTATGAACAAAGTAACTACCTGTCAGTTGAATGGAGGGACTTTCTTATTTAAAGTGATTATTAACACCTCAGTGCTTGCCTCTGTAGGATTATCTTCCACGTAACTTAAATAACTCAAATATGTAAGATCCTTAGCAATGCTGACTTCTTGAATTGCTAGACTGTTTCAGTTTTGTTGGCTTAAAAAATAATTTGCTTCAAGGTAGTGTAAGGTACTGTGTCTGGCCATAGTGTAGCATTTCTAAGTTTTACCTTTAGCAGCTGTCTTTGCTTTTGTACTTTATACATTTCCTAGCAGAAGGAGTACTATTTTTTTTTTTTTTTTAATGAGGAATAATTGTAAGCAACTAGATACTAGTAACCAACTTTTCCTTGTTCAATTCTAAGTGCTTTTTGTTTACAGGTTTCTGCTGAACCTGATGGAGCTACATACGTTTTTCAAGGATTCATCCAGGGTAAAGATTACGGGCAATTTGGACTTCAGAGATTAGGTATTCAACAAATTATAATATTTTTCCAATTCAGTCCCATATTCTGTTTCATTATATCATACAGAATAAGAGCCTCTGAAGAGCTTTATCAGTACTGACATTTTACAAATACTGATATATATTGAAATCACATTTAAAGTACTGCTTACAAATAGTTTGTCGTATATGAAGTCACAATTGCCTTGTGATATATTGCTTATTATAGCTATATATTTGCAGTGTCTTGAGCAATATTTTTATAAGAATGTATGTAATTCATTTAATTCTACATCTTAATCATTATTTAAAAAGCATGTGTTTTAGAATACGTACCGTGCTAAATAGACCTTAGTTCTAGTAGTGAAACAACATTAAACCTACTTGATAGAAGAGTAATACTGTTGAATATTTTCAATTCCTTATGATAATCCTAAAACAAACAAAATTTATTGAATTGATAAGTATTTATTTTCTGAAAATGGACTTGGATCTATAAATTCAGTTCTTATAGAACTAGTCAATTCAATAAGTTCAGGTCGGAGTTCTAAATTCATTATTTAATCTTTTTGGAGAAGATAGCATTGGTAGCAGAGATGTTTCTGTTTTGTGCTTATTTAAGGAGAAAAGAATTTCATGCAGTTATTGTGTCCTTTGAGAATGTGGTATTTCTTCTTCACAAAGAATTTGAATTTAGTTAAGAAAATTTCTCAGATGTTAAAATACTATTGAGAAAGTGTTAGAAGAGGAAATACTTTTTGTTACTTATTCCTCCTTAAATAGGAAACTTATTTTCAGATAAAATTATTGTATCTAGAAGCAAGTGTAGGTTCTTCCAGCCACAGTGTTTCACTCTTAGCAGTCTTACTGTTTGAACAAAATCAAGAAATTCTTTTAATATTATTAATTCTTGGATATTCTGGAAGTATTTATTAATGAATATATGAGGTAAAAGCAAATTATTCCCTTTTTACAATCATAATACTTTGAGCTCTTAACTTGGTTTCCATGGTATTTGATATGCAGGTGTTTTTAGAACAGTTTTTAGGAATATATTCATCAGAAAACATTTCCTTTAATATTTAAAAAGTAATTTCCCTATATGAACTTATTTCAAAATTAAAATATTTTAAAGTCATGTAATATAAAATGCAAGAGTGCCTTGGCAAAATGTTTTGGTAGATTCTTATGGAAACTTTATTTCTTCATTCAGTTTTCAGAGGGATTTTTTTCTTTATTCACTAGGGAGAATCTTTTCTGTAATATGTTCAAAACTTTTTTATAATGAGTTACATCCTGAGTGAATCATTCTGGTCCTACAGGAATAGGTTTAACATCTGTACAAGATAAATTAAAGCAGTCAGTAATATAGTTAACAGGTCAATCATTGAACAGATTAACATATTTACCACGTTATTATTTCATCTGAAGAAACAAGAAAATTGTTTTCTGAAACAATATATTTTGATTAATGTTCCTAGTCAATTTTCCTTCCAACTTTTAATTAAATTCCCATATTTTAATATGTTGGTTATCTGGGTTATTTTTATAATTTTCTTTATATTTCTTTATACAAGTGAGAAAGCCAGAAAAATAACTCACCTACATAATTCTTATGAGGACTATTTCAAGGTTTAAAAATTAACTGTGAAGTTGAATTGGTATTCTCTTCTTCATATAAAAAGATGTATATTTTGATGATGTAGATAATGTAATAGCAGGAGATTGTTTTTCTGTCAATATCTAGTCTTCCTTCTTTTAATATTTTTCTACCTCTTATGCTTCGTGTATCAACAGCAGTGCCTAATTAAATCAATGTGATAAATTTTCAGTTTGCCTTTTCAGGTGATTTACACTTTCCTTTAAATCATTTTTTAAATGAATGGAGTATTCTTTTTTCTTTCCTATATATGTATATACACATACATACATACACACACACATATACGTATATATAATACACACACACACACACACACACACAGAATTATTCTAAATTTGACTTTTTGTAACTCAGTACATTAATATGTTATTTATCTGCATAATTAAGATACTGAAAAAGTCCTTCAAAAGATATTTAAAGCTTCATAGCATAACATCAAAAATTTGAAACATACAGGAAGACAGTTACGTCCCAGAGTGCATGTATTGTTCTCCTGACATTCAGCATCCCGTTATTTTGGAATACCATATTGTGATAAATATGTTTAGTTTTCTGGTGGACTCAGCATACAGCTGTATGAATGCATTTTAATGATCTAATCATGAGGTGTTATTTGATCTGAAAGCTCTTTAACTTCTACTGAATTCTGAAGTTCATGGAGTAATATGTGTCAGAGGTAACAGACCCAGGTATTATATTGCTTATTTTTTCTTATTCTTTTTAGGTCTTAACATGTCTGAGGGTTCAAATTCTTCTAATCAACCACATGGTACAAATAGTAGTTCAGTGGCCATTGCTATCCTTGTGCCTTTCTTTGCCCTTATATTTGCAGGTTTTGGCTTTTATCTTTATAAACAAAGGTAAGCATAAATTACCTATATAGAATCTCTGTATTAATTTGTGTTTTTATTGCCCTCAAACTTTGTCGGAGTGAAATAAGATTTGTTAAAAAAACACAAAATGTTTACAAAATGATTATATAAACATTTCCTCCTATCTGCATTTAGGTATGGCTGATTGAGAGATCAGATTATTGTACCATTCTGTACTCTTAATCCTACCTATTTAAAATGTTATAAATTTCTCTCTTTGAGACCAACATAGATAAGAAAAATTATTGGCATGCAGAGAATAATATAATCAGTAGATCTTGTGTTTACTTATGATAGATTGTATTTTGTTTTGACATGCAACAGAATTGTCAGTCATATCTTGAGTAATTTATTTTAATGCCGCTCTGTTTATTCACTTGCAAGTATATGCAAGTATTATGTCAGTGAGGAGTTTCATTATGGAACTGTTTCGCCATCTAAAGTTACTAGTTCATATGTAATTATATGCACATGTATATGCTTACATACAGCCATCATGGTCTTCTCAGTGTCTTTCTGTTTCTGAGTTCAACAACAGTTTGTTCATGTTATTGAGATCAATATTAATTCTTTGGCTTTACTTTCAAGTAATCTTTTTCTATAGTTACAAAGCATTAGGAGACTGAAGAAAATTTAATCACTGCAAAGACAGGACAATTCATTGCCTACTAGTAGTCGAAGTAGTCATTTAATGTTGGTAGCCTAACTGTAACACTTGTGACACACTCTGCAGGGTAACATTAATTTAAAGATGTGCCATAATTTTTTAACCATACTATTTGATTTTGAACTGGTTCAGAGTGTGAAAGAATGCAGATGCTCAAACAGTATTATGTTATACATTTTCTATAAATTGTATGATATAAATTTATATAGATAATTTACAATATAATATACATTTTACATTGCAACATAGATGGAATGTTGTCAGGGGATTAAACTGACATTTTGAGTTATTTATTAAAGAAAAGAATATTTTTCAACTATAAATTAGTTCTCGATAAATGTGTTGCATCTTCAGAGAAAAAAGAAAATCTGTTATCTGTCTGTGGACTTATTGCATCTTTATGAGTTTAAATTCTTGTATTTTTAACTAATCATTCGATGATTGCAGTAGAAATGCCTCTCTCTCCTGGGGTGGTTAACTGAGTTTTCAGATGAACATCTTTTTAAATGAATCATAAATGCCTTACATGTTACTCTGTCTTTCTTTAATAGGACTGCACCTAAAACACAATATACAGGATGCTCTGTACATGAAAATAATAACGGACAAGCTGCTTTTGAAAACCCCATGTATGATACAAATGCAAAGTCTGTGGAAGGGAAAGCTGTACGATTTGACCCCAACTTGAACACTGTTTGCACAATGGTATAATGTGGTAATGATATATCTTCAAAGTCTGGAAATTGAAACACAACACAGTGCACGTATAGTTCACTGATTAAAAAAAAAAAAATTAAAGCACACTTTTCAGGATATACTGGGTCACCTTTTCCTGAGGATGATAGACAAGAGTGGGTTGGGTTCTTTTTTCTTTTGTTTTCATAAACTGGATCAGAATCGTCTTCATGTTTACCATGGAGAGTTTTACAAAAAATCTGCTGCACTCCATGAGTGCTTACTCACAGTTTATTTGCTTTTTTTAAAAAAGAAGATTATTCTAAAACATAAAATGTATTTGCATATATTGGAGGAGCATCCACTATCAGTACTTCTGTGCTTTATAAAAACTATAATAGAGGGTCTGGGTTAAAAAAAAATATATATAGGTAGAAAATAAGAGCTATACTTACAGGAGACAATAGGTCACTGAGTTCTCTTTAACAGTCACATACTACATCTTTCTCATAAGTTTGTACCACTTTTTCATTTATTCAGCCCGTTTAGCTTTATTTTTTCTTGAATCAGTTAATTTTTAACTCCAGAGTGTGATATTTAAAAATCAACAAGTACAACTTACTCTTTTCACATTACAAAAAGAAAAATTAAAATGTTAAGTTTTTGGAGCTTGGTTAATGAATTTATTTCCCTGTTCCATATCTTGCTTCCTTTCTGTATTCCAAGTCAAACTCCTTTTTTGTATTCATCAACAACACCCAGAGGTGCATGGGTACAAATCAGTTCCTACGTTCCTCTTGTCAACCTTACAATTAGACAAATTTTGCAATCAAGATACAAGGATGAATTGTGCTTTGTCATGGGGCTTACTGATGAAGATCATTTAGAAGAGTGACCATTTTGCAGTTTTTTTCAGTTGTCAAAACATAATGATATTCCCAATTAAAAGGTGCAGTTTACAGAAACATTAGGAATCAAATCAATCAATCAAAACTATGAGGGTCTGTATTTCAATCCATTCTAGTTAAATCTAGACTGTATCATGTCAATTTGCTCCTTTAGCATTTTGTTGAAATGTATGCATAGAGCATGGCAAAATCCCATTGAAGTTGATGTAAAGAATCTAACAGACTTCAATGAACTTTGGTTAGTGCCTACAAGACAAGAGGTGATTATAATTTGGAAATACTGTGTTTTCGTGTTTATTTTAGCTCTGTATTTTATGGAGACAAATCCTTACAGTTAATAGTTTAAAATTAAATATATTACCACAGTGCAATGAAAATAAAATTATTAAAAAAAAAAAAAAAAAAAAAAAAAAAAAAAAAAAAAAAANAAAAAAAAAAAAAAAAAAAAAAAAAAAAAGAAAAGCCATGATTTTATTAGGGGCAATCCATATTAGGGACAATTCAGATTCCACAGCCCTCAAATACAAGTTTTAGACATTCCAGAGCCATTTCTAAGGAAATGTAGCTTTTAGTTTTGCAGTTGTTTCATAACAGAGTTATTCAATGGCAACTCAGTAATTTATTTGATGTAGGTCATTGTCTTCCATTTATAGCATGACTCATAAATGCTGTGTGTTAACCAGTGTGAATTATCTGTTATTGTCCCTTTCAGACATTAATAATTCTGTGAAAATCTAAACTTTTTATTACCGTAATAGAGAGTGCCTACCAAAAATCATTGTTCCCAGGATTGCTGCTTGGATTTCTATAATGTTTGATGAATTTCTTATAAACCATTTTACAACACTTTGTTTTGAAAATTCATACAACTCTGTCAAACTGTATTCTACTAAAAGGATGCTGTTTTATATTTTATACCATTGGTTGTTATTTATTCTTGTTTATTCAAATGACTGCAATAACTATGATTCATTCATTAATGTTAAGGTTAATACATTTGAGATCGTTTAAAATGTTTCTTCTGCAACTGGCTACTCCTCTTATATTAATGCATACACTTTTGTAAAGAAGTATATTTTTATGAAAAAAAGGATTTGTAAAAGTATGATGTAAATTTTCAGTGCAATGTAAACAAAATAAAAATGGACAATTGCTTTTTTAACCATGTTTCTTCTTTAGAAGATGAGCTTTAGACTCACTTCAGGTGTAAAGACTATAAAATAGCCAAAGTAATCACTCAAATTCCCTATTTTTGTCGGTCTTAAAACAATGTTTTGTTTTATCAGTCTTTCTGTGTGTTTTAGCTAAAGTGGTAAGATTTAGATTACTTTCACAAACAAGCAATGAACCCAAAGTGTACATTTATTCACTAAAATTAATTTTTCATTTGACTTGAGAAGCAGATTTACAGGAAAGTCCTGCGTTTGTCAACCTAGTGCAAAGCACAGAAAAGTCCTATTTTTCTTTTTTTTCTTTTAAAGCATAGAAAAGCTTAGTGCTCCTGAAACTTGTAGGTAGCCTACCTGCTGAAGTTTGCTCTTTCCGCAGAAAGATAAAAGGCATACTTAGTGCATACAGTATTTTCTAACATTAAAAAAAGTTAATGACTTTCAATGACATTAAATTAGGAAGGGAGGGGAAAATTGCTGGAGGAAATAGTGAGAAAATGTCATTTTCCTATAAAATGAAAAATATCTGATTTTATTTTTGTTTGTAAAATACAACTGGCTTTAGTACATATGCGAGATGTATTATCCTGCAAAAATTCTTTGACAATACAAGAAGCCATTCTTGTGGGGCAAATCATTTAAAAGCTACAAGTTTTATGGCTTCATATAGAGAACCAGCATATGGAGTGGAAAATAAAATAAGCCTATAAGCCAAGTCTTGGTAAAAGACAGCTTTTCTTTTCTAAGTCCTTAAAGCAGATGTTATATATCAACCCATGAGTAAAGTTGGCTGAAGTGTTATGAAGCATCCATCATTTTTTTTCCAACATTAGTGAAATAAGGGCAATTTCAAATTTTGGATGCAGCTGTACAAGTAGGTGAGCAGATCTGTTTTCCAGGGTGTAGATTCAGTTTTAAGTCCTAACTACTACCTAACTAGTACAAAAATGTAAGTATGGCATAGATCTCTTGTGCAGGAAGTTACCTTTTTTTTCTGTTTGTTTGTTTTGTGTGGGTGTTTTTTTTTTTTTTTTTTTACTTTGTAGGCCTCTCTCTCTGCTTATTCTGTGAAAAGATGATCTGGTGATCTGTTTCACAAGAAAAAGGGCAGCATTGCAGGATTTTTCTTTAAAAGATTATCAGAATTGGAGAAGAATATGGCTGTATTATTTGTTATATTAAAGCCCCACAATCTCTGTTAGATTGATCACAGTCTGTTAGGCTGATTTGTGAAAATAGTATGCAACTTCAGATTGCCAGTAGGTACTAATGTATGTCCTTTATGTGTCTGAGACTTCAGAAGGACCACCAGTGACAGCCGTGAAGCAATGATAAACCCAGCAACCAAGTTCCAGTGTTAATCTCAAACATTTTGTTTCTGATTTTACTAGCATTACATGCTACTACAGAAGATCTACACAATGTCTCTCAAAACTTAAAGATTTCATGAAATCTGGTGCTTCTATAAATTTTTTCGTGTGATATCAAAGTTCAATCAAGCATGATTGAAAAAGATGCACTGCATTGTTTTTCTAGTAAAGCTGGATGTTAGTGATATCTTTGTTACTGGCTATCAATTAAACATTTTATTCTTTTGTACCTTTACAATCTTCCACTCTGAAATAATTATTTTTTTCAGAAGATAATATTCAAGTGAGGCGAGCATGATGTAATGTCTGGAAATGCATTTAAGTTTAAGATTTCTGCACTTGAAATCAATTCATTATCCCAAATCAATGGGTGATTCTCTCTCCCTCTCTCTCTCTCTCTCCCTCTCTCGCTCTTTTTTTTTTTTTTTTTTTTTAGCAAATGAACATTTGTCATTTCTGCACATAGTTTATCCTATCTTTAAGTCATTCTCCCAAACAGTATCACCCTCTGACCATTTTATTCATCTACTTTATTTTGCTGTTCTATACCTGATAGCTTAGGACAATGGGAAGATGACTCATCATTTGGATTCCTCTTGTAATAAAATGAGTACAAATAGTAATAACTCAGGTAAATAATTTTGAGTATGATTTTGAAGGTATTGACTTGCTCACTAGTGCTGAAAAGTCAGTCCTTGGACTATTAATATGCCATCATTTTGTGAATAATAGTGAATGTTGAATACATTCACCATTCCCTAGCTATTAGTCAAGTACCCAGTGAGCATCTCTCAATGCTCTGTATTTTGCTGCATGAAAAATCTGCCAGATTAGGCTGATGAGTTCAAAATACTTGTTTATGTGAAGTATATTTATAAAACACTTGTCAAAAGTGCTTAGCTACTAAGCAGACTATAAAGAAGGTAACTTCCATCAGAAAAGCTGCATATCCATCTTAGAATAAAATCTTAAACCATTTCAAATAGTATCCAGAATTTTATGTTCTAGTTACAATCCCACATTTCTAAAAATAAACATAATGTTTACTAGAGTGATCTTTGATCCCAGTTATGTAGTGCTGTCAAAATACTTCATGTTTCTAAGATAAAAGATGCCATGTAGGGGCAAATTAATTATATAGTCATCTTCTTTTCCATAACTTAACTGACAGGCAATTGCATCTGACTGCTCTAACTTAACCCTCATCTTGTGATTTTTGTGAGCCATTCTTTTGGGTATTTTATCACATTCAGCCATGATAAGAAAAGTTTAGTTAGTGACCTACTAGAAATCAGGAGAAACTGTGAAATAACCCCTCTCCCACAAAATTATGAAGAATAGGCTCTTCTGCAAAAGAAGGATTTTTCAGTCCCATATATAGGTTAAAAAAAAATATAGAGAGAGAGTATCACAGGATTTGATGGTTAGCCCACCACAAGAATGGCCAGTAGTGCAATTTTGAGTAAGGACACCCTCAGATTCCCTCTCCTCTTTTCACTTCACGTGCATTCGGAAATTGGTTTGTGATAGAAAAGTGCTCCAAAAACTTGAAATACCCATGTGAGAGGAACGGGAGAGGGAAAGGAGGACAAAAAGTAGATCCTTGGTTTTGTTGACAAGCTAAATGGTGTTATATTTGGTCAGTGATTCTAAAACAGGGTAAGTAAGAGCAATCTGATGTGATTTTTAAGCCCTCAGAACTTAACCTGTTCATTCTGCCCATTTCTTGACAAAATTTTTGTTCTTCCACCTTTCATCCATCCACTTGTCTCTTATCTGGATCACAAAATTGCTTGATCCAAGCCCAAAAGTTTTGAAGAGCAATTCTCAGGGAAAAGAAATCAAAAAATCAGTGTGAACAGGGTCCATGTATTTTAATGGCCTGCTAAAAAGCATAATTTATGTCCTATTTGCTAGTGTTTTGGGGATATATTTTTCATTAAATAAGAATGAATATATTTTATATCATTAACAATAGAGTATAAAAACATTTTGAGGCTTGTAAATTTACACTTCTGCTTTTATCTGTAAAATATTTTTAAATCATTGCCAAGTTAATTAAGCTTTCATGTAAAAATAATGTGTTATGTAGAACATATTAGATACTCTACAGTAGTTCATGAAAATTGCACTATGTGCTTTTGCTGCTATGTAGGATGTAAAAGCTATTTCTAAAATGATTGACGAAGAGAAAAGTAAAGAAAAAACATCACTGCTTTGCTATTACCATTTATATATTATCTATATATGAGCCTAAGAGTGTCAAAAGTGAAGCAGAACCGATAATAGATGCAAGTTTAATATATATATATTAATCTATTTATATATATATATATATAAATACACATATATATCCAATGATGTAGCTGTGCTTCCCCCCTCCCCTTTTTTTTATCTTCTGTGGAAGCTGAAACTATGGTAACATGATACAGCAATCTCTAAAGCACTCTGAAAAAGACCAGTTTCACAATATCGGTCATGTCTGAGTCTGAAATAAGATGAAGATGGACTTTGTCATTAGTGAAAGGCAGAAATAACTTGGCCTGGAGTACAGAGCTTTCCTGTAAATGAAGAAGTTGATACTTGCCACATGTTAATGGGCTAAGATGAAGTGAGAAGAGCTCTATGAAAAAGAGGTCATATAGTCTGATAAAATTGGAGATATCAAAACAGACAACTCTCCTCACCACAGAATGGGCCCCAGGGGATAACACAAAGTGACAAAAGAAATTAAGGAAGTTCAGGAGTTGACAGTTAAGGAACAAGGTTAGGTAGGTGGCTCAGACATTGCTAAACGTATTCTGTGCTTGTGGTCCGAGTAGAAAAATTAAGGTTTGTGAGACTGACAAAGAGTCCACCGAGAAAATCCAGAGGAATTGCTGTTGTAGTCTAGTCTTTCTTCAGCTTCCTTCCTCCTCCCCGAATTTCCAGACTGTTGAGCAGTTTTAGATGGGCAAGTTCTCCTATAATGGAATCTCCTATTGCTCCTTGAGGAAAGTTCCTTAACAGAGAAGCCAGTAAGCCCATATCTATGTCTTAGCATAGATTGTAACTGAGACAGGATATTCTTTGATTTTCTTTCTTTTTTTTAAAGCTGTGACACCCCACATCCTCGTATCTTTTTTCAACTGCAAAACTAGTTGTCTTTTTGCTGCTCCAGCAGATGTAAAACTGATTTCTGATCTGGTCTGAAAAACACATAATGGCCCGTCAGTTTTGCACATCTCTACTATAGGAATTTGATTGATTCTTGATTATATGGGCTGTATTTCTATTTCTGCATATTTAAATGCCTTCACAACCTTATAACATCTATATACCTTTGACAGTAAGTCTTTCGGTTGGCTTAATTTAYTTTGTTTTTCTGTAAATCAATTTCACAGCCGCTGGCTTGATTTTACGTTTTATGTGTCTGTGGATGTGCATACATACGTATATATATAATATAGATGATATACATTCATTTATTTATGTAGTTAAGTCAATTTTGCATGAAGTGGGCCCTCATTAAACATTTACCCAACACTTATCACTTCAAACTGAAATACATTTACAATGTATGGAGCCATAATTGCAGAAAGACCTTTTCTTTACTTGCAAAGTGTAAATACTTCTAGTAATAAGGGTATCCAATAAATGTCATAAGACACCATATTTAGTGTTAAAAGTTTACAAGAATGAAGGATGATTTTTAATTCATAGAGGGTGATGTGAAGTTGTATATAACAGTGTTTTTATTAGACTGGGAAGAATAAATCATTTCTAAAAATGTAGAGATTATAAAAGTCATCATTAAAATATGGTACAAAAATTGTTAAGAAGAATTAGAAAATACAGTAGTAACTTTCTCCCATTATATGGAGAACCTCAGCTTATGAAATGTAAGTAACACTTCAACCTGTTTGAGCAGGAATCCATCAATATTAAGGACTGAAAGCTAATGTTATTATCACACTTAATGTGAAAGAAATTTYGCAGATGCAGTACAAAGAAAGAATGGTACTGTATCAAATGGCATTCATATTAATAAAGATACATGCAGTGAACAAGAGTTCATAAATAGCAGACTACTTACAGAATCATAGAATCACAGAATGGATGATGTTGGAAGGGACCTCTGGAAAAGATTATCTAGTCCAACCTCCCTGCTCAAGCAGGGTCACCTACAGCACGGTAGACAGGATCATGTCTAGGTGAGTTTTGAGTATCTCCAGAGAAGGAGACTCCACAACTTCTCCGGGCAACCTGATCCAGGGCTCTGTCACTTCTCACAGGAATGAAGTTCTTCCTCATATTCAGGTGAAAATCCCCGTGGTTCAGTTTGTGCCTGTTACCTCTTGTCTTGTCACTGGTCACCACTGAAAAGAGTCCAGCCCCATCCCCTTGACACCCTCCCTTCAGGTACTTGTACACATTGATCAGATCCCCCCTCAGTCTTCCCCAGGCTGAAGAGGCCCAGSTCTCACAGCCRTTCCTCATAGGGCAGATGCTCCAGCCCTCTGATTGTCTTTGTAGCCCTGTACTGGACTCTCTCCAGTAGCTCCATGTCTCTCTTGTACTGGGGAGTCCAGAACTGGACACAGTACTCAAGATGAGGCCTCGCCAGGGCTGAGTAGAGGGGCAGGATCACCTCCCTCGACCTGTTGGCAACACTCCTCCTAATGCACCCCATGATACCATTGGCCTTCTTGGCCACAAGGGCACATTGCTGGCTTACGGTCAACTTGTCATCCACCAGCACTCCCARGTCCTTCTCTGCAGAGCTGCTTTCCTGCAGTTCAGCCCCCAGCCTGTACTACTGCTTGGAGTTATTCCTTGCTAGGTGCAGGACCCTGCACTTGCCCTTGTTGAATCTCATGAGGTTCCTCTCTGGCCAACTCTCCAGCCTGTCCAGGTCTCTCTGAATGGCAGCACAGCTTTCCGGTGGATCAGCTTGGTATCATCAGCAAACTTGCTGAGGAGGCACTCTGTCCCTTCATCCAGGTCACTGATGAATAAATTGAACAAGACTGGACCTGGTACTGCTCCCTGTGGGACACACAACAGGCCTCCAACTAGACTCTAAGCCACTGATCACAACCCTCTGAGCTCTGCCATTCAGACAGTTCTCAGTCCATCTCACTGTCCACTCTATCCCACACCTCCTTAGCTTACCTATGAGGATGTTATGGAAGACAGTGTCGAAAGCCTTGCTGAAGTCAAGGTACACAACGTCCACTGCTCTGCCCTCASCTACCCAACCAGGCCATGCATCCTAGAAGGCTATCAGACTGGTTAAGCATGATTTCTTCTTGCTGAATCCATTCTGACTATTACTTATCATCTTCTCCTCCTCCACATGCTTAGTGATGACATCCAGAATGAGCTGTTCCATCCCCTTTCCAGGGGGTAAGGCTGACCAACCTATAGTTTCTTGGGTTCTCCTCCTTGCACTTTTTGAAGACTGCAGTGACACTGGCTTTCTTCCAGTCCTCAGGCATTTCTCCTTTTCTTCATGACCTTTTAAAGATGATGGAGAGTGCCCTAGCAGTAACATCTGCCAGCTCCCTCAGCACTTGTGGGTGCATCCCACCATGGCCCATGGATTTGTGGACGTTACAAAGACCTTTCTAAGAATTTTTGGACTAGACACCAGTGATCTTTCAAGATCACTTGTGGTCCCCAGTATTTCATGATATTGTAAACATGAAAAAAGAGCATCCCTCCAGTATAAAAAATAACACACCTTCACCAACTACAATAATCAACTATATAMCACTACTATACAACTATATAGAACTATAATAGTTCTTGCTAACTTGTATGGGTAAGGCTTGGAGAGCTGTCTATGTGGGATATCATGACTCTGATATAGCTAGCTCTCTTTTGTCAATTCACCTTCTATCTGAGAAGGTGGCAAGATACCTGATCCCTACTCATGTGCACCATAGTAGTGTAATGCATTATTATTTTTAATGTACTACATGGCTTATTCTATCTGGTTTTTTCTTCATCTTTCAGCTCAGCAGACTAGGTTATCTATCAGAAAACAAAAAGAGGAAAATCCTTTTCCTCTCTATTCAAGACTGGCAGAATATAGTGATCAATGACAAAGCTTTAGCATCTTTACAGTRCTTCTAACTGCTGTTTCCTCAGCAAGGACAAAAGATTTTTTTTTAAAAAAAAGGATTAAAAAATTAATAGCAGCCAAATTCTTCCACAGCTGAGATTATTAAAGAGTGAACAGGGTTCACTCTTTATATTGCCTCATCTGCTGTGAGGCAATATAAGCTAGACCCCAGAATTCTGGGAGGTCCRTATGGCATTTGTAACAGATGCATGGATCCCAAGAGGAGCAGATAGGCAAATCTGTTTCCTAGTCACAGGAAGTTCTCCAAAAGTGACTAAGAAAATAGTTGATTCTATTCTGTGGAAGATATTGAAAATTCAGAGGCTTGTATAGTATTCATTGGGGAAGATATGTCCAGCTAGAATCACTTTTCTGTGTCTTAGTCTCCTGAGAACACTCACTGTCCACAAACACCTCCAGTCTCTGAGTTTTGCAGTATGGGAGCTGARAATCTCCAAGTACTAAATAAAGCTGACAGGTTTCTCTTGAAATTGTGCTGACATTAAATTATCTCTGTGAAATATTTCTGTTTTGACAAAGAAGCAAATTCTGAATGAAAAATGGTTTTGTTAAAATGTTTTTACTATCTCTACCAGTCACTTCTCTATTGCATAGAACAGGCTATATAACTCATGCTAGACTTTAAAATATATATATATATATATATATATACGGTTTTTAGAAGTAAAATATAAATTTCATAGTCTTTCCTTTTTATTGCATTTTTTTCAACTTGAAGCTCACACTCTGCTGGACTCTTCTGAAAGAACTAAATGTTGCAGTTATTATAGCAACATGACAGTGAAGTAGGAAAAGATTTCAAACAGACCATTGAAGTAGTTAATTTTTGATTATAGATCATAGGATCATAGGGCAATTCAGGTTGAAAGGAATCTCCATAAGACTCTATCCAACCTCCAGCTCAAAACAGGGTAAACTGTGAGGTTGCGCAGGGTTTTATCCAGGTGGGTCTTGAAAGCCTTCAAGAATGGAGAYAGCACAACCTCTCTGGGCAACCTTTTTCACCGTCCTCACGGGGAAAAAGAATTTCTCCTTTTTTAAATTGTAGCCTTACCTTATCAATTTATGTCTGTTGTCTCTTGTCCTCCCGTCATGCACTACAGCAAAGATCCTGGCTYGGTCTTCTTGAGAAGATCCTCATAGATATAAAGAAAATACTATTAAGTTACCCCAGCCCCCAAACTGTCTTTTCTCCAGGCTGAACAACCCAGTTCCCTCAACTTCCTTTCACAGAGCAAATGCTTGTGTCTCCAACCATCTTGGTGGCTGACTCACTCCAGCTTATCRACATCTTTCTTTTATTGAGGGGGTCCCAAAATTGGATGCAGTCTAGTAAGTGCTTAGTAAAGGAGAATAATCCCTTTCRCTGATCTATTCACTCTGCTCCTGTTAATACAACCTGGGATGCTGTTGGCCTTCTTTGCCTCCAGGACATTGCTGGCTCACGATCAGCTTACTGCCTGCCAAAAACCCCCAGGGTCYTTTCAGCAGAGCTGCTCCCAAACCAGTCTGTCCCCAGCCTCTATCGCTACCAGGGGTTCCTTGTAAGGAACCTTACAAGGTTCTTTCTTGTAAGACACATGACTTTCAATCTGTTCCTGCTCAATTCCACAATGTTCCTCACGGCCTTGTGTAGGTCCCTTTGAATGGCAAGTGATTATTTCCTATTCCTCAATCTCTTTACTTTCTATGCATTAGCAAGACTTATTTTCCCCTACTTTCTGCCATTCTAATTCCAAACTTTCACAAATAAACTCRGAAAGAAAAAGCATTCTGAGTTATTTCTTCTGGTTAGCAAAATAATAACTTTCACTGTTACATCATCTAGGTAGCACACCTATCTGTTTATATAAGGCATGAGACACCAAGCTTTAGGTGAATCTATGGAATAGTAGGCAAGTGGAAAAGACTAAATGAAAATCTCAGGTGAAAAAAAGAAAAAAAAAACCACAAACCGTGAACAACTGACATTTTCTCCCTTCATTTTATCTTTGTGACTATAGTGTAACTTTCTGTTCCCATCATTGAGGTCCTTATCCTGTTCTCAAGTGGTAGAATGTGAAAGCTGTAAAATATTACACGAAAATAAGCACGAGTGAAGCCTAGTCTAGAGAGATGGGTTTCCACACAGACTATGCAGAATGTTTTACATAAATAGTTAACCATTTTTGCATTTAGGAAAACAAGGAATTTTAAAACCTTTACAGTTCATTAAACAATTTGTTAGATAAACAACAAAGTCATTGAATTATGTAAGACAGAAAGTGGAGCCAAATTCTCTTGCTGTATTGTGTGAATCTTTACAACGTTTTTGAAGTTCTGCCTTAAGTGTTCAGAATGGGATGGACAATTCATGTAGGCTAATTCTTCACTTCTATTATTAATCTGTAATATAGTAAAATGATAGACAATAAATCCTGTCTCCTACAGTTAAAAGAAGGAAAAAAAAATCTCCAGTGAGTCTTGTACGGGGAGTTTTATGACAACCAAGATGGTGATGAGATGTAGTCTTCATATTTCTTGAAGTTGTTCACTACTGCAGCTTATTTTTCTAGTGTCAACAAATAGGCATATAGCATGAGAAATGAGTTAATTATATTGGATGAGGCTGAAGTCCTTCAAAGGGAGGTAGGTTTTACCTCCAAAAGAAATGGGAATTTGATTAATTATTTTGTGTTTACATAACATTATTCATTCTCTATGTCTCTTCTATTTACACATCTTAATGCCTAGCTGAAAGAGGTCTGAAATATCTGAGAGTCTGAGAGTTATTGTGAGTAGTTCATAAAAATCAGCAGTCCTGTTCTCTAAGACAGGCAAGCACTTAGCTGTCATAGTAAAATCAAACTGTCTAAAGAAGACATTCTTGCCTTATTTGACTTTGACATTTGTTATGTGTAAGGGACTCTGGGGAAGCACAGCATCCACTGTGCTTGTCACTGATGTCAGTGTTGACTAAATGAAGGGTTGTTTACTGTTATCATCAAGAAGATAAACCAGTCACAGGAATGTTAAAGCAACTCTACTTTCCACTTTACTTCCATTGGAGTGTATAAATTAAGGAAAGAGTGCTGAGAAAATATATTTAATCATGTGATATTTACCAGATGTAATTACTCTAAATCAGATTGGAAACAAATCAGATGCAGTTAAACTATCTTGCAAAGTATTCATTTTTAAGTATAAAAGACTCAAAAAGCACATGTTGTTTGCTAGTGATGTTGCTATTTCCTGTTTCCTGTTTGGATTATCCTGCAGTTATTTGAGTTACTTCTGCACCTGTCAAAAAGCTGACATTTTAAGATGTATTAAATGGCAATTAGCAGAATTTTAAAACTGTATTAGCAGGGACTGATGTCATCAGTTACTCTTTGACTAGCATACATAGCTTTAGAAAACATTTAGGCTGAAGGTAGAGGGCTTTTTGAGCACTTGATTGTGCTCTAACTCAAATCTTGGTAAAATCTTCCCACTGAAGCACAACTGAGGAGCCTGCAGGAAGAAACTGTAAGTTCCTAGGGAGCTCAGAGGAAGCCTGGGCACACTTTGCTTGCAGCACAGATGAGATACATCTACCAACTGCTACAGTGAAATGACATGGCCAAGCCAAGCAGGTGGGATGGTAACAAAAGCCTTCCTATGAAGGTTCAGCAAAAGCTGAAGCATTATGCAGATTTTTAAGAAAAAAATACATTTTTAATGGTCTAGAGTGACATGGCCAATCAAAACACAGGCTAAAGAACACCCTCATCTTTTCTCTACTCTTCTACCTAAAGTTTTTCAGTTGATGCACAAAGTTTGGCAATATTTCTAAGCCAATAAATTCTGCTTTCAAAAAAAGTAGAAAAACAATTGTAGCATGCACCAATTTTGCATAGAAGTGATTCAAAGATCCATGACAAACAGCCATCAGAGGTCTTGCTTCTGAATCAGAAGTACAAACATGATAGATAAAGTTTGGCTGTGTGTTTCTGTGTGTGTGKGTGGGTGTGTGKGTGTGCTTTTTTTTAATCTTTCCCCACCGAGTCTTCGTTTCTTAGAAAACATGGTCTTCTCTTGTTTTACCTTGTGTAGGTATAATCCTTCAGGCTCTGAACTTGCCTGGCAGTATCTCAGCATCTCTTGACTTCAATCAAGGCTTGACATTCAGTGAGAACTGATGAAGGGTGCTGGCCACCCACAGCATTTTATATCATTAGAGGAAAAACTGAAGATCAGAGAGCTGTACTTTTTGGCTGYACAAATAAAAGAGACAAAACAAGTAAACTGAAGGCTTGTTGTGAAAAAATCACTAAGAAAAAATTTCTAGCTTCATGAAAAATTGTTCCATCTTGGTTAACAGAAGTGTAATCGCTCATGTTCACGTGGCACTTTTTGCATTAATTTCTTGCACAGCTGAAACACTAGCAAAATGGAGAAGACAGAGAGAAAAGTGGGGGGAAGTGATTAGGTAATGAGGGAAGCTACCTGAGGCAGATTAAAAAAAAAAAAATTACAGATTACAGGAGGACAAAAGTACAGATGTTGCAAGTGAGGAATAACTAGTGTGATGTATGAGTTATATCTTTAAGTTATAAGAGTTTAAATTACTGCAGGTTTTGCATTTAAGAAACTCTCTCTGAAAATGAGATTGATTTAATGATAAGGAAAAATTATTTGGAACCATTGTACTAAAAAATACAGTATAAAAACAAACAAAAAAATTTACTGGCAGGGCCATAGACGTCACTTCTGCCCCCACCCCCGAAACAGGATACTCTGAAAATTTATTCATGCCCTCATATCAAAACAGTTACTTTACAAAACAGGGAGTATGAACAACTTTTATTTGTACCTAAGGCATACCAAGAAACAGCTTTTGTTTCTAGAAATACGTACCTTTAAAGTAGASAGCTCCGCATCCTCTTGGAGAGGTATCAAAGGAAAAACTGCTGGCCAGCGCCCGGTGGCTTTGCTGATCAGACGCGTTGACCCACCTGCAGAGCGRTATCTAAGCAGTTACGACACCAGCAAGAAAAGCTCTGTTTACTCCAGAAGTATTAGAGTCAGGGCCCGGAGGGCGCCGCCAGCCCAGCCCAGCCCAGCGCAGCGCAGCCCGGGGCCGCGGGTCACTGCCCCGCGACGCCGCAGCGGCGCCGGCTCCAGCCCGGCCCCTGCCCGGCCCCGGCCCCGCGGCCGTGCCGGCGCCCCGCGGCGCTGGGGCTGCCCCAGCCGACGGCTGGCACTCGCAGGGAAGCGCACCCCTGGAGCTCAGCTGCGTGCGCTTGCCAAGGAGCGCCGGCAGCAGCCGACACAGTTAGAATTTTTACTGTAAAGATTTTTGGATACTTGTGAAACAAGGAAATATATTAAGCAAGGGCTCACATTGAGATATGTATGCAATATTTCTTCACTAATGCTATATCAATTAAGTAGATCAGAAGGTAGCATTTTTTTTTCCATCCATTTTTTTCTGGATATAAAAAAAAAAATGGTTATTACCAGTAGAGGCTATTTTTTCAGGGAAACCTATTTTTTTTATTATTATTATTTTCTTCTCTTCCATATATATTGGAATATTAATGATTCACCATTAAACAAATAAGCCTGCTCCAAATCAGGGTTTGYAAATTCTTCTTCCTCCTTCTTCCATATCCTGAAAATTCAGACAGTTTATCATCAAGAATAAAGAGAACAACAGATTTGGCGTATTTGTACTGTTAAGCTCACTGGATCAAATTCCTACAGCCATATAAATCTAGTGTGCCATATAAATCCTCTTGCAGTTGATGATTCTAGGATTGTGGAGTCACATAAAACATAGTCAGAACCATTATTAAATAGTAGGTCAAAAAAATTGCTTCTAGAATTCCTGTTTTCTCCATTTTTCATACCAAAATGATTGGCTGGAGTCAGACATGCTCAGTGGGCTAAAGTACAATAAAGAAATGGATTGTTGACTAATTTGAGATTTCAAATATTTGCTTTCTGTTTTGGAGAGATTTAAAACATTTAACTATCAGTATTGCTATTACTATTGCTGCATTTGCTTAAACAGCTGTGGTAGTTATGGGCCAGTTTTATGTAAATGAATGTTTAAGATTGGGTCGGTAATTTGTATCCATAGAAAAGCACAAACCCATGTAGAGTTACAAGTACCTATTGGAGCACCATAATGCTGGAATGTATATTGTCGACATAGGCACTACTTACACATTTCAGGAAGAACACTTCATAAGAGTAACTTACTTACTCTTAAGAGAACTGTCTTAAGAGTAAGTGGCTTTTTATCATTTCCCTTTTTTTCTAACCTTCCTTGAACATCCTATGAAACCAAATGCTTCTGCAAGTTATTTTTTTCATTCAATATAAAGGCCACCCAACAAAATTTGAAGAACATTTTCATTAGTTGTAGTCTTTCATCAGTGAATTCTGAAGGTGAAGGGGAATTAACTGGCTCATTAATAATATGAAGTAACAATTTTGTGTTACACATTGTATATAATAATTTCATATAAATCCTTCAGTCTGTCCTCATACAGCATCTCTAATTGGAAGACCTAAGGATTTGTCCGCAGTTTTTAGGATTTACCTACCCCTAACTAAAATAGTCTGGGAAAGTAGAGAAGTAAGGGTCCAAGCAGAAATCGGTCTAGATCTATCATAGTGTAATAGTTCATTTCTTATTTAGACAATGGTATTAAATATCTCCAATAAAGTTTGCAGATGACTCACAGGTTTATTGGGTAATAAATAATGCAGACTACTAAGACAGTGATACAAATCTTACTGTAAATCTGCCAATCCAACAAAATGAGTTTTTAAATAGTAATTAGTGAAGAAATGTATTTTGGGAAAAAAGTAGGTCCTCTCTAGGGAGTGGAAGATTTTATCCTATAGAGACTTGGAATGAACATAGAAAATAGCAGCATGCAGCTTCGTACCGATTTAAGACTCAATGAGGAAGAGTGAAATTGCGATATGCTCAAGCTACCATCCTGTTTAAACAAAAGATTTAATGGAGACACATCTTCCGTGTAAGGACGTCAAGGCTCACAAAACCTTAATAGATGCTGAAGATAGAACAGATATGTATTTCTAGTCTGTTAAGTAGTTCCCTTAAGTAGCCCCAGTGTGGTCTGATCAGTGACTAAATTAATCTGTATATGCCTAAGGGCATCAAAACAGTACCACAGAAAAGTTTTTCAAAATGTTATGCTGCTAAACTACTTAAAATAATTTTTTTCTGCCATAATAAAATCTTTCTGTATTTGTGGAAAGTAAATATGCTTCTGTTAAGTATTAGAAATATGCTTCTGCTAGGTATTACTGACTAGTGCACATTCTTAATAAAACATTTTCAGAGTATTTTAAAAAATAATTTAAAAAGAAAATATTTAAACTTGCAGCAAAATGGCCAGTAATTAACCTCCTGTTACTTTGTGTACTAATGTGCCATCTTCTTGGAAACTTATTTTTTCTCTACTCACACATAATGAATGAATCCATTAATATCAGCTCAATTATTTGCTAAACCAATGAACTTGAAATACACATTTGTAAATCAAACACTTAATACATTAGCAACAGCATAAAGCAAGCTACTTGCAAAAGAGTTTAGCATTCAACAAAATAGCTAATTAAAATTAGAATATAATGATCATCCAAATAAATGAAATGAGGAAAAAAGATTAAAAAGGAATATAGACAGAAGCGAATAACTTCAACAACATCTAGGTAAGTTGTATCCAATAAGAGTTAAATGCCCACTTATCTTTCTAAGAAATAGGACTGCAATCATTCTGGAGRGCACTAGACTGCTTTGGTAAAATGAAGTAGAGCACTTTTAAGTGGAAGTTTCTTTCTCATAAATTTTTGGAGAGGGTCAATGAGCAGTTAACATAAAGACTATATGAATTATATGATCATACACATCATCTATAGGAGCTGCAATGCAACTGAATGCAAAACATATTCAAAAAGCCTCTGTTTTCAAACCTGAAAACTCTGTATTCAAACTTGCCATTTCAGTCTTCACTGCTAAGGGCAGCCCCCAGGAATCCTGCAGCCTGGATGTGAGGGAGAAAGTCTGGAGAAGGGAAGACTTTCCTTTGGTTGAGGAGGAAGGGATTAGAGACCTTCTGGGCAGGCTAGACATCCACAAATCCATGGGCCCTGCTGGGATGTACCCACAGGTACTGAGGGAGCTGGCGGATGTTATTGCCAGCTGCTCTCCATCATCTTTGAAAGGTCCTGGAGGAGTGGAGAGGTGCCTGAGGACTGCAAGAAAGCCAATGTCACTCCAGCCTTCAAGAAGGGCAAGAAGGAGGAACCAGGCAACTATAGGCCGGTCAGCCTCACCTCCATYCCTGGAAAGGTGATGGAACAGCTCATTCTGGATGTCATCTCCAGACATATGGAGGAAAAGAAGGTGATCAGGAGTAGCCAGCATGGATTCAGCAAGGGGAAATCCTGCTTGACTAATCTGATAGCCTTCTATGATGGAATGACTGGCTGGGTAGGTGAGGGCAGAGCAGTGGACTTTGTGTCCCTTGAGTTCAGCAAGGCTTTTGACACTGTCTCCCATAACATCCTTCTAGATAAGCTCTGGAAGTGTGGGTTAGAGTGGACAGCAAGGTGGATTGAGAACTGGCTGAAAGGCAGAGAGCTCAGAGGGTCGTCATCAGTGGCGTGGAGTCCAGTTGCAGGCCTGTGGCTAGTGGCATCACCCARGGCTCAGTACTGGGTCCCATCCTGGTCAACTTCTTCATCAATGACCTGGATGAGGGGACGGAGTGCCTCCTCAGCAAGTTTGCTGATGATACCAAGCTGGGAGGAGTGGCTGAGAGGAGTCCTGCACCTAGGGAAAAATAACTCCATGCACCAGTACAAGATGGGGGCCGACCCTCTGGAGAGCAGCTCTGCAGAGAAGGAYCTGGGAGTGCTGGTGGATGACAAGTTGACCATGAGGCAGCAAGGTGCCCTTGTGGCCAAGAAGGCCAATGTTCTCCTGGGGTGCATTGGAAAGAGTGTTGCCAGCAGGTSGAGGGAGGTGATCCTGCCCCTCTACTCAGCCCTGGCAAGGCCTCATCTCGAGCACTGCATCCAATTCTGGGCTCTGCAGTACAAGAGAGACATGGAGCTACTGGAGAGAGTCCAGCGTAGGGCTACAAAGATGATCAGAGGGCTRGAGCAYCTGCCCTATGAGGAACGGCTGCGAGAGGGGCGGATCTTATCAATGTGTATAAGTACCTGAAGGGAGGGTGTCAAGGGGACTGAGACAAACTCTTTTCAGTTGTCTCATGTGACAGGACAAGAGGCAATGGGCAGAAATTGAAGCCCAGGAAGTTCCGCCTGAGCATGAGGGGGAGTTTCTTGACTGTGAGAGTGGTGGAGGACTGGAAGAGGTTACCCAGAGAAGYTGTGGAGTCTCCTTCTCTGGAGATCTTCAAGGCCYGCCTGGATGCAACCCTGTCTACCACGCTGTAGGTGACCCTGCTTAATCAGGGGGGTTGAACTAGATGATCTCCAGAGGTCCCTTCCAACCTTACTGATTCTATGGTTCTATGATTCTATGATTAACATATATAGCCCCAGTTACCTTTTGATGAAACTTGTCCATAAAGCATTTGCAGAATCAAGAGCYTTATGCTAGGCTTATGTTCAAAGATCACAAAAATATAGTTTAAAAGCCTAAGTCAATCTCCCAGATGTGAATAATATTAATAAATAGATCAACTATTAATAAATACTTGGTTCAAGTTGGAAATGAATTGACAAGGTCTGGCRAATTTCTTACTGTGTCACTCTCCTAGATGCTGCCAGCTGACTTTCCTTTAGCCAATCTTTGTTTTATATGCAGGAGAACCTAATTCTCATTATAAATACCTCTTGATTAAAATAGGTGTAATCATTTTGACTTCAGTGAAGTTATTTCATTGGGGATCTATACTTCTGCGTAGATGACCTTGTTCCTAAAATAATGAGACAACTTTAGTCGTTGATATATGCATAAAAGTGCAGTATGTTAAAAGTTTCCATTAAGAACATCACTCTAGTCTTTGATTTACTGTTTTATTTCAAGGTAGGGTGCTTCAGTAAAATTATAATTACAGAAAGAAAAACTAAAGAGCTCTGTCCGTGAAGATAAGCAATAAAACCTTTAGCTTCTTACACTCTGCCAATATTCTATTTATTACCTTCTGAAAACTGTAGGTGCAAGTGTTAGACAGTATTCCAAGTTCTAAATGTAAGTGCAATAAAATCTTTTCATAATGAGACTATGTCRTTAGGAAATTCCACAAATGTATCATGCTAGTATTTTTCAAGGTCTTTAAGAAAGCACATCATAACTGCAGGCTTACAAGAAGAAAATGAAACCAAAAAATACAGCTTGTCATGACTAWTTGCAGATCAGTAAACCCTGTATTTCAGTCAATATTAAAAATAATTTTTATAAAAGTGGCATTTCTAACGCAGACTTCCTCTTGTGCTGCTGAAATATTAGTRGTTTACATTGAAAATTATACAGGTGTTGTTAAAACCAGCATAGTATTTCTAATGATTTCAATAGACATTGGATCAAGCCAATTATACAGCAGAACATCTAAACAAGATGAAGCCTATCAAAAGATTAATTCAGCACTTCCTCATAAYTTTCTATATGAAAGTGCAATTAACTTCGAGCAAGTTAAATATTTTAATCAGACTGCTAGAAGTGCACACACAATGTCTAGAAATGAAAAAATAAATCTTCAAATTCAGATTTTACTCTTTTTTCATTTGTAGACACTCAGATGTGTTCATTTTCAGCAAAGCATGTGGCAAAGCTTCAAGGATATATGAAATGAAAGAGCATCTGTTTCATTAAGTTATCTGGTTATTATTCAGTACAAAAGAAATAACTAGTGACAGGGAAATTGATAAATGAAAGAGGCATGCAGATGTTAACAGTAAGGTGGTAACGTGGACGATACCAAGGGCCAGCACTCCTCCGCCAGGGTCTGATGGGCCACTGACAAGGCTGCTCAGGCACTGCATTGAAGAGGCTTAATGGGAATTTTGCCATTTTCTTATCCGTATAAGAAAGAGGAAACACGATCATCATGAAGATTACAGGGTAGCTGAGGGGACTTGTGGGGCTGGGCAAAACTTATCCTGGGATATCAGAAGGGGTTTGTGAGAGTGTGCAAATTTCTAATAAATTTGTGAATGGAAAATAGGATGGGATATAATGGGATGTTCGGGGGATGGCCAGAAGCAGGGAAAGGGAGGTTTAAGGGTGGATAAGGGAGGAAGAAGTGTGGGCAAATGGGGAGATGGGAGAGAAAGGAGAAAGGGGCTGGTCTTGTGTAAGCAGTAGCTGGTCAGTAYGCTTGTCTGAGCAAGTTGTGCACCTGATCCCCACAGTCCAGCCTATCCTCTTATTAAATCATTTTTTTGACTAATTTTTCTCTCACTCAGTAATCTCACTGTCTATYGTATGTATTAGCACTGCAAGGTATGTGTGTGCCAGCAGCTGGAGAAGGGGCCTGGGCCACAGGGCCAATAGATTTGGGTGCCAGCAACTGGAGGCTCCCGTGTGTGTACTGCAAGGTTTAGGTGCCAGTAACTGGCAAAGGGGCTGAGTCCATCTATCTTTCGCAGTGAATTTAACCCCATGTGCATGTGTGTGTACGTATAATTTGCTAGCAAACTTCAAGCTCGACTAATGTAGCAAATAACTGACCTGCATCTTCCAGATGCAGGGTCTGAGCCAGTGGCTGGGTGAAGGTCAGGGCATGGATATTAGATGCTTTTAGGGTCCATGCTAATATCTGAGGGAT
This sequence comes from Rhea americana, assembly GCF_003343005.1. Taxonomy (NCBI): domain Eukaryota; kingdom Metazoa; phylum Chordata; class Aves; order Rheiformes; family Rheidae; genus Rhea; species Rhea americana. The sequence continues at coordinate 8,093,653 of NW_028185037.1, read as the reverse complement.
CTGTGATTGTGGAGGTGCTTGTGAGATGAGTGTGGAATGCACACATCTATTTCACTGGCAARCATCAAGTAGGACTGCCAGTGAATTGGAAGAGACCTGCATACCAGGTAAGGGAGCCCAGCATGGTTGTTAGATGGGCTTAGAGGCCACACTGATTTTTGAGGGCTCCATGAGTGCGAGTGTGCTTGTGCATCTGGGCAGTGAGGGCATCTGTGTTTTCATGTCAGCCCTGGTGAGYCAGAGAGGCGGAACAGGACAGAGCTATTGGGGTCACTAACTGGAGCCAGTCTGTGGGTGATGGTGGCCAGCTCCTGGGGTGCTGGAGCRGGGTGAAGTGGGCTCCCAGCATTGGCTCGTATATGTGGGCAAGGGGGTCCAAGACACAGGCATGGATATGAGGTGGATGAAGGAGGTGTGCTGGTATCTGAGGGATCTGCAAATGTGTGTGTGCTTGTGCACTAGAGAGCGAGGATGCGTGTGCTTTCACTAGTGAGCTTCAGCCTTTGCCTGATGGAGGGAAGGGAGGGGATGTTGCTATCTGCACTTACATTATGTGAGCTCTTGGAGTGTCATGTGTGGGTGCTGTTGAAGGTAGCACCTTCTCTGTAGTGCTCTGTGTGACCAGATGTGTGAGTGTGTATGTGTGTGTGTGTRTGTCTGAGATACATGCTCAACCTTGCTACTGATTGAACCTGCAAGTGGGAGAGCAGCACCTGTATCCATCAGCCTAGGACAGAGAGACCTCCAGGTGCGCAGGCACACCACGCTCGGCTCCGGTGACTGGGCAGGAGCGATCCTTGTCCGGGAGCTGGCTGGAGGGGGTTGCTTTGTAACTCCCATAACATAATAGCTGGCAGTTTGGATGGAAGCAAGGTAAAACCAAYAGAAACAGATGAAAGAACAAAGTGCTGTCAACATTTCATTTTTATATTGTTATATTTTGCAGTACATGAACCTCTTGCCTTTTCTTCTTAAGAACCACCCCCCTTCAAATATGGGAGGAGAAAAATGAAATGAAATGAAGCAAAAAGAAAAATTGCTTTGTGAGAATAGGAACTCTGATTATTGTGAGAATGTATGAGATCATACTGCTTGGTATAACAAAGGATTCACAATAGCCAGGAGGTAAAAGTTTGTGCAAGACGGACTATAGTTGCTTTTATCTGCTCACCATGTAAGAGTTGTGTTCTGTATTCACCTTAACATGCACTCAGAAAGGCGCTTAGTCATATTTTAGACTATTTCAGTATATGTGATAGAATTTCTTTAATTCAAATTAGTATTTTTTTCATTTCTATTAATAAAATTAATTAAATAGCTGTCCCTGAAAATAGATTTTTAAGAGCCATGGTAGCAAATGCAATACTATTTCTSACAGAATCAATCACCAGATAATGAATACAAAAAGCAGCAATCTAAAGAGCATAAAGGATGCTACCAAGCTTGGAGAACATTTGAGCCCTTGAGCTGGCTGAAAGTAGAGAAAAAAATTAAGGATAAAAATCTATGTATATGAAAAAATAATACTGAAACCTTTAGTATGATGCCTTTCCTTTCCACTCCAACTGAATTGCTTTTATTTTATTTATTTATTTATTTATTTATTTATTTATTTAAAGTCTAACTCTAACTCTTACCTAACTTTTCTCCACAGCCATAGAAAGCCCTAGGAGGCACACCCCCTGTAACCCAGACATTGTCCAGTCGGAAGATCTCTCACAGTCTCGTGCTCATTGCAGCCCACACTTTCCTTGGCATCTCCTTTCCACCCTTACTCCCGCTGAAGTGCTAGATTTCCTTTCTCTCTTAACTCCAGCCTGAACCCTATCCCTTAGTGTAGGCTGAGCCTGAGGCAGTGCTTCTGTTGTCATAGGGAAAACTCTGGCAGGAAATTTCCAGGATTTGTGCTGCATGCCTTCTAGAAAATTGCAAAATTTTTTAAAGCCCGTCACTGGACATGCAATGCATCTTTTTTTTCTCCTCAAGATATTTCACATCATTAAATGTTTATATTACGGTATTTCCATTTTTGAAATCCATGAACCTGAAGAGGCAGATGGCTAAATGKTTTGCAGATGGTTGAAAATGATAAATAGCTATGACAAGGTTAGTAATAGTATGTTTGTTCACTGTATTAGTGCAATCTGTTTCTGCCTAGAATGCAACCTGAACTATTGAGTGAACTTAAATTAACAAAATATTTTCCTCTACTTTTTCCTGTCATGTTTCATAATTCTATTTTCCACATAATTCATGTTTACCTGCACTGAATACTATTCTGTATATCCACTATGTAGTTTCACATCTATTAGCTTTGTCTTTGGTGACACCTACCATTTTATCTGTGGATATTATAGGAAAATTTGGATTTTTTCAGACAAATTTCCAGCTTTTTCAAAGCCCTTGACTTTATAGCATATAACTAATAAAGAAAGAAAATCCATATGGCCTCACAGATGCATACTGCAGCTATCCTGCAAAACCAGTAGAAGGAAGTGCTTGTATTTGGTTTTATTTTATTCCCTTGAATTGATATGTCAGCTACAATAACTGGGAATGGCAAGAACACTGGCAAAATGACATATTATGCAATTGTATTTTTTAAAGTGTATTTATTGGTCATTTCCCCTTTCCCACTTTACTCAACTAACATTAGAGAAAGAAAGGAGATAACAAAATATCATTAGTGTGGCAAAGCATTGGGGCAAGGCGGGGAAAGATTACTGTAGAAATACAAGAATGGAGAAGCACTCCTTGATATCTTCCTTCTTCTGATGTACTTAATCTTCATAGCTTCAATGCATTTTAGCCTCTTCCTTTTGATATACCTCAGTAGCTGACAATTCCTTAAAAAGAAGAATAAGAGCTACCATTTATCTTTATAATATTATATCTGTAATTATGTAATTATCTAATTAAATAATCCAGATATCTAAATAATGCAATTATCTAATTTATCTGTATAATGTTCAGGGAGTGTTAGTCAGGAATCAGGGTTTCATTGTACTAAGCCATGTGCTAAGCCAACCTTTACCAAATTTTCTTGATTCTTACATTGTGTCTCATGACACTGATTTCTCCTGTTAGCATCTTTGCACTTTAGATGTTCACTTTGTCTTTCTATTTTCTACTATCCATTTTATCTTCTAACATTTATATTTTTTTCTCTACTTGATTCAGTACAGCTGAATTTCCAATTTCAGAAAATGTATTTCGTCATGACAGGACCACTAGAAATTTTCTTTGAGAATACAKGATTATTTTTTTAACCTGTCCTCTTTCCTCCTGTGTGCTCCCTCTCTACTTTCTCTCATCACCTCAGGGATATCTATCCATTCTTTGATGCTCCTATTTGCATCAGACAGAGATGAAAAAGTAACTTTCAGGACACAAATATTTTTGTTTCCTTCCTTTTAATAACTTTTTGACTGATTTGTGTTTCATTTAAATGTATATAAGATCCTATTTCAAAGTTTCATGCTCAAGAATAATTTTTCTCCAGTTGCATTGGACATTTTTCTCTTAACTTTATTCGTTCTGAAAACTCCTGTTCATTGCTACGCTTGGTAATTTTGTACCATTTGACATCCCACAGTGCCTCTTTGTGCCTTTTAGGAGGCATGTGTCCAAGCTGGATTTTGCCTTGGCCATCTGGTGAATTCCACGTAAAATGCGCGATTTAATGAGAGCATCAARCACCTCTAATAATCATTATGTCCATTTTTCTAGGGAATAGTCATCTTTTCCCTATTCTCTTCAGCCGTCTTGATGCCAGGTACTCCTGTGTTAATCATTGCTTGCCAAACTTACTTCAGACTTTTACATTTGTCTCCTTTGTCAGCTATGCATTACAAAACATGTCATTAACAGTGTCTTTTAGTCTCTAGAATAATCTGTTCTGCTATTGCACTCGATAYATAAAAAATACATGGTTTATTTTAGGCAAAACAAACCTGATGCAATAGACATGCTCAGGGTAGTTATTTGTAACTGTTCTTGTACTCACTACGAAAGTAATTATCATCAAACATTTCTTGTCTACAAAACTATCATGAGCAGAAGAAAGTATAGTTGTCGATACTCAAGTTAAAGGGTGAAATGGCACATGCTGTTTAAGAAGCGAAGAAATTAAAGAAGTTGCTGAATTTCAATCCATAAACTGGATTGCCCTCTTCTCTGTTCACATATGGGATATAAGAAACTAAAATGTAAGACAAAATTTTTATTAAGATTTATTAAGATTATTTTATCAAGATTTTATTTAAAAAAAGTGTTTCAGAACTTTTCATTTGTAAATATCTCTACCTCTTGCCTTATTTAGTACTTCTTATTTCTTGTTATAAAAGTCCAATTCTTGAAAATCTTGAAAAATTGAGTAACATGCTTTTTTCAGACTTATTTCAATTACTGTTGTGCCATATGTACTCGTTCTTGAGCTTCAGATTACAAAACTACCAGAAAGATTTTACAAGAGTTATTACGTCGCATGTGGTATTACGGATTCATGTAAAAGTTCCTAGTGAAAGTCAAAGTTTTAGAAAAAGTGAAGAGATGACAACAGTTGTGTTTTACCTATGTTCTGAAGATACATTAATCAAAGCAGTTAATTTATTTATTTCTTCAAACTGATTAGCAATAAGAGGGATAAACTAGGTGTCCCAGGAAGTATTTTGAGGGTTAGTTTCAGCTATAAGGGAGATGCTTGGCAGGGTCCTGGTAGAAGGTAATGATGATGTCCATAATATGAGATACTGTTTGCTGATCCGTAGCTACCACAACTCTCCTGTTTGCTGATCCTTAGCTACTACATCTGAGAGATGTTTAGGGAAAATCTAAAAAAAAGCTACAAGATAAGAAATTAGTTCTACTCTTATTTGAAATTTCCCTCTGCATCTGAAAGGGGGTGGAGTGGTGGGGGCAGGGCTGTTTGTAACTGTGTTTCTAACTCTGTAATGGAGAACATAATTATTTTGCTAGAATGTGGCTTATTTTCATTTTTAGGCTCTCTATGTATTTAAAGTGACCTCACAAGAATTTCAGAGTGTAGTTACAAATCCAGCCAATTCTACTGAGCTTATAAACCCAAATAAATTGGCAGTGCAGGCCAACCTGCTGGTAGCCTGCTAAGGCACGTGTGGAAATCTTAGGAATTGCAGCCCACTCCTCATTAAGGTGAAGGTTTTACTCTGGCATCAGAGAGAGTGAGGCAGGATCCCACTATATTTTAACAAGTGATACGAAGCAGAGATATAATGACTCTTTTTCAGGAAATACTGTATACTGTCTCACTCGGGTACTGTTATTTGGCATTTAAAATTAAAAGGTATTTTAATCATATGAGATATATACACAATCTGGAGATCAAAATGAAAGATTTCACTTGAAATTATGGAAAGTTAAAAAGAATTCATTATGTAGGGCTGCTGTCATAAAAGTGCCCTGATATTTAACCAATAAAAGGATGATTTGCCATTAATTAAAAATTTAAAGCTGTCTTCTACATTCTACCTTTATAATTTTATTTTTCACTAGTAGGAATTTGGTTTAAAAATCTATGAGCTTGTCAGTTATACAGTACCGTATGTGCAGGTCTATTTGTTCATGTGTGGCTGGGCATGTGCTTATATTCATGTATGTCCACTCACTTGACAAAAAAGAATGGTAGTACATATGCAACTATCATAACTATATAGTTATTATAAATCTAAAATGTGAGGCTGTTGTTCTAAAATGTGAGCCTGTTGAAGAAAACATGGTTTCTCTTTCAAAGTCTTTACTCCCATTTACATACAGCTGGAGACACAGCAACCGAGGCTATTATTTACAAACAGAAATCTATCACTATAGTTCATTTAAAAATATTTATAATACATTTTGCATCTGGCAGGTGCTAGAAATATGTTTTAAGCTCCTAAAAATTTATTCTAGGATATTTGTTCTTCTTTATTTATTCATAAATATGCATTCAAGGAGATATATGTATATTTATATGTATATATATATATTTGTATGTGCATATGTGTGTATATATATATATATATACACACACACTCTCCCACACATACATACATAATGTATTTTATATCACATCTATGCATTGCAAAGTATATATTCTGAAGTAAAGGATGGGTCTTATCATTTAAGAAAATTGTATTAGATCGTGACTTGCAGTTTGTCTACCACAGTTCACCCTTATATTATAACAATACTTTCACTGGAGATAGACAAATATTACAGCTGAAGAATGTACTCCCTAAGCTCTATTTTGATGAATAACACTACACTGGAGCAATTAGCTCATAGAAAATCTTTGTATAGATGGTAGCTGAACCAGAGAGTCCTGGGGGTGACGTGAAGTTCAGGATGCTTCAAAGACCCAACAGTCATAATGTATAAACACCTCAAGTGAGCTAGAAATCAGTTTGACTCAGACTGCCTATAATGGAGCTGCCCCTAAAACCTGTCTGACCTTGTGGCAGCCAACAGCAGCTTGAGTCCCATCCAGAACGACTCTGGGCTGTTCTGTTTGACCAGTCTGAATCTCATTCTGTCACCCTCAGGGCAGATGGGGTTGGTGCCACTCTCAGGCACAGGGTAAATACATAGTAAGTATTTATTACTTTTAATTGTGATTTTTTTTAAAAAAAAAAAGGTGCACCAAAGTCTTTTTCTGCTCCCTGACCTTGGAATAAAAGGAGGTAGCTCCACAGCTGACCCCAAGAACTGTGGATGGACAGAGAATTTGGCTTAATATTAACCCTGGAGAAAGTCTGCACAGCATTGTAGACTGAGAACTATGTAAAACTTGGGAAGGAAACATACACAGGGCTACCTAAGGGACTAAAAATCTTACAGTTTGCCTTTGGCTGTCTGTTTTGAGAACCTACAGAAATCCCAGCTTGTTACATTACATACAGCTTAACATTTTCTGTGAGCCTATTAAAAGTGCCAATAGAGAGTTAACTGTGAACTCAGGGAAAAGTAGATATGGTTATGACTGGTATGCATAAGTGAGGCAGCAGTATGAATTTCTGCATTGTTTGCAAGCATGTTATAGCAATACTTTAGTAATATTATCGATAATTAGATGATAAAAACTACATAGGCAATGTTTGTTCATTTTGTGCCCTAGAAAAAAACTTCAACAGATGTGCAGTTTTATTCATGAAGTTCCAGAAAAAATGAAATCTTACTGAGATTTTCATCAATAATATGTAAACATGTGTACTTCAAAGTGCTAATCAGAATTAGTTTAGCGCATTTTCAAATATATTAGCTGACATTCCCTTTTTTTTGCACATACACCTTTCTCCCATTATCTGGGACAGCCTATGCCGGAACTAGAAAGTTACATGAGATCAAGAAGCAAATGTAAGTACTAGAAGACAGTCAAGCCTACTCTTTATTGCTTAATCTCTGGTACAGTTTCATCCCAGGCCAGCTAGCACTCTCCCAAAATCCAGGGATAGTTTAGGAGATAAACTGGTCAGGAACCATTCTCAAAGACATTACAGAAAAGACTGATAATCTGATAATCTGACCTATTTTTTTCATAATAAAATGAATCATGTCATAAACGATACAATTTCTTTTCAATGAGTGTTAAATAAGTCTAGGTGCTCTTTTGTAGTGATCCTCACCTGAGACTGTTGTGTGTTGAGGATTCCGTGATCCACATTAGAGCTAACCTGAGCAGGGGCAGGCTGGTGCTGTAGTGTGCTTTGCTGCACCTACAGCTTGGCCTTCAGGCCTGTGTTGTACCCCCATATCCCTTGGCCATGCAATAAACTTAGCTGGCCAGTTGTAATTAAGGAGTCTGCAGACAGCTCCCACTTGGTAGCAGTGCAACTCTCCACCTGAATGTCCTTGAYTTCACCTGAATGAGCTGTGGGTTCTCATGTGAACTCCTTTTGCCTGACAATGGTGAATTGTTTACTGCTAAGAAAATCCTATAAGAGCTTCAAARACTGTGACAGTGGTGGGCCTCTTCATGTATAGGAGCTGTAGAGCATGCCATGATCCAGTTGGAAGTCTCTCCAGTGTCACACAGCTCGGAGTTCCCAACCTCTGATGTAAGATAATCTATCCTCTTTTTCCTTCTAATATTATATTTTAATCAATACCTTACAGMATCTGAAGGCCTTTCTTGCTGGAGTCATAATGAACCCAGCACCAGCGTGTCACATCAGTTCAAACTCAGATGTCTGTGTTTGGCCAGCTGAAACCTGGACTTTTCTGTAGGAATACATATGTCCGTCTTAATGTGTTGAAAGATGCAAGCTGATGGCTGAAAGTTAATGCATAATATACTGTTATATTAATATGGAACCATATTAAATATCTGGTTTGGCGCATGCTGTAAACAATACGTTTTTAAATTCTGTGCTCAAAGGAAGTACACTTGATATTGAATTCTTCATATTCTTTAGTCATTGTACTGCAGCTAAATGACTTAATTTGATCAACAAAGCCTACTATATGCTGATTATTTATAAGTTTCAATGGCTATTAATAATTCATTTATAAATTGTGAATAATAACTGCCTTGTGAGAATTATCCTACAATATTTCTCTATGAATATGTATGGCATTATTGTAATGTTCGAGACCTGAGAGAGAGGATGGTACAAATAAAGCACACAGTAAGTGCTGTATTCATAAAAGGTTATTTTTGCAATTTCTATGTAAATAGACTGCTCTCCATGGAGAAAATGTGTGGAATGAGAAAAGAGGTAATGCAAACTATACTTGTAACTAGAGTCCTGRGGGTCAAAGACTTTTCAAAGTAATTACTTCCACAGTGTCAGGGCAGCAGTCGGCTCCTCCTGATGTTAATGGAAATATTACCCTTGACTTTGGTGGTGGGATCTGCTCAAAATGGAGATGGATTTTCCATTAGTAAGGAAATCTTTGAGTAAATTTCACAGATTGTAATTTCGATTTTTATTTCTCATGGCTTTTTTTGAAGAGTGAGTTGGATGGTGCATGATGAGCCACTTTAAATTTACATGTGATTAAGTGGGCCTGAGCTAATTTCTCTGTATGTATAAATGTGGTGTAGCTCCACAACAGAAAAGTTGTCCTGGAAGTGTAGTGATTTTTCTGTATTAACTAGACGAACTGGTCATGAAAAATTTTCYCTTCAAAATAGCAAGTTTTAAATAGTGGTTAATATGAAGTAGACTGCTGCATTTAGGAACTAAACACTGTTTATTTGCTTTTATCTCTGTCATTCAACTTTGTAGTTTTAATTATTCTTTTACTGAAGCCATAATATAATCACTGTTACTTGCTGTGACCTGAATCTCTTAGCATTGCTGCTTCTCAGATTTTGAAACTAATGTTGTGATTTGAATTATTTTTCCTTATTCTTCAAAGAGGAATCTTAGTTCTACACTATTTCTTGCTTAAATAATGCACTGATAGATCCTCTTTTACTTTTCATGCTCCTTGTTTAGTGGAAGGCTCAGTTTTTCTTTAGGGTAGATCTATCTAGCTTTTGCCTTCACAAACAGCAATTGTTTGCTTGTTGTTGACTTGTTATTCATCCAGTCCTCCCTGGGCAACATGTAGCTGTCACTCTAGAATATCTGTCTTCAAAGGGAATCACTGAGGTGCAGTAGTACTATAGGAGAAGTGTAAAAGTGTGAGCCTCTTAAATTCAGCACCTGAATTTATCTGTCCCTGGTTTATACTAGGCTTCCCATCTAATCAGGGAAGAAAAAAATATATAATTTCAAAGAGAATATCTTCGTATTTCTTCTCTCCATTCATTAAAGACTTCTGTCARCTAATTTAGAACAGACACATAACATATTTTAAACAATATAAAATAAGATGAAGATGGGCCTGAATATTTGGCTTGTCTGAAGTAATTTCCTTTTTCATAGAAAACTTAATTCAGCATCAGTAGTGCTATTATTAAGCTCTATTAGAAAGGAAGAGGCATTTAATGTTTTTCCCTTAAAATTACAAGATATAGCCAGCAACTGGAATGTTGTTAATAYAGAAGAGAAAGGGACATTCAGAAGTGAACTGAAGTGTGACTTCAGAGGCAAAACATTCACCTCTAAGGAAAGAACAGAATTTCTGTGAAGCTAATTTTTAATTTAATTGCACAGAAAACTTCCCCCTCCCAAATAACATCAATAAACTAATTAAATCTGATTTCAAAAAGGGCAATTTATTTCAGATGAGGAATTACTAAAATAATCTACTGCTTCTTTTAATGTGAAGAATTTCCTCCATAAATTTGCATTGCAGGGGTTGCACCTCAAGAGATATCACCCCACTATTTTCTAGATCGGGCAAAGAAGGTTTAATTTTTTTGTATTGGAGATCATATTGCTCAGAAACTTTGCATATAGGACTACGTTTATTAATCAATCTTTTCCAAAAGTCCATTTTTTTCTGTTGGTTATTTCCAAATCCTATTTTTTTAAATGAGTAGAACTGGTCAAGCACAATGAAGTCAGGTCAAAGATCATCTCATTTAKAACAGAATATAGCTAGGTATATTTGCCAGAGTTTCAAAAACAAACATGTATGTCTGTATATCTAAAAATAATATAAAATAAATACAGACTTTGAACATTTCCATTTCTAGAATATATGCTGAATGCCTCATACCACCAGAAGTGTATCTTTATACAAGAAAGCATAAGTGTCCATATCACAGATTGTATAAGGCCTTATGTAATGCATAAAGATGAGTTTATGAATGAACGACCAATTTCCAGGTCTGATTCTAGCCGAGTGCAATAATATTGTTCAGATGTACTGCTGAAAGGTAGAATTATTCTTTAACTATTTCTGTCTATATCCAGAATGAAGCAAGATGTGTGTATGTGCTTTAGAGATATTGTTCTTTTAATTTAAGTAAGTAAAGAGGATGTTGAAAGAATACAATAGAAATAAACATTTAAAATCTTAAGAACTGGAAAATTTGTATGAAGGACTTTTGAGAAATTGTCTGAGAATATTTATTAATCATTAAAAATAATTTTTAAGAAAATATGAGTTCTCGGAATGTATAAGAAGACTGAAAATAAAGAAGACTATTCAGGAGTAGAGGTAATGATTTGATAATGGTATGCTGGGTAAGTCATCACTGATTACAGGTTAACAAATGAGAAAGCTATATAATAATAATAATAATCAGTACACATCTACAAAAAGTGAATCTTATCAGTATATTTCTTTTTGATGAAAACTTTGGTAAAAGTGATAATTTGTCATAATATACATATAGTTCAATAAAGCATTTGACTGACATCTGATTAGATAAAAACCAGTTGTGACACAGAATCAGTGTGACCCTTGCCAGAGGGATTTAAAATGATTAATTGATATCCTCAGTTATGCTATGAGGCCTATCAGCCACTTTAAGGAATGTTAATGTGATCTAGTTGAGATYTGCTATCAGCCCAATATTGTTCAGTAATTTTATCATTTTTCTTGAAAAAATGTAGAATCATTGTGAGAATGATCTTCACATGACAGATACATTGGAGAAATAGCAAATATATTTGAAAGCAAACTAATAATAATCAAGAATCATATCAGCTACATCCATTTTGATATGGCCACATAAAGTTCACTGTAGAATAAATATGGACTGTGTTACAATGAGAGACCACATCTCGTAGTTCTGAAAATGACTGGGTCTTGCTGTACAAAATCTGTTGATCATGAGCACTCTTTTAACGACATAGCTCTGAGAATTAGTATAATGTTTAAATTTTTTTTAACAGAGGATAATTAAATAGAAAGGGAGAAGAGTTTTTGTTCACACAGAATTAGTTTGACTGCTGATGGAATAATGTATCCAGTTCTGATATCTGGACTTTCAACAAAGATTTTGAAATTTGTAAAGGAGAACAGAAAAAACTCTAAGATTTAGGAAAATTTGATTACTGATAAAAGAGTAAGACAATGCAATAATCTTAGTTTCTTGAAGAAGTTAGGATTATGATTTATAAATTTCTTCAGAATAATCTTTTTGGAGAGTAAATATTTCTTGAATCACTCAGAAGAAGACATAATAAATCCAATAATGAAACACTTAAGAAAGGCTTATTCTGATTAGAATATTCAAGTTTTTAAGTGAGAGTAATTTACAATGAAATAAAATATTTAAGTAAATTGTAGATTCTCCATCACTTTTATTTTGTAGCTCAACATAGAATATCTTTCAAATATATAAGAACAAACTGATGCAAAAATTAGTGAATAAAGTTCTTCTTTCTTATCTCTTAAGATAAGGTAGTAATCTGCTAAAATGATTGCAGGTGTTCTGCATGGACTTTAAAACTTCTGGTTTTATTCCTTTTTATTTGAAGAGATAATCTCAGAAATACCATACAAGAAGCTGTAAAAACTAATCATTTTCATGAAAACATTGTGAGAGTTAGACACCTCTGAGAAAAAATGCTTTTGTTCCACTTCTTCTCAGCTCTCCAATAGTTCCTGATTTAAAATCTTTTGAGGTAAATGATGAGACTCTCAGTTATTTCAAAAAGTATTGATCATCCTTGTTACAGTGTATACCCTCAGAAGCAATCCAGTGTGCAATAGGTGGATTGGATACTTGGATTCTGTATGAATGTTTTATGTCAAATATAGATCATAATTATATARCCAAATGCTGAAACTTTTTTGGTAGCAAGGAAGAATGAAAAATTTCTTTAGGAAAGGAAAAAATATACCTTTCAGAGAGACTAAGACAGTACGCAAAACTTAGTCATGCCTGTGAGGCTACACTGTTTTCACTCTGTAACCTCAAAATGCTGCTTATTCTGGCCCTCATCCTATGGCAAGARTACCGTATGTATGATTTTATTACATGTAGATTGGATTATTTGAGTGCTATTATTTACCTTAGCTTCTGTTTCAGACAAGATAATGAGAGCACAGGGTCGATGTCAGAATACAATAGTCTCTGACCAGGTCCAGATAGTCTATACATAAAAGGTTTAATGTTTAATTACTAAATTTGAGGTTAGTTAACATTATGCAGAATTTTGATTTAGCACAGCAATGTACTTACATTACAAGCACAAATAACAGTTAGCAGAGCATAGCAACTGCAATATATAGCTGAATCACAGTGATTTTCCTTGCCAGTCTGTTTACTGGGCTCGCTGTCACAACAATGGATGTCCCCAGTTACTGGGAAGGAATACGYAGGTTGAAACCAACTCAAGATCAGCTGGTGGCAACCATCTCTCTTCAGAGGTCTTTCTGTTCATTGTTCAGTTTTTATTATATTTGTTAGGCAGAGCCCCAAATACACCCTCCAGGATGGTCTGACTAACTCAGGAGAGCATATAGTTGTATATTTTTGATTAACTCATGGCTGAACAGTTGCACAGCTGGTTGATGCACTTAGCTGACATACCAGCTGAGACTACCCAATGGTCCCGTTTGTGTTAAGTTTAGCTTTCTTTGCAGCAGCTGTGGTCAGTCACTCCCTACATGCTTCCCTGAGCTTCATGGGCACCTCGCCCTTGTTCACCTCCTCTGAGCTTTCTTTTCTTCTAAGAAACATGTTTAAAGAATTATTATAAAGGTAAAAGTTGGTGGTCCCTTGGAATTTCCCATGTGTTTGTTGCCCTGAGTAAAGCACCCCTTGGGTTTATCAGTCCAAATCTTCTTGACTAAATGTGCCTGAACAGCACATTTGATAAATACTCTTGCTGTTATCTCACTGATCTGCACAGGAAATCAGTGTAATATTCGCCTAAGTAGCTTCACTTAACAAAAGAAAAACAAAAGCAAAACACTACATATTTTTCTGAGGAAAATTTTATTACTCTTCTGTTGTTGTCCAAATAGAAACTATAGTCTCTGACCCTTCTGCTCATGATGTCCTTCATTTCTCTATTAATTTTAATTATGCCTTGTAGTAGACTCTGAAAAGGACATGGGAAAAAAAACTCTCTTAATCATCTGTGAGAGGACTGTGTGGTGGTTGCTACAAGGTCTGGGGTTCAGAAAACAAGGCCGTTTTRCTTTCTTTAGCTTCAATCATATATATCCATAAAATAATAATAGTAATAAAAATACTCCAAAAGGAACAACCTTTCTTTATTTCCAGATTAGTATTTTCAAACCTTCCAGGAAATGGTATCAGTAAATGTTCTTAGTGGTCAGAAGATTGTGTAGGAACACTAGCTGATGTGGCTGTATACAATACAGATTGATAATAACACATCTATGGGGAAAAGATCCTAATTAGTTATACAGATAACCAGGAATACAAACTAGAGTACTCTAGTACTACTACTCTGCTCCAGGAACACACACTACAGTATAGTTCTGTTCCAGGATATTTGACGGGCCATGTTCACACGGATATGAAATAGACCCAACTTTGGAGCTGAAAACTGAGTTTAAGCCTGATTGCCAGAAATTTCAATTGCAGTGCCATAGCCCTTGTTGTATACCTTTTTATTTTCTCAAGTTGGCAAATGTAGTCATGGTAATGAAAATATAACAAGAAACTTTTTTACAAAATCAAGGACTTCATTTAAACAATGAAAACACCGTAGCATCTTATTTTTTCTAGTTAGAAGTAAATCACCCTTCAATTGTTAACTAAGACTAGAAAATCATGCAATAGTAACAAATCTGTTATGTTATTATGTTGGATCCAGTGGTAGACAAATGTAATCGAACTGAAGGCCTCCAAATTGTATAGATTGGTAAGGGGCATAGAAAATATTTCTTAGATGGTCTCATCCTCTCTGGCATGTGAATGCAGGAAAAAATCAGTTTAATACAAGCTAGTAACAACTCATAGAAAAGTTTTAAATATTATTTTCTCTACTTCAGTCTATTCAGCATTAGGCAATGATCTGGTTTCAGTATAATCTAGATTCAATAGGGCTGTTTAGCAGAGGGATAGCACATGCGCTGGTATCTACAAAACACAACTCTGAACAATTTAAGTATAACATTAACAAAGAATAATCTTCAGGAACTTCTTCAAAGATGTTTTAATAATATGCTTTAAATGTGTACTAGAAGGTGGAAGGCAGCTGTGATGCGTGGAAAAGATTGGAGCATGTCTGAGAATAAATTCCACAGGAGTTCACCGCTTCTGTGCAGTAAACAGTCCTTGCAGCTCAGACAATTTGCCCTTACCACAGAAGAATGTAATGTAGTGACTTTCAAATTATTCCTTTCCCGATAATAGAAATATTCTAGGTAATAAAATAATAGTTCTCACTGAACAGAATTTTGCACATTTTAGCTCCAGGCCTGTATGCATGATATAACCACAGTGCTCCTCACTTCTCACACAAAAGGTGCAGCTACACTCAGAAGGGAGGTAGAAAGTGCAGATTTTTCATAAACTGCATATGGCATAAATTAGCTTATTTGTCTTACTCGCCTTTTATGGCCCTGCAGTCCCCATGCCACCAAGGCTTAACTGACAACAAATTGAAAAACACTATTGCAACAAAAAAATTATGATATGCAGCCACTAACCAAGTGGGGCGTAACACCTTCCACCGTCTCTCCTTTTCTTTTTTTTTCTTTTATTTTTTCTTTCCTTTTTCTTTCTTTCCTTTTTTTTTTTTTTTTTTTTTTTATTATCATAACCCAAAACACGGGGGAGCTGAGCTGTGCAAGTTTATGGATGTCTTAACTTTCAGAGGAAGTGTATTTTTGCAGTTCCAGTCCTAGAAAAGTGCAAGCAGACAAGCAGAATGTCTCAAAGGGCTGGAAAATCTTGAAAAGATTTCAGTCTCATGGAAAGTGTAGAGCTTGCTGTTTGGCTCTTTGTTCAGGCACGTAAGGACTGCAAAACATCCTCTGAGAAGAGCTGGAAAAGATATTCTTTTTTTCCAGCGGATTTAACTAACAATTATCCTGTAAGAAAACAGAAATAATAACTTCTGATTTAGAGTAGGGATAAAGCAGGGCTTTATATTTGTTTGTTTTAATTAGAGAGAAATAGTATACCTTTAATGCTATTTTTATAATGCAYGTCAATAGAGAGTTAGTAACAAACAGATAAATGTATCAAAATAACTTGCTATCTTGAGGTTGCAAATTAGTGGTACTGGCTATTCTTAAATTTCTGCAGAGATAAACTGTGAGAAGCAACAGGCATACRTTTATTCTCACTTGATGCTTACTGTCTATACATTGCAAGGTATAAAAGCCTATCTGATCAGAACTTACCCCACATGCACACAGGAGCCTGCACCCAGCAGCAGGCTGGGGAGCCCCAGTGACCCTGCCAGAGCTACAACGGGTCAGCTGAGCGTTTAAGGCAAGCTCCTGGAGGGATGCACACCGTGCTGTTCGTGTTTGCGTGAGGGCTGAGGGTTTCTGTCCGTGTGGATGTCTGTGCACGCTGCGCATACAGCGTAAACGCGTCGTGTGCGTGTGCCTGTCGGGAATCGGTGCTCCGCGTTGCTGCTGGCTGCCCGGGGGGCTTGGAGCTGCGGCAGCCTCCACTGGGCTGCCGGCTTGGGTGACCCCTAACCACTGCAACGTCTAGCCAGACATGATGCACTAAAACTAAATAATATGCTGACTGTGCCAAGAAACAATGCAAAAGGCTTTCTTTTTATTCTTCTTTCCCACATAAAGAACTTYAAAAAGTTCTTAGTATTATCTACAACTTATTATTCCTAGGTCAGCCAGTTTGGTTGTTCTGTATGGTTTAGCTTTTTCTGTCTGATATTAATAGCAAATCGTATTTTTTTTTTCACTTGGAGTTGATTTCCAGATGGATGCCAGTGCCATTTACATTTATTCAATGCCAATAAATTGTATTTTGATAATAATATTGCTATTCTGGGAATTCAGGTCAACAGTCTTTGTCTGATCACTGGCTAAGCCTCATCCACATAAGAAAGTGGCAGTGCAGTTAAAATGCTACATCACATTATTACCTCAGGTTCATGGCAGTGTATTTCCAATTTGACTTATTTGAGGCCTTAGCTCTTCTGGTTCCAGCTGGAGCGGRCAAGATCCAGCTTTCCTAGCTGCTTGGCTACTGTTTTCTCCTGGAGGGTCCCCAGTCTTCAGCTCTGCCAGCAGAAAGAACATACCAGAACTTTATCTGCTTCAAGCAAAATAGCCAGTTTGGCTTAAAATATCTTTTTAAGCTTCAACATTTTGAAGGGGTATAATTAACCATTGTAATACCTGGTAAACAAGAATGCTTCTYCTTTCTCTGCTGTGCAGTTTATTTAAGCAGTGACTGTTAAGTCACATAGGGTAAGATAAAGGAAGTGAGAGATTTTGGGGAATTTAAGTACCATAARCTGTAATAATGAAAACAGATAATTTAATAAAATTATTATTATTTTTACCTTTAGCAGCTTTAAAATTTTATTTTCTTGAAACAAAGATATATGGAGCCAAAAATCAATAAACACATGGYTGCTTAAGGGCTGGCCAAGGTGAAGGAGCCGGCCCTTCATCTAAAAGGTACAGTATGACCTGTGTGTAAAGATGTATGCAAACTAGAAAAGGGAAAGCTGAAAAATACCTGCTTTCTTGAACAGCAGCAATTGGGAAAAACAGCTTATAATCACTGATTTTCAAAGAAGAAAGCATCTGTGCAGCTAACTTGGAAATGGTACAATAAGAGTCAAAGGATAATGTCGCTTGTTGATCAGACTGAAATGGTCTCTGCACTTGTGGTCAGAGAGCGTGTCTGCATGTGCTGCCCGTCCTTGAGTAGGATCCTAATTCTCCCCAGGCAGAAACATTACCAAGCCAGCTAAAAGCGAGTGCCTTGCTGGCTTTAAGCACAGTAGGAAATTTACTTAGCTTTTGTTAGCTAGAAGTCACTGTTCTGTACATCATGCACATTAAATTTGGCAGCCTTTATTCTCAAATGAGAACTACAATAGCAATAATTTTATACAGTTATTTTTAAATGCACATAATACAATGGTGAAATATGTTCTGTATAGCTTTTTAATTTCCTCCCACCAACTGATATGACATTAATGGAGAATAACAATTTATATTTTTCAGGCTTGTCCAACAGGCATGCTCGTAATAGAARTACCAAGGGAGAGTCAAGAGTGACTTCTTTTTTTGTTCACAGAAATACCTTTCTAGTCCTCTTGCTCTCCTTCCAAAAGGGCCCACAAACTGTCTCCACCCCTTTGCTGCAGGCATTTAGCAGGTTCTTATTTGAGTACCTTCTGTATAATAATGTCACTGGTTAAGAGAATGAAATGTCATTTCACCACAGCTCTGAAGCCTACAGTAATTTGGTGGATGCTTTTGCTTTTCCACGTGTGGGAGGAAGATAATCTCTGGATCAACATGAGAGTGAGGACACTGTGTTCTCAGGTTTAAAAGGATTTCAGATGATTTAAAGGGACATAGATTGGAATATAGTTATAAAAATTATTCTTACTATTTTTTCTCATTTGGTTTTGCCCTTCATTATAGAACAGGGCAAAGTGACAGTACAGGTAGATTAAGCTAACAAATATAAACTTCCTCCTTGGTTTCTCTCCACATATCTTTCAGATTGACTTTCAGAACTCTCAGTAATTCCTTTCTTACACTAGTTTATAAAAGAGCTAAGTTTTCCTGAAAATGCTTGATTGGTTCCGTTAGTACCCCCATGAACAGCTAGACACCAAAACTTSAGAGGCTCTTACAAAATCCATGTTAATGATGAATGAATTGTAAAATTTATTATCGCCATCTGCACTAGTGGACCCTAGACCGAATCTTAAAATGAATTGTCTCATTGAAAGAGTAATTTTTGGAAGACAATGTAGTTGAAGCCGCTCTCAAATTATTATCTTCTGCAGTGTCCAAATGTGGCAGTTATAGACCAGGACCATACTGTCACAGGAACACAATGCAAAAAAGTTTATGTGGTGATTTTTCCTGTGATTCATTCCTCATTCCTCACTATTTGGGCACCATGTGGGCTCTGTATACTGATTTTTCCTTCTTTACYGTCAGAAAAGTTGAAGTCATTTGTATCAGTTATTGTCCTGCAGTTGTCTTCTATCATATGAAGAGTTCTATAGTCAGTATATATGCTTAATCTTTGTTCACCATCATTCTAGCAAAAAGTTTACAGTTAAACATGATATATCAAGAATGAGATAGTACAGCTCAAACACTGGCTTTTATATTGGGTCATTAGAACAATGTAATACACATTTGATAGATGATTTTTTAATATGCAAATAGTGATCTCATTAGTTTTTCATTGTCTTTTTATAACTGATTGCCAGTTACCACTGGCACAGGTAATTATGAGAAAAGTGAAGGTACCTATCCATATCATATATAAGCTATCTGAGTCAAGCTAAGTCTTATCCCCATTCTACMATACTTATGAAGCATCTTATGAGTTATGAAGTATAAGATCATACCCACTGAAGAAGGCAAATATCATTGTAGAGGGTTTGAAAAGATTTTTAGCTACTGCTGTTCCATATCCCAAGAATTCATATTACAGGGAATATAAAACTCTSACTTCTCAGGCCTGCACTTATATGGTGCCCCCAGGGACATTGGTAGAGGGAGTGGGTGGTGCTCCYGAGGGAGGTTTCAGGGCCCTGCAGACCTATTGGTGCACTTGGAGCCCTGACAGTACTTTTATGTAGCATTATAAGTGGAAGTGGGTTTCTTTCTTGTTTCAACTTATGTGAACTTATTGTCTCTCTTCCTCCCATCAGACATCTTTACAARGATCCTGGCCCACCCAATCTTGAAAACCTCCCTGTAGGTACTGACATGTTGCTGTCAGCTGTCTCTTCTCCAGGCTGAACAAACCCAGTTCCCTCAGCCTCTCCCCAAAGGACCAGGAAAGTGCACCAGACCCCAAATACCTTGATGGCCTTCCACTGAATTTGCTCTAGATGATCTAGTTATTTCCTGTTTTGGATGCTGAAAACTGGACATGGTATTCTAGATGTAGCTTGATAAGTGTCAGCTAAAGGAGAATAATCACTTCATTTGATCTACTAGCTTTGCTCCTGTTTATACAGCCCAGGATGCTCTTGGCCCTCTTCACTGCCAGGGCATACTGCAGGCTCTAGTTCAGTGTGCCAAGGCACCCAGGGCCTTTTGAGCAGAGTTGCTCCCCAGCCAGTGCTCAGCCTGTATACTTGTCATAGATTATTTCTTGCCAGGTACTGGACTTTGCACTTGTCCTTGCTGTGTTTCATAAGACTCCTGTTGACCCATACTTCTTGTTTAGGTCCTTCTGGATGTCAGCTGTGCCCTGTAATATACTGAATGGCTCACCTCCCAGTCTGGTGTCATCTTCAAACTGGGTGAAAGTACACTCTGCCATTTTGTCTAGATCTTTTTTAAAGACGTCAAATGGAACTGGTCCCAGGATAGACCTCTGCAGCACTCCGCTCGTTATCAGCCTCTAGGAAACATATGGCCCATTAGTTGCTGCCCTCTAAGCCAATAGTTCAACCATTTTTCTTTTTTTCCATTTGCTTATCCATGCATCCAGACTATATCAACCCAACTTTAATATGTGAATCCAAGAGCAAGAAAATGTCAAAAGCCTTACTAAAGCCAAATGAYATCCACTCTCCACATATTCACAGACCAGTGCAATCAGGTTTGTTGAGCATGATTTACTCTTGGTAAGCCCTTGCTGACTATTTGCAATCACCTTTTTCTCCTTCATATGCCTAGAAATAGCTTCCATGAGGAAGTTGCTCCATGATTTTCCYAGGGTCTGAAGTGAGAATGACCTGCCTATAGTTCCTCAGAATGTCCTTCCAGGCTTTTTAAAGATGATTTCAACATTTATTTTCCTCCAGTCATTGAAGATTTCTCCTTATCTGCATAACTTTTCAAAAATTATGAAGAGTGGCCTTGCAACAACATTGGCCAGTTCTCTCAGCACCTTTTGATTCAGCCTGTCCATCCCATGGACTTATGGGGGTCAGRTTGTCTCAAGTGATCCCTGACTTGCTCCTCATCCACTGCTGGTAAGTCTCTTCCTTGCACCCTACCCACCACAGGGACTCAGAGATCTTCTAGGTGACAGGTGTCCTTTTCTTGAGACAAAAAAGGAATTGGATATGCCTTACGTGTGTCCTGTTTTAATGTATTCTTTTAAYACCTGCTAGAAAATGTTTCCTTTGATATCGGGCATCTCCAGCAAATATAATTTTAAAACACTTTACTAAACTTATTTCTAATTCTAAATTGAAAGTATTTTACTTGAAATTTTCTRTATTAGCCTGCCGAAATAAACAAAAGAGGGAACTTAATGCAGTTGTTATAGTGCAGAAATTATGAAATTCAGGAAGCTTTCAAAAAGTGCTAGTGTTCGTAAATATACTTGACTTGAAGTAAAATGTCATTGTGTGTTTGGGAAGCCTACTCTTAATAAATCATTGCTCAGCAGAAAGATTTTCTCTCTTTGTGAAATACTGRTATACATGTCATAGGATTGTCTTTTTTCATTAGTTTCTAATCTCTCTGCCTTCCCCAACCATCTTCTTCCCCTCTTTGTAAAGGAAATACCTCTTAAAGAATATAGCAAGTAATGAACCTACTTCTTGATAATGAGACCAAGGTACTTCCCTATAGAAAATTGTCGTTTATTATTGCTGTCAGGAAGAAATGTAGTTAATTCCTCGATTTAATAGGGCCAGMTCTACTTTGCTCACTCCTTCAGTTCTGTTAGTTTAAAGCCACGTTTACTTGAACAGAAAGTACAGAACTGGATTCTAATTTGTACATGTGTGCAAAATTTTTCTTTCAGCAAATTTCCGCCCTGCTATTCTATAAATGTAATCAACTGCAAATCTGTGTCTATAGATTCACTGAAGAGAGAGAAGCACAAAGTATCTCACATTGGTCTTATGAAAAATAAGACTAGATTATGATTTCCTATGCCAGTTGCAATTAACTGGCCATATGTTGAAAGGTGATTACTTTAACACATCCTAGTGAAAAACTGCCCACAGGCTGAACTTAATGATGTCTTAAGATAAAGTATATTACTTCAGAACTGAAATGGTGTAATTGAGCAAAGATAGTCAGTTATTAGAGCTTAGCTGATGCATGATGACTCATTAAGACCTGGTAACTCAAGTGCTCTGACTCATTCAAYAATAAAGTACAGTGATCCTCTGTTACACACTTATGCAAATTAAAAATCCATGGGTAATTCTTCATGCTTCTACCAACATATACTTCAGTATTGTTTCTATGATTGTGAGTAGCAATATGTCTTTGGTTTTTTATACATATATATATATATATATATAGAAGTGAGCTAAATCTTGGCGGTAGGGATAAATTACTAGGAAGCAGTATGAACCAGAGAAAATGTGTTTGATTTTGGTGAAATATGCCCAGACTCATAGCTCTATAATATTCTTGTGGCATCAGTTGAAATTTTGCAAGTAACTGCTATAGGACTACTAATCCTTCTCTCAGGGTTATAGTAATAACTGATCTGGCAAAATAAATATCAGTATATATCTACTGCTAATAGTGCTAAATGGAATTCAATGCTCTCTGAGGTATGTTTGGTGCTCTATTAATATGATGTCTCAAGAGGAAGAAAATGAGGAACAAATATTATTTTCTATAACACTTGCTTCAGAAAAATTCCTCATAAGAAAACTTTATGACTTCAGTGTGCTGTCAGGGGTGGAAAAATGTGCAATTTGAATAAAAGCTTGGAGATGTGATGCTTTTTTTATGTGTTTTCATTTTTGTCTGTATTTTTTTTTAACTTCAAGAACAAAGCGCCAAGGTTATAAACAAAGTACCTCCGTGTCTTTAATTCCCTTTTTCTCCATTGTAGAGTCATTGTCCAAAGGCAAGGACATCCTACTTTATTAAACTGTGTATTTAATTCATTGTCAACACCTTCCCTCGCACTTCTAATAGAACTGTAGCTTGCTACTGTAAAATGTACATATTACACCTTAAAAAAAAAAAAATCTCTGCTAATATTATTGTCTCATACTTCCAATATCCTCCTCACGTATTTGTTTAATCCATCTGTTGTGTCATTTCTTAATTAAGAAAYCCCTCCTGCAATTGCTAGTGAAGACAATTTAAATTCCTTTGCACTTCCATAACATTAGGATAAGGAGGTGATAGAGTATCAGTTTTTAAGACAGTATTCTGACCAGGTCAATAGTGCTAGGTATGCATCTCTCAAAATTATCTGAAAGAACACTAAACTTCAGTATGTATCTAAACTTCACAGTTAATTCAGTTCTAGATGTTACTGAATTAGAATACCTTTGAATGATCATTTCAAAAAAGATGTGGGTTCTCATGGAAAAGTGATACATAAGCAGCTAATAAAAAATTGCCATTGGTTTAAAGAAGGCATTTAGGAAAATAYTAGCTGATACATACTCAGGAAAAGAGATCAGGAGAGATATATGTAGTAACAAAGAATACAGCATATATATAAGAGTCTGGGAGCCCAGGTCATTTTCTCCTTAATCCTACTAGTGAGGGGGATGAATAGGAGAAGGAGTGGATTGATTTTCCAAATTAACAACTGACTGCACCGCTGGTGTTGGCAACAAGGTYTTGATTTCTACAATCATGGGACTCATGACTGTAGACAGAAGACTGACAACTGATGGGGAGAGATGGGATCCACCTCACTAGAGTGGGGCATGCATGTCTTTGCCAGTAGGTTGGCCAGCCTGATAAGGAGGGCTTTAGACTAGTAAGGATGGGGGAAGGGGAGAGTTATAAAGACAAGGTAGTCAACACAACATTGCTCAAGTCAGAATGCCTCCAGTGAGTGAAAGCAGCTGGGGAAGTACATAGAGGATATGCCTATGGAGGCTCTTTTTGCACCGCTCCTGGGAGACATGTATGCTCGATTACTTCTCTGAAATGCCTGTACACCAACGCACGCAGCATGGGGAATAAACAGGAGGAGCTGGAGATCTGTGTGTGGTTACAGAGCCACTATCTYATTGCARTTACAGAGACATGGTGGGATAGCTCACATAACTGGAATGCCATCGTGGATGACTGTGTGCTTTTTAGGAAAGACAGGCCAGGAAGGCGAGGTGGTGGAGTTGCTTTTTATATGAGAGAGCAACTGTAATGTATTGAGCTCTGCCTTGGAGTGAGTCAAATGCTTATGGATAAGGATTAAAGGGTAGGCAAATATGAGTGAYATTGTTGTAGGTGTTTACCACAGGCAACCTGATCAGGAAGAGGATGAGGCCTTTTACAGACAGCTGGAAGTAGCCTCATGACCACAGGCCCTGGTTCTCATGGCAGACTTCAACCACCCTGATATCTGCTGGAAGGACAACACAGCTAGACACAAACAGTCCAGGAGGCTCCAGCAGAGCATCRATGAAAACTTTTTGACACAGGTGGTGCAGGAGCCAACGAGRTAAACTTGACACCCACAAATCCATGGCCCTGATCTTGTTCCGTGGACATCCACAAATCTATGGTCAGTCTTGTTCAACTTCATCAATGACCTGGATGAAGAGACTGAGTGCCTGCTGAGCAAGTTTGCTGATGATMCCAAGCTGGGAGGAGTGGCTGACACACCTGAGGGCTGTGCTGCCATTCAGAGAGACCTGGACAGGCTGGAGAGCTGGATGGAGAAGAACCTCCTGAGGTTCAACAAGGGCAAGTGCAGAGTCCTGCACCTAGGGAGAAATAACCCTAGGCACCAGTCCAAGCTGGGGGCTGACCTTCTGGAGAGCAGTTCTGCAAAGAAGGACCTAGGAGTGCTGGTGGATGACAGGTTGACCATGAGCCAGCAATGTGCCCTTGTGGCCAAGAAGGCCTAGTCTTGAAAGTCTTAGTTGTTCGTAACTGCCATTATCTTTTCTGTGAATTTTGCCTTACTAAAAATTGCAAGTTTATGTGCTGCTTTCTGAATTTTTGAAAAGGAATAAGAAGAAACTCAGGGAAAAAAAAAACAAAGTTTGGGGATTTTGGGGTATTATTAGTGAATAATGTTTATTAATTACACCGTACAAAAATAGTAACTTAAATGATGCATAAGATGCCTTTTAGTGTGGAACTGAAAAGTTTATGAAGAACCATTAGAGATAAAAGGCTTAAGAAATACAGTAGCACTAACAAGGACAAGGACTGTTAAGAGAGCTGGGCCTCTTCAGCCTGGGGAAGAGAAGACTGAGGGGGGATCTTATCAATGTGTRYAAGTACCTGAAAGGAGGGTGTCAAGGGGAYGGGGACAAACTCTTTTCAGTGGTGACCAGTGACAGGACAAGAGGCAACGGGTACAAACTGAACCACAGGGATTTTCACCTGAATATGAGGAAGAACAACTTCCCTGTGAGAGTGATGGAGCACTGGCACAGGTTGCCCAGAGAGGYTGTGGAGTCTCCTTCTCTGGAGATCTTCAAGGCCCGCCTGGATGCAACCCTGTCTAACGTGCTCTAGGTGAGCCTGCTGAGCAGCGAGGTTGGATTAGATGATCTCCAGATGTCCCTTCCAACCTTACTGAATCTATGACTCTATGATTCTAAGGGATTTGTTTAAGGGGTTAATGTTTATGTTTAAGGGTTAATGTTTAAGGGGTGCTGTGAAGAAAGAGTCACTAGACTAGTGCCAAATAATAGGAGAGGACACAAGAGAAATTGTTATGAATTGAACAGCTGTGAATTGAACTATTGGCACCTGTCAGCTAGTGCAAATAGTTCAATTCATAATACTATAACTATTATATTTCAAAAATACACTAAATGATCCATTTTTTCATATATATATATATCAATGTCTATTGTAGAAAAAGAATTRAATTTAAAATATTATGTCCATATTATTCTATGTCAAGTCATAACATTATCATGTCTGCCCCTAAAATACATATATATTTACAAATGAAAGAAAGATATCCTCAAAGAGAAATTACGCATTTCATAACACATATGGAGACCAGACACTATAATAACAGCTGTATTTAAAAAATAAAAAGTCGAAAGCAGCCTATTTGTTTTCAAGAGTAGGTTATGGAACATCATTATATCAATCATACTGAGGTTTTCTACAGCTAAAATTGAAAGATATGTTCCATTTTATTCYCCTTTTTACTGTTTCCTAAAGCTAAATATTTTGATCACAACTTCCAAATTACAATTTATTTCAACTTTGACTTTTTATTTAGATAGGATTAAAATGTAAGCATTAAAATAAGTGTAGCAAAGGTATTTTTTGTAGTTAGATTGAGCATCTTACAAACKAAAAATGTAGATTATCTTCATAGTGTATTATTGTATCAACAGATTGCTGCAGTTAGATTTCAAGTTATTTTCATTACATCTATCTTCACATATGCCCATACATTTCAGAGAYTATTATTTTCTCACCTTTTTTCTTCTTGTTGGTTACATTTAAYGTAATAGAATTGGATATTTTCAATCCTGCTGAGATTCAAGCATGTTCCAGATTAGTCTGGTGTACATCCAAAGATTTTAATAATTAATACTGGCAACCGGAAAATGCTGATATGACTCTCCTTCAGTGAGCAGATCTCAGACTTGCTCTGGAAACTAAGCCAAGGCTTTCCCTGCTCTCTTTTGGACATTTTGGAGGTACTGTGGTAGCAGTTATGAAAAACTAATGATCTGGTATTGCAGCTTTAACTGTATACACTCCTTGTTTTCAGCCTGTAACATCATCTTCATTTACACTAAAACCCTCAACATTAAAATTATCTAGAAGACAAGCCATACTGGGGTAATATAAATAAAATTACCAATCTKCAACAACTAAAACCAGAAAAACCATTGCAAGCTTCAAGAAGTTAAAGGTAACAGTCTAGAAATCWAATGATGTCTAATCTACTCACAATATCTCCAAACCTCCCTCTCCATAATGTGCTTTGAAYGGTAGCTTTTTAGCTGAACTAACTGTTCAGGGCCCCAATCCCAGATCTAACTGACATTCTGAGGTTAAGTTTACTAAGATATAGTGTGATAATCCAGTGYCTGGAAGGACTTGAAACTGTGCTGGATTCAGGGAAGGTGAAGTTTGCTTCCAAGTGCCTCCAGTTTTCTTTTCACTGACCTTAACTCTACCTCACCTAAGAAAGTTCAGCAGAATGTTGACTGAACATTTTTAGCTGCACTCACAAGAAAATTATCTAAAGGGCATCTAAGCGTGCCATGAAAACATTTCCTGGCACGAACAAAAATGTCCAGAGCCTCTTATGGTACCTGCCTACATCATAGCATCAGAAGGTGGAGCACAAATAATTGTATATGTTTGTTACAATTTTAGAACAGTATAGTTCCCAGAAGACATCCCTGTAGGGTGGATGAGGGCATGTGTCAGAGGTAAAAGGATTTTAAATGAAAGGATTAGCATGCAGACAATACCGCTTACCCAGCAGAACAGATAGAGCTTCGGAAAAGGGACAAAGAACCTCAAATCTAGCAGTTTGGGCCTGCTCCTTAAGGATCCCAGACTGGTGATGGCAAAATCTGTCTGGGATTCATATTGAAAAAACATACAGGGGTGACAGAGACATTTGAATAGTTATTCATTATTTATGTTATGTTATTCTGTGGTCATAGTGGCTGTATTTCTGTTGTGAATTGAGTTTCATTACACTTGCTTTCAGAAATTAACTTAATTTGGCATGCTATAACCACCCTCTGTTATCTAAGGTGACATTACATGTTACAGCTGGACTAGTCAAACAGCCTGTTACCTCCAGGGAAAGGTGTCCTCTCTGCCTTCATTCCTTCTCATGTTTCCCTGACCCTTTATATCACTTAAGCCTTACAGAAATCTGTATACTTTTTTGCCGTGAGATTTTTCAGTCAGTTTAGCAATTTATTTCAGCTTAATGAAAGCATCAGTGGAATGCTACAACTGGCATTAGGGGGAGGACACGCAAAAGAACTGAGAGGAGATGAGAGGAGACAGATCATCTTTCAACAACACCACTGCTTAACTTAAGGAGTAAACGTTTCAGTTTATGGAGATTACTCACATTATCAAGACACACGTGTTCTCATTTTTACAAGCCTTCAGTTTTATTCCTTTTTTGCATCTAGCCTGATCCTCCGCAGAATTATTTTATTTTGGTGATATTCCCTTTTTTGAAAGTTAATAGGAACTAGAAATGTTTACCTCTGTTGACAAAGAAAGAATAAAGGACTAGTGAACACTATGTTGACTAGTCAGAAAAAAAATGAAGTATTTTGCCTCTGACAGACTATTAGAGAAAAATGTTTTTAATATGACCTAGTTATAATGTTCTTAACATTTGTTTTATGTTAAAATAATCACTTTGCAGATGTAGCTAATTAGTTAATAATATAAGGGACAACAGCTTCCCAATCTGTAGGTCTCCTGTGATTATTAGAACATAATCTTACGACATGGCATACGATCAGTTCGTGGTAATATGATGACATATTTAATCCTAAATAAACATATATATTAAGGCAGAAGAGCTTGTATTCTTTGCTCCCTTTCCTAATTCAGGGGCATACTGAAAATAGTTGTCTATATAGCAGTATAAAAGCATGTTGTTACTTATCGTTCTGGTTCTGTTATACTACTTGTGTCTCCCATTGTATTTTCCTTCCTTAGCCCCACTTAACCATTTGATTCTCCCCGTGAGACAGGAGCAAAAAGAGACTTTTGCAGTGTGAGCCATCCAGCAAATGTTTTGAGCAGCTTGACGAATTTGATGGTGGCTAATAAGAATTTCACCTCTTTAACTACAATGTGTTTTAATTATCTGATCCTTTTCAGAGAGTTACAGATAGTGCTATTAAACTAGAAACACGTCTGATTTGTGTTTATGCAAAAGCAACACATTCAAAGGACGTAAATCAGCTATCTTTATGAGCATTTGTGTCATTAATCCAGAATCTACTGTAATTTTTTTTACACTATTATAAAAACTATTCTTGTGCAGTTCAGGCTTTTAACTTCTAACGGGATTGGGAGAATCTGGAGAAATTCTGAATTTCTTAAGGTCATTTTCTCAGGATACTTAAATTTTGCAGTATGTACATCATTTCTGTGTTTCAGGAAAAGCATGCCTTGTTTAAACTAGTGCCTCTTGAAGGAATTTTAGCCAGCCACAAGTAAGAACATATTTAGGCAAAGTAAACAATAAAACACATAAAGTTTCTCAGTCAGTCACATCCTATGATTAACTCTGATTGAACATTATTTATGCAACTGACAGCTTTAGGTGAAGGATTTTGTTTTCTCTGGTTTACAACAGTGGAAGTGAAAAGAGAATTAGCATGTTATGCTTTCCTGGGTATGACTCTTACTGGTTTCTGTGCACTGTGACTTGGGTTAGGGAAGAATTTCACTCCTCCTGGAAACGTCATTCCCGTATGAGGGATTTCTTGTGCTTGGCACTTACATGCCACGGCATTGCAAGACCACTGCCCTCTCTCACTCAGTGTGCAAAAACACTCGATGCTTTCCCCCAAAGGAAGGGCTGGACTGCTGTCCCAGTCTTTGCCGTGACTGATGTACATGGTGTGAAATGGCTCTTATATGCAGACCTTAGATGCCCAAGAAAAGAGTCTTCTGCCACTGTTCTCTCRTCCAAGAGGACTTTTTGCCAGCAATGGCCCACTGCCCTGGGTTGCCACATGAAAAGCCAGCTTAATGTAAGGCCCTGTATCTGAGATAAGGTTAATACTGCTCACAGCTCACTGTTGAACAGATCAGTTGCAGCCTCGGTGAGAATTTCCACATTTACCAAAAAACAGTTTTCTATCATCTATTTTAAGTGTTTTATCCTCTCGYTCCACCCCGTTTTTCCTTTTCCAGAACTCAGCATTATAGTATTGCATTTGAAAAAAAAAAATAAAGAAATAAAATGTGGAAAAAAATTTGTATTGAAACATTTTGTATGTTCAAGTTTAAATTTCTTCGTATTTTTTAATTTATGCAAGATATATGAACATTCATTTTTGTCTGAAACTAGTGACTCCAGAAACATTTGCTTTGGGTTTTCCTTTCCCTGTAAGTCTTTCATTCAGGATATTATTCTTGTAGATGAGATATTGCTAATGCTTCAGCAGCACATGGATCCTATTTCTCAGCTGGAGTTCCACGATTTTGGTGGAATCATGGTGATTTATACCAAGCTTCATGAAGACTATGTATGAAGATTTGTTACAAAAAAGATGCATAAAATATTTATTTGTCACCTTTTCTGGCTCATGTTTGTTCAAAACTCAGTATTTCACTGTATTTTTAGTGAACATTGTATGAAAACAAAATGTTAGTATTTTGTGCTTTTAATTGACATATGAAAGAGGAAGGAACATAACTATATAACTATACTGTCCTTTTAGTTTGTTTATTTTTCAACTTTTTTTCCTCCAATTAATTATTTTTTTCCTGACACTTTTCCTTCCTAAACTAAAGACTAAGCCAGTATAAAGTTTCATTTCTAGACAAATGTTCCAGGAAATTGAACAACTCGTACAAACTGATGTGAGGGCCTTTAGTATTTGTGCCTTGTTTTATTCCTTATCAAGTAGAAATGGATGAAAGATGCCATCTGTGGTTTTGAAGGTTTCTGCACTGCAAATATATTAGATAACATTCAAGTGGACAGATGGGCAGATAATTTTGCCTTCTTATACAGTCATGACCACAATGCACAGAATGTTACGGAATAAAGATGTTTATATTCCCCTTGTTGCCCCATTGGTACCAGACAGTGTGGTCAAACAGAAAAGGACCAACTGTTTCTCTGGCTGTCTGATATGGCTCTTGCTTTTGAAAGTCCTGTGGTTTCACAGTTCAACATTTAGGTCTTTATGCATATCAGGTATCTCCAAACACACAGGTGAATAACAGGAAAATTCAAATGGGTAGTTGCAGTACCATAGATTTTAAAGAAATACTAAATGACAAATATCATAGAAGACTTACACATATCATTAGTTCTGTAAGTCCAAAAACTCCTTGAAAAAAAAAATACTAAATTGCTCTAATCCCTGTTGGTTACTGACTATCTTACTCAGTCGATGAGTAATTAGAATCTATGTGTGAGATATCTGCATTTTTACTTACTGGATTTTGTTACAAGAAAGTGAAATATATCCCGGCACTTAAAGAGTGAATGCATCGCATTGCTGGAAGAAGAAACAAGGTCTTTAAACATAATATTCCACTCATGTTGACAGGGTGTGTATGAATGAATTTATTCTTTATGCACTTAAATTTTGAGTATGTTTGGTAAGGAATTTCTGACCTAGAAATCGTCTCTGGACTMTCATGGACTCAGCACTGAATGGAATAGGTCATCTAGTGTGAGAGGCTAYGAGAAAGGCAGAGGAATTCCTGCTTTCTTTTCTCAAGCTTTTATTAAGTCATTTCTCAAGCTTCCCGTGTCTCGGTGCATAGTGCCAAGGCTGAGAGAGAGGGGCACTCTTCACCGTTGTGACCACAAGGCGGGCAAGAGAGGGGCRTATACTGACCCAGGGAGACACTCAAAGTTAATGAGGGGTTAAATAGGACAAATTTAATAAAGGCCTTACATTTCAAGCTGATCAGGGAGAGCTGAGGAGCATGAGGAGGGGTTGCCAGCAGCAGACTATTGGAGGCACGGGTCAGACACACAGGTAGGACACACAGGCGGGATTCAACTCACTGTTCATAAAGGCCTTGCATCTGCTAGAACTATTCTCTTATCTCAGCTATGCTAACCTTGAGCAGCTACTGCCCAGGAAGCAGCTAGGTGTTGTGGACAAAACAGAATATGCATGCCTGGCCCTGGTGGGAATTTGGTCAATGCGTAGTTTCACACACTGAGGCTGCTACCATGTACTTTGCCAGTCACTGACTCCTTACCAGATCTCCCCCAGGTGTTCTCACTACAACCATAGAGGTGAAAAAGTTAGGGATCCCCACGTAACCTGGCCATTTACAAGTTCATGGGATCAGACTGGATGTATTTGATACTGTTGATGGAGACCTCAATATCATAGTGAGGACAGTTATCATGTTTAAAAGATCTTGATGATCAGTGGAGGTCCCTAGGACTGGAACACAGTCTCTCACAGTCTCCTGGCAGTCAGACTGGGGAGGTATGGACTGGATAGGTGGGCTACAAGGAAAGCAAAAAACTGATTGCGGTGTTGGGTTAGAGGGTAATAGTTCAAAGTGAAGCTGGTGACTAGTTAGGAGTGGTGTCCTTAAGGGGTTCATATTGGCATCAATTCTGTTTCTAACATCTTTATCAATGACCTGCACGATGAGACAGAAAGCACCCTTAGCTAATTCATGAATGATATCAGATTAGGCATATCAGGCTACAACCTACAGCAAGAGCATAGTCAGTGAAGGAGGGAAGAGCTACTCCCCTATACTTGATAGTCATTAAGCTGTATCTGTCATTTGGTGTCCAGTTTTAGGACTCCCCAACTTAAAAGGAAATATCAACATACAAGAGAGTAGAGGTCAGTAAGGTATATTTAGGAGTCTGGAACATATGGCATGTAAGAGACTGAGTGAACTGAGACCTTAGCGTTGAGAAGAGTGCTAAAAGTGGAGCTTATCACTGTATAGAAAATGGAAAGCTTGTTCTCCTGCAGTTTCCTTCAAAAATTATAAAACAGTCGATCAAATATTGCATTTGTATCAGGAAACATAAAGTATGCTATGCAGGGAATCAATTAGTTTTAATGTACAATAATAACATTCATGTATACCTTATCTGACTAAAAGCAACTGAAGATCACTGTAAAAGTGTATTAGATGTCCTATCTAATAAAAAGATACAAGCCTTCAGCTGAATTTAGAATATTATTCCTCAAACACTTTTTTTTACTGTGCATAATGTGAAATGTTCAACACTATAAACTGATTTCTAAATAAGAAAAAGAAATTGTCAGGATGATGTTTTTCAAAAAAAAGTCAATGTCTTTTGAAAATCYCAACTGAAATATTAAAAATATTTCAGCTAAGGAGAAACTTTATCACCTAAAGCTTTGCATGTAGGATTTTCTCAAAAATTTTTCACAGAGGCACTGTATGCACCTAATGGACATGGAAAGAAAGGAAATAACTCTTGCAAATTGATTTGGATTTTCCAAAACACTTTTCCTTTTCCTCTGAAGATAAATGATAGTATTGGTTTATACTGTGCAAGATGATGACCACTCCAAAGGAAATCTGGTAATTTCAACAGAATTTAACCAAATTAAGACTTCTTAGCTAAGGAAATTAGACAAAAGTTGCTACCAGTACCAGAAGAACAACTTGTGATTCAAAATAGGAGAGAAATTGAGGAGGTATACAGGCTGTTTGTGATCAACACGTTAAAGGACAAAACRTTATCTTTCATTCTGCTTAAGAGTCAGTGGAATAACTGAAAACAAACTACATTTAGTACAATTGAATAGAAGGCTAAGGATGACATTAGCCGGGATGTTGGCTAAGCTTTGTAAACACAAAGTTAAGCTGTGGAAGCTCTTTCCCAGCATATATTGGATGCAAAAGATGAAATTATTTCAGGGAAAACTAGAATCAGAAAGGACTTTTTTTTTTGAGAATTATTAAATATATAGATTTTTTTTTCAATTTTAGAAATTCCTGAGCAGCAAAAAACTGACAACTTAGGAAGTATTTTGGGGAAATATATATGCTTCTGCTGTTCTCGCACTCTTCCACAAGCCGTCTACCTTTTACTACTTCAGTGCACAGGACACAGAGCTGGAAGGATACTCGATCTAACTCTGTAAGGTAGTTTTTGTATTCGTACTAACTTCTACTTTAGACTACCTTTTTTTGCTTCTATTTGTTTTTAATTCCTAGTTTCTGGCAGTGGTACAATAYTTCTGTGCTGTAATCACAATGATCCTTAGTGATAATTATCCTTAGTAGTGCAATATTTTGCTTAAATTGTTCATCATTGAAGAAGATAAGTTTTCCATGATATGTAGTTTAATTTGAATTATTTTTTAAAGATGACAAAGCTTTGGTATTTGATAATAATGAACTTATATTGACAATCAGATCTAAGGCTGTAGTTTTAAGTTAAAATTATACTTAAAAAGTAGTAAATGGATTGGAAAAGACAGCTTTTAACTTTCTCTCAAAATTCACCCTCAATCAAGAATTTTTTGAGTCTTAAGTAGTTCTATCATTGATTCACACAAGAAGCAAACTGGAAACCCCGCAGAAATGTGTAATCACTAATTTTTACCATGAGTGATTTCAAAGGTCTCCTGTGTACAGCAATTAGCTAATTAATAGGTTAATATAATGAACAAATTATTTAAAACAAAGCAGACAAAAAAAGGAGATTTTAACAGAAGGGCACAGTAGCCCAGACAAACCATTAGCATAATGATGTGAGATCTGCAGGCTGGCCTCAAGATGCCAATGTAACTGCCTAGAGAGTCTGCCAGTGAACCAGATGCTGCTGCAGGGAAAATATCTTCCTCAGCTGGTGTCTGGGTAGTGTTTGCCATCCGAAAGAGAAAATAACTTAGCTTATAATATGGCGGGGTAAATAACCCGATTCCACCCCTCTAGTCATCTTTATTAAGTGCCTCTGAAAATCCAGTACGCTCGTGGATTTTATATTTCATATTTCACTTATGACAGAAGTATTTTGTCTAAATAATCAAGAATATWTAATCCTAAATTTGACAGTGGCAGCACAGACTACACTGTCCCTTTATACTCTGYGACTCATTGCATGCTTTTTCAGAGTGGATGAGAATGATAGCAATTTTCTCCCTTGAGACTGGACAAGGAGGAAGGTTAAGCTGGCATAAATGACATTGAGATTCAGAGCATTTTTTGCCTAGTGGGAAAAGWCTGAAAGGATACTTCACAGRTTTTCTTTTTCTTTTTGTCTTAAGAAGTATAGATGGAGTGTCCAAACCCCTTTCTTTAACTAGAATAATCAGACTTCACCTTTCAWCTTTCCYYCCACTGCAAGACTCTCCATGCAGAATGAGCAATGATACAGGTGCTGCTTCCTTCTGATAATTATGACAGTGGTGCAATTCCTTGGACTTCAGCAGAGTCTCCACAGATTGGCACTAGATTAGGAAAATAAAGAGGCCAAAAATATGGTTTAATGATATAAAAAATTGCCATAAGAATTGTTTTTTGATACTCTCAGTACCGATTAATTTAATTAGACATTCTATGCTTTTTCACTGTTAAGAGATCCTGGGATAAATTGCCTTGTCTAGGCATGGAATCAAACAAATGAAGCAAGCAATAGGCACAGAGCGAAATAGCTAGTTTTACTGCTGGTTAAGTGTGACAAGTGAGCGTACAGTATGCATAATCAGTTTTTATAAATGTTAGTGTTACACAGCTAAATAATTTAAAGAAATTAATTGCATAATGCAGAACTGACCACGTATGTGTTTTTTTTTATTCCC
Source organism: Rhea americana (assembly GCF_003343005.1). Taxonomy (NCBI): domain Eukaryota; kingdom Metazoa; phylum Chordata; class Aves; order Rheiformes; family Rheidae; genus Rhea; species Rhea americana. Next base: position 8,058,287 of record NW_028185037.1, on the reverse strand, counting down.
CCAATGGACTGCCTCCCAACCTTAGTTAAGATCTGACACCRTGTATGTTGGTGTGCCTGTTTGTTTTTGTGTAAGCGATGACATTTCTATCCCGTATTTCCCCAACACTGAGTTTCTGTGGAGTACTACAGTCTATACAGTCTAGAGTACCCAATTTTAACCACAGTGAGAATGTGGAATAAACATTTTCACCAACGGACATTGCCAAGACCAATTGCCAATTGCCAGTTGCATTTCTTCCACCCAGCCCATTTGTTAAGTACAGAAATAGAGTAAACGCAGCAGGAATGATGGCAGCTTGAGCCACACTGGAATCACCCATTACCTAAACAGTCTCCCCGCAGTTTTGGGGATTTTCTGCTCTTGAAGAAAGACTGCAGGGGAGAATCAAACCCATTAGCAGAGAAAGACAAAACCTAAATTAATTTAAAGTAGATGTCACATAATATTTTTCTTTCCATTTTGAAAGCATATATGCTTAGAGAATTACCAGCTGAGAGATTCAGCAAATCAGATCTATGCTTTACAGTGCTAGTACCATGCACTAATAAAACTTCTATCTCCTAAAATAATATGTGGCACATAAGAAGTACTATTACACTGTGACYAGATCATCAACTAAGCAGATTAACACAACTCCATGGAAGTCATTGTAATCACATCATTTGATAYCAGATTTGTATATATATAACCTATATATCCAGTCTGATCACCATTCATGAYTATGTTAGGATTTGGATCTCATCTTTAAAGTCCTAGAAAATTCCAGTTGGTTTAGTGAGAATTTAATGGACCAAATAGTACTATCRATTTTTAGTTAGAATTTGGCTCCAGGGGCGAGTCCTACTTGAAAGCTGGTGCCATGATATGTTCTAATGTTATTCAAAAGGATTCACTCAGTGGGATATGAAACCTCCTGCCGAACCCCCTGCATTTTTAAGGCTCAGATAATGTCCTAATACAGTACTTTTCTTACAGAGAATCTCAAATTCCTTTATCAGCATAGAATATGATGTTGCAATCTCATGAAAGCAAACAGGAAATAGCATCCAATGAATACTTTAAGGAAGCTAATGTTGTCATTTACTGATTTATGAGCTCTGCTGTTTTGCTTATACTTGCATGTCCTTCCATGGCTAAATGGCAGTAGGTGGGGAAAAAAGGAGGATAAAACCAAGAATTTTGAATAGGATAAAAGGATTTTTACTTCCACAACAGATAAAACAAATTTAAGCCTATCTATTTTATCCATTTTTCCATTTTCTAAGTAAAAAGAATTGTGTTCTACTATATGTAGCTATTCCAGCAGAATAGTTGTTCATAAGCAAGAACTCTTTTGCATGTCATAAATCTTGTATACCTACTATGTGTATACCTACTGTAATATGAAAATAATAAATTATATAATTTAAAATAATCAGAAATATTGGCAAAGCCTGTATTACAGTGTTATGACAGTTTCAGATAAATTAAATTACCTCCATACCTGCTGCCACAGGTACCAAGAGGTTTCAAGGATAAAACAGGTCAGTCTCAGTTCAACCATCTGTCTACATTTAATAAAATTAAACTTCTTTCATTCAGCTTGTGTTTTTCCCATGTGATGAAGGTAGTACAGCACAGTTTGTACACATAGTGACTTGGATAAGAATTTATCAACTTTATTTAGTGACAGATAAAGTATGAGTACACTGAGAATTTCCCAACTGACAAGGATTCCACAAAGAAAAATATCACTTGTTTGTGGGCCAGTCCTGTTAGAATATAATATTGCTCTGCTGGGTTAGGAAAAAACACAACTGAGATTTCCAGACTGCTTGGTCCCAATGTAATTGAAAGCCAGAAACAATTTAACTACAGAATAATTTAAGAATAAAAAAAATTGTCCACTCAGTATTTCTGAAAAAAATACAATTCAATATCTTCCCACCAGTTTCCACCAGTAATCCCTTTCTTGCTGCTAGAATGTGATTCAAAATTTCTCTTTAGAAAACTATTTTTAACTCAGATTAATGTTTACATAATTATAAATGAAATATAAATCACTTTCATTAAAATTAATAATGATAAATGTTCTTGTTCACATGAAATGGAAATGCATAATCAGAGAGAATTAAAGTCATATGAATTAATTAGTTCACAAAATTGGGAGATGGTGGGGATGCCAAACAGATGCAAGTAAATAAATGGTTGAATGAATAGTACATTATCAATTTGTAGGGAGGCTGTTYTGCAGTGGGCACAATTGTTTCTTTCAGTTCCACAAGGAATAATTGAAAAGTTAAACTAAATAACAAATTAATGTGTTGCTTTTTTTAAGAGAAAATAAATCTGCAAACGAACCCCACAGAGTGACTGATAAGTCAAAATCAAATTCAACCCTACCTTTTCAATTTTACTTATTAAAAGCCTGAGAAAATAAATGAAAATGAATAAATTATTGATCAAATGTAACCATTTTTTTTACYAGAAGATGACGAAATATCCAAAATTTGAGGGATTTTGTTTGCAAAATATTTATCCTACAGGATTAGTTCACAAAATAATAAAAAAAAWATTGTTGTTATTCAAACTTTGAAATACATGCTGTGTGAGTTTCAAGGTATTTTTTTGTTCCCTGATGAGCTGACTTTGTAACTAATGAACTTAGTGGTAAATCTGATTATTATAATGAAAATACATCATTCTAAATTTGCTTTCTGCAAATACATGGCACAAAAGCTTAAAATTCCCATAAAAGCTCATTTGATGGTGGGTTATACCTAACAAGATGTTATTTGTCTCCAATAACAATATTTTTTCCACTGAATAACCTGATTATAGCTTTATTTTATGCTTCTTTCTTCCGCATATTCTTAATCATCAAAAAATATTCTCACATCCAGCACTGTTTGTTATTTGCAGAGTACTCATCACCTTGGAGTTCTACTGTGTGATGGATACTCCTTGCTCCTGCCTTAATGCAAATAATAAATAAAATTCAAAAAATATATCTAATTACTAAAAGTACTTGAAGCTTATACGTACACATGACCACATTTATTTATTTATTTATTTATTTATTATTATGTAGCCGAGGTGCAACTGAGAATGAAGAAGCACTGTGCTAGGTACTGGACAGATAAATAAAGTCTGGATAAAGCAGCGGTGTGGATGGAGATTTCTGACTTCCTTTTTGTCTGACGAGCAAAAGCAAATGCTGTGCCAGGCAAAGACAGCAAGTAGGAGTAGGACCGCAGGCTGTTCTCTCTACTGTAATAAACTGCCTAGCCTGCCCACTGGTACGGATTAATAGTCCTTGTTCCCATACTCATGATGGAAAGGAAGAAATCAGATCATGGCTGCAGGAGAGAGGAAAGGACACTATTTACAAAGACAGCAAAAGTGTGATGATAGAAGGTTTCTTAACAGGTCTAAAAGTTGTCAAAGAAGGCATCATTTTGAAGGGAGTAAGTTGAATAAAAAATAAAAGGGAAAGGAGGGCGGATGTCAAAAAGAATGTATGTTAGGAAAAGAAGGAAAGATAGTACACTACGAGAAGAGAGGAAGGGAGAAAGCAGTAACAAGTAATCAGCACCAAGCTGAAAAAGTCCCGTCAAAACTACAAACATTTCACGGTTCATTTTTTGACTAGTTTGGGGGGTATTTAGAAAAGGGGGGAAAAAATGGGGAAACAGTACTTGGAATTTCACAGCTGTTTTGCTGAARGGTGCAGGAACGAGGGGCATTGCACTGGTCCCTGCAGCTCCGCGGCGTGACATGGTCTGCCTGTCACAGCTCTGAGTCCCAGGAAGCTTTTGGATCTTGGCTGCTCTCCATTTTACCCTTTCCCTTCACTGCAGCAGGTACTGCTTTAAATCTCTTCTGCCATGGCTTCAACTAGACAGAGCTTCTCAGCACTGTATTAGCAGAGTTATTCAATTATACTGTATAAATCTACTGCTTTGCATTAAAATTTTGTGCTAACCATATAAGAAAAGCTCTTCTAAAAGAAACCCAATGATCCAAGTATTCTATCTTAGATCCTGGCAGAAGGAGATGCTATTTCAGGAGAGTCTGTGAGTGTGGCAACTTTCTACAGTCTATTCCCTATCTATTCCCCAGCATCCAGAACTGCTGAATTAGGGATGTTAGAGGGTGCATCCCTCACCAGCACTTTTACTCTGTTTTCAGTCTCTGCCTTCACAACTCCCTGCAGCAGCAGCAGGTTCCAGAACTTCCTATCTCTACAAAGAAGTGCTTTCTTTCATCTTTTTAAACTAAACTTCTACTAGTTTCCCTAAAAGCCCTTTAGCTCTTGTTTTGTGGGGTTTGCTCAACAACCGTTCTGTAGCCATGACTTTGTAAACCTCAGCTATACCCCCCCCCCACCTCCATTTTCTCTGCCTTTTAGTCTCTCTTGGTAAAGCTTTTGTAAATGGATGGCCAAATTATTATGCAAAATAGAAGCTTACATAAATCCTAACAAGTGAAGGTAAATCAAATTACTAACAAATTTCAGTCAGAGACATTAAACCTCTCTTCAAGATTATTGCATAGATTTAAAGACTGCTTCTGCAAACCAAGACTCATACGCATGAATTCATTTTTCTGAACATGACAGAAAAGATGGCAAGCCAGTTCTCTCATTCTTAAAGTAGGGAAACTTTCTGAAGAAAGTTTGGCAGAAGGATATGAATAAACTGGAACACTTTTCAGGCTTAAAGGCACCAACTCCTGTAGACAGAAATAAGATATTTCTAGTAACATTTTCTTTTTAATACTTGGAAAATAATTAAGGCAAGGTCCTCAAAGGTACGTGATAATCCTTAAACACAAAGTACCTTGTTTCCTCATGGTACTGAAAGCCTCAGATCTAGTGCTAAGAAGCCAGAAATCCCCATTCACTAGCAAGATGTGGAATGCAACAGCAAAGAACCGATGACTAGAGTCACTGGCAGATGTAGCCATATATTAGCTGTTAAGCTGGTAGTAGCTGTACTAGATTAGGACATCATCCTCACCGAGTYGTGTTTTATTCAGGTTCCAGCTGCTGTGAGCATGCTCAGAGCACATCTGGTGGGATGGAGAGGAGAAACACTAGTGTGAGACTCTTCTCTCAGGGTCTTTAGGTCTCCGATTCTTTCATGAGCTATAAGGTAAGAACTCAGATATATTTTCAAATAAGGGCCACTGAAAACAGAAATCTAAAGGATTAGATGCTTGCAGAATAAAACCAGCTTACCTAATCAATTCACTCAACACAATAATATTTTGCAACGGGTATGTCAGGATGTTTTCAGTGCCTATTTTATGTGGCATTGAAACATAAAATTTCAAWTAAAATCTTTAAAAGGCTTTGTAAACCTCAGCTATACTCCCCTGCCTCCATTTTATCTGCCCACTGAAGAGTCCTAGTCTTTAAAARAAAAGTCTTTAAAATCACCGCTTAGGTGACTTTAACTCTTTAAGTATAACCTAGTTTATTATATGTTAAGATAATAAAGGAGTTAAAATTATAGACCTCTTTTTGAAAATCATTGCCTATAAAAATAATAAAAATAATAATTCTCATAAACAAAAACTCGTTGTAATTTAAACCAGTGAAACGTTAGTGTTATAAGGGCTGTGGAAACTGAAGAAACAAAAGTAAAAACTTTTCTATTGCATTTTTCTTCSAAGCTGATATTTATAAGTCTGAGATTTATTAATGAATTCTACTTACTCACRTATCTTAGATGCTTTTATTTGGTGCAACTTAATGGATTTTCAAAGCAGAAATGATAAGTCATATTGTCCAGCTATAAATTGAATTTCACTTATCTAAAGAATATGCTTACCACTTCAGATGCAAATCACAAAGCAAATCTCTAAATTATAACTAGATATAACTGGAAAATTACTATTTTTTTTTAATTAGGTTCGTAATTCAGGGAGTCTGCTGCTGGCAAAAATAGGGAAAATATGTACGCATTTTTTTCATTTGGGGAGTAAAAAGCATTTAATTGTGATCAATCCTGGCCTGATAGAGACTGAGAGAGTCTTCTTAAGTAGCTCTCTGAGCTGAGAGAGTTTGCTGCTCCACATTTATTAAAAAAAAAAAAAGGAAGCAAGGGAGAGGTTTATAGCCCTGGCAGGTAAGTGAATAACCCCAGAGGAGGAATAAACACTACAATAATGTAATCATATACACAAGAAAAAATGTCTTAGAAAATATATTGTATTATCTTGATTTCAACACCCTAGGCCTGAAAATGTAAAGAAAGTGACTTACAGATTTGTGTTATCCAATGATAATGCAGTACAATATACCAAAGGCWGATAATTTAAGATAGACTTTAAAAGACAGTAGCATTAAGCTTGTCAGTTCAGCTCAGATCATACAAGGTAATTAGTCCTTCTACTTTGTTATGCACCTAAATCCWCTACTCAGGCACCTGTGACATTTTTCAAAGTGTGTATTAGTTATCCCTAACTCAATAGATGGCTATTTCTCTGGTGAATGTGAACCAAGATGTTTAAAGGAACCAAGATGACAGGAATTTCAGTTGAAACCTCTCTACAGAGAAAATCTCAAGATAAGTGTTCCCCACTTGCTAGTCTCAGAAGAGGCCCTTCATGTGCAACTCTCTAGTGCATACTTCAGCTATTTAGCTTTAATGCTTTGYGTATTAAAACCCTACAGATCTATGTGAACTGAAGCTGAACAGAGATGCCCAAAGCAGCTATCAGCTTCTGCCTGTTCTGAGATGCATCTCAGCACAGTGTTCTGGCAGACATAATCTGTTTTGTGCTCCAGTACTTGTTACTACTGTCTATAAAAATTATCATTCTACCACATAAAGACAAGCAAAATTAAAACAAATTAGCTGTAGCTATCCAGTTGGAAGAAAAAATAGTGTTACCGATGAACCAAATAAAAATAAAAGCTCTAAGCAGGTCAAGAAAAATTTAGACAGGCTGAGCCTCACAAGCCTCAGTTCTGAGATCAAGTAAACTCAATACAATCCTATGGCCTTTTACTAGCAGCGGTAAGACCATGTTGCTGGGCTAGAGGACTAGTTTGTACTTGCACAGTTTATGTATCTTAGAAGGAAAGAGAATTTAATAGTATAGATGTGAGCCATTCTGCTCCAATTAGTCTCAGAGCTATAGAATGATACTATTCACATTTGACAAACTATTTTAGATATATTCTTAGTTTCCCAGGTAGGGCAAAAAGTGATGAACTGAAAGAATTTCAGTGTGCTTCTGAGATTATACTAGTATTATGTTATTTTTATTTAGATTTTACAGAGCTTAAAGATTTTTAAGAACATACCCCTCAGGCTCCCTATTCTTTTAACACGTTCCTATACTTAAACCTCCTATGCCGCATGATATCTTACTTCAGCACTGCTACTGTTCTGAGACAGCACCTATTAGACAGATCAATGTTAGCTCAAGTCAAACCACTAGATGCTGCAAAATAAGAACAGAACTTACCCTAGGGTCAAATGAATGGATTGCATAGTTTGGACCCAGCCTCTTGGATGAGCTCAGACAGTGGTGTAATGCTGATTTCTTTCCCATTAGGATCCTTAGCTTTGACTCCTTTTAAAAAAACAACTCTCTAAGCTGAATTAATTATTATTCTGGCTCTGTTTACAAACTACACTTGCACTTATGCTACATTCCTCAGCATTCCTCCTCCTCCTTTGGGTAACCTGAAAGAGCTGACTCAGGCATGGAATTGCAACCTACTAATAAGATAGGCATTTCTTCTGTTACTTGTTACTGCAGAAAAGTTGCTTTTGAGAAGAAAGCCTTGACTTTGGACTTTTTTCTTTTCTTTTTTTTTTCTTTTTTTCTTTTTTTTTTTTCTGTTACTTGTTACTGCAGAAAAGTTGCTTTTGAGAAGAAAGCCTTGACTTTGGACTTTTTTCTTTTCTTTTTTTTTTCTTTTTTTCTTTTTTCTTTTTTTTTTTGGCAGCCTGCTCAGTATTGGGCTATAGTACAAAGTTTGTACTTTGGCAATTTACAAAAGTTAAAATGAGTACCTTAAAGCAATATGTTCCTTAGGTGTCRTGTAGTTGTCAGGTGTCATGTTAGGTGTCATGTAGATGGTACCCAAGGGTACCATCAGGCTCTGAAGCCTCTACTGCTGTCCCTGATCAAGGCTAGCTCTGACACTGCACAGCTCTGTAGCTGTGGATCGGACTGCTGTGAAAAACTCTCCTGTGACCTCTACTCACTCGTACAGGAAATTCATTTACGCTCAAGCCCTTGTCCTTGGTACTTGCCTCAACCACCCTGTAGATATGCTTGTGTCCAGCCTTGTACCCTGCTGCATTCTGGGCCTGACCTTACCTTACCGACCTGACTTCCTGGCTTAAACTTGACCTGACATTTCAGCAGGGACCTGACTGATGGTTGGGACTGTTGGCTGGCCTTAGCTGCTGTCTTGCTCTGCTCTACTTGCTGAACCATCCTGCTTGGTCAGGATACAGCCCCTGCCTGACAGTCATCCTCAGCTCTGTGCCTGCTTCCCTTGAGGAGCAGCCCAATCTTGCTGCTCCATGACAGTAGCAGCTGAAGTCCCCGTTGTATTTATTGGTGGATTTAAGCACTTAACGGAACAAAGATTCACCCCTAAGTATTTCTCATGATCTAAGACACAACTGCTACAGCCATTCGATGAAACTTTCCTATTTGTTGACTTCTTTTCAAGCTTGGGACAAAATCCTTTGTCATCTCAGACTTTGTTTCATTAATATGGCCAGGTATAAGCTGAGCTATCCCTTGTGTTATGCTACAATTGCTTGATCAGAATCACAGCACTGTGGAGGTAAGTCTGGCAGCCAGAAACGGCATGGAGAATTTGAAAGTGTTGACATCCTCTCACCAGTTTGGCTCCAACTTTGTGTAATGCTTGCAAGTTACACACTGTGGAAATGATGTGACACTCAGGTACCATCATATGGACTCTTCCAGAAAGTAAATAGAATGAAAGGCAAAGAGATATTGTCCAAAGCAAGGGAAAAATGGCAGGTGCAGCAGTGGCAGGTACAATAATTGAGCTCACAGTGAGCTGCATATGTTTTCAGACTTTCCAGAATTTTTTTTCATGTTTCCACATTCCTGAGAAAGCCATTGATATTTATAGGCTGACTACATGTGTGTATTATTAACGATTGCCTTTGACATCGCTATCATTCAGTCTGACTGATATGTCTGAATTACTCTGTGTGAACAGATACGAGGGTCATAAAACACAGTAAATAGCATATCACACATATTTTGAGAACCAGAGTGTGTGATTTTGAGCTTCAGGAAAGAGCTAAAAGAATTACTAAAAAATTGCTGGGGATGCAGCACTAAGCTTTAGTGTGTTTCCTGTTGCACTCTGGATTGCAATCCTCTATGGACTTCATGAGTCTTCTGCTTGCAGCATAAGGCTTGCTCAGCCCCCATCTCCTTCCTGTGCCCAGTGATGCCTATACTTATAGGTTTTTATGCTGCTTCAGTAACTGGAGTGTAGGATTATGTGATAGAAGTATTGTGCTACTGCTGAGATTATATTTATTCATGGAATTATGCTTTCTGACAGGCCCTGTTATTACCTGGCAYGCACACTCACAGTGTTGTATTGGCCACAGGGTGCTCTTCTACTTCTGATGGGTACATCATGTGACTAGACATAATCTTCCTTCAGATATGCCCTTGTGAAGCCCTTGGATGCATTTTATCAGACTGCTGACTAGATTGGTGAATCTGGATGATAGTTTTCCCTCACCAAAGATACAGAAAGTAAACAAGAAACAACYTTTGTACTATCCTAAATACAGGGCAAGGTGCTGGATGCTCCTTAAAACCCTGCAAAAGGAGTAGTTTATACACTTCTCTTTCCCTTGCCCTCAGCTTTCTATGCAAATGACATAAATAATATAACCCCATGAGAAGGATAGCTATCTGAACTGAATTTGGTACATTAGTGTATGTTTAGGACGCAATCTTTCAAGATACTGCAGGTCTTTTGCTCTTAATAATGGTTCCCATGAGCATTTGACAATCTAAAGATCAAATTCTTATGAAAGACACGATAGCCATGCATACTAATACAGCTTTAATTGCATTCTTATTTGAAAATAATACTGATGCATGGATGAGTGAGGAGGTAAGACACATAGAAAAAGTCATACAATAAATCAACACTAAAAGTGGCAATGAGTCAAGTCCAGTTGTATTAGAGCCTCAAAGCACAAGGCAGCAGCTAAGAAAGTACTGAGCGTGCCACTTGCTACAGCTTGCAAGTCTAGTTCTGTCTTCAGCAATATTTCCAGGTGCTGGAATAAAATATAATGAAAAAAATGAGAAGACGCTACTCTACGTCCCTTCCTGTTAAGAGCAGATTATAAAACCATATCAGGAGCACTTTCCAAATACTACATTTTGTCAGTCATGATAACTGCAAGCATAAGCTGAGTAGCTACACATAGAAATGTACTAACATTTGCATGCAGTTACCTAACTTGCAAGCATAATTATGGCTTTTTGTACACATATTTTATATAACTCACATTTGAGGTACCACACAACAGAGCCTTCAAAATCAGCTTTGATCTTATCTGAGAAAGATCTAATATTCTTATACTCATGTTTCCATAACATTTCAGGTACAAATAAATGAGGTTAGTTTACTGGACTGAATGGAGCTATGATCTTTTGGATTTTCGCATCTGTGGACCATGATAAGCTTGTACAAAATGAATCAACTGGATAGATGCAGGGACAGATTTCAACAATCCAGACATTTTAAGGAGTAAAAAAATGTTATTTAGAGCTCTGTTTATTTAACAGCAACCTGGTCTCTCTTGGTAATAAGTTCTATATGTTATACAGCAATTATCTCCAAAAAATAAAAAGTTCCTGAGATCTGGAGTGGAAAGTTAACTCTGTGGAATCTTTTCACAGTCATCAGCTTTACATATATTTTTTCATTAGCTTTTTTTTTTTTTTTTTTTTTTTTTTTTGCAGAATGATTTAAAGATTTTGATGAATTCAGCAGCTTCAAGCTGCATTTTTAAATCTAATTAGTGTGTTCGATGTCAATTGCAAAACCCAAATGTGTCTAGCTTCCAGAACACTTAGTCCTGTATTTTATACATTACATTTGGACAGACTATTTGGACTCAATTCACCAAAATAAGCTGACAAAATGTTAATATAGTGTTATATTTTTAGTTGCTTTGCATGTAAGAAGAAAATCCATTTCTTCAGTGAGTCATGTGATGATAGGTATGATGGGAAACTGACATAAAAAATTACAATGTAGAATTCAAGAGCTCATTCCCAGGGAGATTTTTTCAGATGAGTAGAGAGAGCAGAAAAATGCTTCTAGAAATACAGAAAAATATACCTGTCACTGCCACAGAGATAAATTATGCATTTTCAATGAAAAAAAAATAGAGAGATTTCTTTTACCAAACATTAATATTAAAAAAATTACTCAGATTGTATGTACTGACTATTCACATGTTGTATTATTACAGACTGACAGTGGCAGGATTATGCTGTGCCTGATGTCCTCCTGCCACCAATTGTCCTGCTAGTTTAACCAAAAGTCACTTTCTGGAATTCTGAATGGCTTTTTCTACAGACCTGCATTTTAGGTGAACCACAAGGGAATGAGAAACTCAGCTACAGGGTGGGAATAATATCACAAGGGGTTTCTGTGGCCCCAGAAAGGATTGCAGCAAAGTCAGAAATGCCATGAAGTACACAAGCTAGAAAGCAAGGYGAAGAGTCAAAGAAATGTCAAATCAAAATGAAGGCTAAAAATATTTCTTGGCCGTGGCTGAGCACAAGGATGGAAGCTTGCACAACCTCTTCCATTTTCTAAGGAAATTATTTTACCAACTTATTTATGAATCATATGTTCTATATGTTTACTTTTTGCCATAATGTTAGGAAGTATCTGTGGCAGTGAAATACAAGCTTCAAATTCAAATTTAACAGTTCAGAATGTAGCAAAGAAATTTCTCAGAATTGGAGTTCTAGGAGATTCAGGATGAAGATGTCTTTCTCTTCTCTCCTTGCTCAGTGGTTCGAGTTGGTTTGTCTTTTCTCCCTTTTTCGGCTACCAGTATCACGGAAAGGTGGCAGTAGTTATGTCTATATCCTTACCTATCCCAAAGTGACAGTGGGAGCAAGAGGCCTAATTCTTCTACCATCCTGCATTAGTCCATTTCCATACCTTCCCACTGCTATGCTGTAGCAACTTGAAGGCAGTGATAGTCAAATTACCTATTACGAAAGAGCTAGAAATAATGAAAGAGCTCCTTCATAATAATGAGAAACTTCTGGAATTGTAGACTATACGGTACAGAGCTTTTGGAAACTTGTATCTAGGGTAGAACCAGAAAGAGTAGGACTGAAAATAAAATGCAGAAAAATCACATTACGGGTAGCCATTAATTGAGAGCATTTGAACCTGCTCATTCTTTTCATAAGAGTACATTAATACTAGAAAAGGAAATTAAGGAGAGTAAAATTACCTTGTTATTAGGGTGTAGAAGATACACAATTATGCTACATCTCCAAGCAAAAACATGAGGTCTCRAAAAACAATGAACACACATTTTCAGAAAAAGCAATCATGATTTGTGACAAGAATAGTTGTTGAACAGGACAAGTCCAAAAATAATGTACTTTAAGAGCTTCAATCTTKTCCTCATTTCTCACATATTGATGGCAAAGCAGTTCCAAATTTAAAATGGGTCTCAAGAGAAGTACATGTTCTGGAGTGCAACTTACACAGAGTCTTTCCTTACATCAAGGAAATTGAAATATCATTAGCACACAGAAAGCATCTCTCCAAGGTGTAATCATCTATTCTACTTTTCAGGCCTGAATGCTGATTGTCCCATCTATCACTTGTCATATTATTCAAGATCTGAGAATCAAATGAAAATAGATATACTACTCCTTTCATTTCTCAGTAAAGTAATTGAAGAATTGTATTTTATAAAAAACAGATAATTGGTTCCTAGCAGGGACTTCATTACTACTTTGAAGAAGAAATACTAGAAATTAAGTGTGTGTGTGTGTATATATATATATATATATATATATATATATATTATACTAGAAATGGTCATCATCCATTTTCATTACTCAGTGCAATCAGTCATCCTCACCAGTGCGGCCGAGCTATTCTTGGCCTAGGACTAAAAGAAGTCAGGAACAAAGTGAGAGAGCTGTTAGCACCATGGGGTGCACAGTTGCCAAGAAACTTCTCTAGCTATCTAAAAGCTTAAACAATTTACATCAGTTTATCCATGTATACAATGGAACATTTAAGCAGTAAGAATGGCCTGAAAGCAGGAGACATCTGATTGTACCTCATACACAAGAAAAATTCCCTCATATCCTGTTAAACCAGCATTCTGACTGCTTTGAGCCACTGTATATGCCAGAGAGAGTAAGACTTCACCTTGCATCATCTCCCAAATTGATAATATATGCTTTTTACCTTGTGGGACTATTGTAATGAGGGTATATATTTTGCCACTCTAAAAGACTTATATTGTACTGCACTCACAAAATGACTATAGACTATTTTTAGATGGGAAGGGAGAGAAATTATAGTGACATCAGAAACTAAAAAGTAATGYACAGATATTAAATCTGACCAGAATTTAGATAATAAATTTTGATTTGGATGAAAATTGGTAATTACATTTATTCATATGCAAAGTAGATTTTCCTCTTCCAATCTGTCAKCTGAATAGCTAGCTGCAGTTTGTCCACTAATCTGAAATTCAAATAAACCAGTAATTTGAGAGGATATTATTTGGATAAGAGAAAATAACCAAACAGATCATTTTCAAATGTAGTACAATTTTATAGGAAACATTTATCTGATGTCTTTGCTGATTTTTTTTGTATAAACTGAGGTTCAGAAAACTTGAGTGTGAACATTTCTTCCAGATTTTAATATTACTTTAGCAGGACGGAGGGCAGAATCACGTACATCACAAAATAGACATTAGAAAAAAAATATACAATTTCTGAATAGTAGTGAGTGATCACAGCAGTAATCGCAGCAGTTTGTTCAGCACAAATCAGACTAGACTTCTAATTGTCACAATGCTTCAAAAGAAGCCATGACCTTTTTAAGATTATTATATAAGTTTAAAGAGTGTCTTTTGCTGTGGTATACCAAGCAACGAGTGAACTAGACATCTCTAAAACTGTGCAATGGTTAATTGGAGGTGGATTCAGTCTTTTTGGAGATACAGATGTGTTAGATAGATAGTAAACATAGTTGTGGTGTTATAGTATTAATTTAATAGGATGGTTACTACATCTTAYGTTCCACTTGAAATTCAAAGGGTCACTTTATAGTTGATTTGGTTATGTTCACTTTATCTGGTGATTTTTCTTTTTCACAGAGGAGCACAACAACGCTGTTTCTGACTTCAGATCTGATTAAGATATCTTGGATCCAGCTGAAATACTTTTGAAATTTGTATTACCTACTCCTGCAATATTATTTCCCTCTCATTTTAAAAATAGGAAATACATTTTTAGGAGATTTATTTAAAGATTTTATTTTCTATGTCTAAATATTCCAACTAACATTTTTGATTCTCGATCTACGCMTGAAAATTTATTAAACTTTCATGTTAAGCAATTCAGCTGTAACTACTTCTGAGGAAGACATGTATTTCTGCTAGTRTTAAAAAGCTTTTTCTTGTTTGTGTTTGAATAGCTGTATCATGTCTATAGTTGGGATGTAAATTTAGGAGACCTTGATTTGAGATATGCCTTTTGAGTTCCTCTTGAAAAGCTGCCATGATCTAACTGGGCTCATAAGTCTCTTAAAATCTCATATTTGCTGAAGAGGGCTTCTCTGGGTTTTGCTGCACTTTCTAAACATGTCACATTTTCTCGGCACTTTTGTGTTCCCCAAAGCACTCCAAATGTCATTGCCAATTCCAGCATCAAATAGCTCTTTCAAAAARTGTCAGTCTCACTGAGAATGTGCCAAGGCATAGAAATAGTGACTGGATATGGAACCTGGGCCTGAGCCTGAGCTAAAGGCAACTGCAGGRGTTCCTGCAACCCCACCAGAGTCAAAAATGAGAAAGTAACGGTAAGATCTATGACCCAGCTGYGGCTTCTGGTCTCATCTCTTTTAGTGGCTACTAAAAAACTTACACAWCACTACTCCTACCACAAGTAGGTCTCCAGTGACATGGATCTTTTCTTTTGACAGATAGCTCAAAGGAGACTTTGCAAGTGATCAGAACAGCAGAGCCTTCTCAGGAGATGTAGGATGGTGAGCTGCTGGAAGGAGATGAGCAAAGACGCGACTARGCCACTTTACCTCTTCAAAAATTTGGGCTTTT
The DNA here is from genome assembly GCF_003343005.1 of Rhea americana. NCBI lineage: Eukaryota > Metazoa > Chordata > Aves > Rheiformes > Rheidae > Rhea > Rhea americana. The sequence goes on along the minus strand of NW_028185037.1, from coordinate 8,042,913 downwards.
CTCTGCTCATTATCTTGCATGCAATTGAAAGCAGCCTCAAAAGCTGTACTAATTTATGGTAGATACCTTTGAAATATTTGTATAGAAAGGATTCCTCAGACACATGCACAGACCAGTCTGCATGTTTACAGTAGCTCTAACAGTAACTGGTCTGTCTGAAGTAAAACTGGTCAAGCTGATTAGAAGATAGCCAAACAGCCACTGAAGCTTGTGGGCCTTCCTACTGCTTTGAGAACTTCCTACTTAAATTATTCCCCATGATGCATTATATGAAGCCATATACTTTTAGCCTATACTCAGACTGAATTCACCTCTCTATTTACTTCTAAGGAAGCACACGTATTTTTTGTCTTCCAAGACAATCCTATGGACATGAACAATTTAGTCTGGAAATAGAGTTTCACAGTGTTGTATACTAATTAAGTATTCGTGAAATAAATTTTATATCATAAAAACGAAGCCTTCTGTACTGCTGTGACTTGCTCCACAAAGTCTCTACAGTTCTAGTTAGCTGGAAGGTGCAACTAAAGCATCAGYAATGAGTAAAGATGATCAAACCAGTATCTGCCAGTATGACCTCCATGAATAATCAAACAGCACCTGTGTTACAGTTGAGGCTTAACCAGTTGTCAATAAGACCTTGAAGATTCACCCACTATTTCAGTGGGCCATGCTCTCTCAGGACATATGTTATGCTGAAAATCATAGAATCATRGAATGGTAAGGTTGGAAGGGACCTCTGCACATCATCTAGTCCAACCYTCAGCATAGCCCRTACAGGGATTGAACCCACAACCTTGGCATTAGCAGCACCACGCTCTAATCAACTGAGCTAAACYTTATATATAWTGTTTAGATACAAAGAGTAAGCACACCTTAAATGGATAAAGCCAAGCTATGATTGYTAGTGTAGCAAAAATCCTAGGATTCTAATCATTATTATTARTYCAGATCTAATTATTACAGCAAAGGAAAGAATAATAAAAAAGTTAAAATWGCTAGTTACACTCTGTTTCCAATGCTTTTCCTGATGTTATGCTGACTCTTTCTCTRCTCCTCTGGGTCCTAAGATTGGTAGTTTCACTCATGGTGGTATGTGTGTGTGTGGGGGGTATACAATGTGTTTTTAGTATCTGAAGTCCTTCTCAAGGAGGAATGTGATGTTCAKGTTGACGATTTCGTCTTCCTCCTTCTAATCCTCTCTTCCTCATGCAAGATCCACTTGGGCTCATTTTATATGTTTGCTGACATGCTTTTATACTTTTCTCTTTCATTGGTCTGCAGCTCCACATCATATCTGAATTTAGCTTACATACACTTTTTATGTTATGTTAGATATGTTATCTGTTCTCTTTCTATTTGCTCTCTTTCTTGCCCCTAAACACAGTTTTCTCAAGCTCCACATTTCACTGACTGTGGTTTATAGCCCTGGGGTTTCCAGTGATGAACCTGTGCTCTATCTCCTGCACTCCTCTATGCTGCACTCTGTGTCTGCACTGCTCAAGGCCTTTGCTATCACACCAGAGCTTGATGTTTCTACACTACATCATTATGTTAGACTGGTAAATATCTCATTCTACACTGATAAGTGTTTACTGCAGCTGTCTATATTAAACTATGGCTGTACCACACAAACATAAGGAAAAAGTAGAATCAATTAGCCACAGACATTTGACTAGTTAGAGAAACTGCTGCCACAGCCAAGCCAAGTAGCGCAAAGCTGCAGGCAGGTCAAGGAAAGTTCAGACAGAGGAAGTCTGGCGAGGCTCGGTCCTGAGGCCTTGCAAACTCAGTACAAAGCCTATGGCCTRCTGTTAGCAATGGTAGTATTCTATTACAGTAGTAGACATGAGAGATCGTGAAAAAGAATATTTATCAGAATTCATAAGACTGAATCAAATTCCCTCTCATTTTGAGGAAGTGTAATAATTTCTGCTCTTACAGCTTCAGTCAGATTCTGTAGTTTCTCTTAGTCTTTTACATGAGCTCAAAACAAAAATTAAGAAACACATCTCTCTGTCTTCAAGTATTTTCTGCTCTTGAAATCCAATGTGTGTATTATGGTGCAATTAATAGGAGCTTTCCTTAGGAGCCCAGCAATCTGTACATTAAAGTTTTTCTTGTCTTCTTTTCACCCTCWGAATATCAAGAAGGATATGATGTCACCTTCGAATTGGGCTGATGCCTCCTTGAAGTAAGGAGCAGAAGACTTCAGCTCTCTCGAAGCCACGGTGAACTCCCCTCTGCCCAGAGGGCATGGGGAACAGTTGTAGTTGTGGTGCTGAGGCGTATTCCGGTTAAGTTGCTTTCTTCATAAGAAATCAGCAGTCTTTTCTACATTCTTTTTCAGCTGTGGAGCATATAGTCACGTCCCAGAAAACCAGAACATGATTCTCTCTTACTACGCAGTTTAAGGGTGGCAGTGATTAGCCTTCTGAGAATGACGATTCTTGCGAAGAAGGTAGGTGAGAGGTTCCATGAAGGAGACTAAAACAGTTTCCAAAGGGTTTTAATGACAGTTAACTACCATAAAAGAACTTTAAAAGGCTACATTTTCAATCTGGCTTCTATTTATATGAATATGATTTGAAATAATCAAACAACTGTTTTAAYTCATTTTAGCATAATCCACCAGTACAAACACATCCTACAACTCAGTTTCATTTCTGCTATATATATTCCAAGTTAAATACAAGCATTGTAGAAGAACCATTGACATTTTCTAGCAGGGATATACTGTATTCCATYCCAGTGTTTGCTTGCTTTGTTTGACCTACTAGCTGCAGTTAGATGAGCTTAATGAAAAGATGGAGTTATATAGTAACAAAAAAAAAGCGCATCTATTTTCATAATGTGTTTTTCATGAATCATTGGGTATGTTTCTTTTGAGTTATCTCTTCTAATTCCTAACCACATAAGATTTTTGCATTGCTAACCTTCATTTTGCTTTTCATTTATTTAACAAGAAATGTGTTTGGGTTTTGTTTTCATCATCTCAGGACCTGTAGTGGTACTTTTATGATAACCACATATTTTAAGCCTAATGACACCAATGCTGAATGATAGATGGTAGGCTGAATAAGGATGCTTTGATAATAGAAAATGGTTGTGTTAGGGATATATTAGCCGTCTACATCCTTTTATAGGATGAAAATTGAGCTGTTACATTAAGGGAAAAAAATCTACACTTCCTATCCTCTCTCCTGTTTTCTTCCGTGTCAGGATGTTTCTGTGTATATTTTAATTTCTATAAATAGGCTTAATTATATTGTAATTTACTTTTAACCTCTTTTGTTCTATTTCAAACTCTTTTTTCCATCAAGTACTTTTCCTTCCAACATTATTAAGCTAAATAGGTTTAAGACCATGACTATGAGTTATGACTTCTTTATTTACTTGTTTGTTTTTTGACTTATACAATTGGTATGCTAACTTTTTATTTATGTGCAATGTATTTTTTCTTTTCTTTTCCTTTCTTTTCTTTTCCTTTCTTTTCTTTTCTTTTCTTTTCTTTTCTTTTCTTTTCTTTTCTTTTCTTTTCTTTTCTTTTCTTTTCTTTTCTTTTCTTTTCTTTTCTTTTCTNCTTTTCTTTTCTTTTCTTTTCTTTTCTTTTCTTTTCTTTTCTTTTCTTTTCTTTTCTTTTCTTTTCTTTTCTTTTCTTTTCTTTTCTTTTCCTGGAAATGCAAGTATGAAATATTTCTCTCCTTTTTTCTCTATTTAATTCTCACTCTTAACAAATCTGAAATCTTCTTGTAATCGCTTACTTTCAGGAGCTGGGCCATATAGAGAAAAACAGAAAATTCAATATCTGATATTCAGAAAATATCTGAAGATCAGGCAATACCATACTGCGAGCTGGCAACGTTGTAAGCAAGCACCCTCTGGGTAAGCAATTAAGATAGGTTGGAATAAGAAAAACATACCATGTTTTAAGTGCCCTTTTCCTCAGAGCTCCATCTGCCATCTTATCATTTTAACCTCCTCRGTAGTGGGAGACGCAGGTTTGGCAGCTGCTCCACCTGCCCAGATACGTGCAGAAGAGCTCCCCCTGGCAACTCCTCCTGTAGCACTGAAATCTCAGCCAACACAGATTAGTATTTGAAAGACTGCAAAGGTTCTCTCCCATTTAAACAAAATAAACCTGTTTATTTCCCTCAGCTTTGGTTGTGTTTTTAATTAATATTTGTTTCTGTACCTCTGTGTGTTTCCATAAAAAAAMCAGTAAGTAGCGATAAATACTGTTATTAAATATTCATTTTAATGGGTGTGCTAGCTTTTTTCCAACTATTCAGGAGGGGAATATTCATATTCCAGTGAAATCATCATCTTGGGGTAAATAAAAGTAAAGATGTGGTTTAAAGAAAGGGAACAGGAACAGGAAAATGCGAGGTGTGTGTGTGKGGGGAAAGACAGAAAAAGACAAAAGCAAAAGGTAAACTGCAATCTAAAGTGTTAGAGTAAWTCAATAACTTTTGGAGAAATATTATATTTTGTTGAAATATTTCATTTTTCAGTATAGAAACAGCAATTTGCTATATTTTCAGGGTTAAAATTCAAGYCTTTAAAATATATTACATTGTACATCTCCTTTATAAATCAACTGTTAAAACTCTAAAAGCAAAATGGCTGGTGTCTGCACATGGTGAGGGTTCACAGAAATTAAAGGCAGAAGCATAGCTAGTATRTTGAGGGAAGTGATTATCCCCCTTTACTCAGCACTTGTTAGATCACATATAGAATACTGTGTCTGGTTTCAGGCTCCCAGTATGGGGAAGACATCTCAGAGGAAGGCCACCAAGATGGTTGGGGCTGGAGCACCTGCCATGTGAGGGAGTTGGTCTTGGCTAGCTTGGAGAAGAGTTGGCTTTGGAGGACCTTACAGCAGCCTGACCATGCCTGTCAGGAGGTTATGGAGAAGAAGGAGCCAGYCTCTCCACAGTGGTGCATGGCAGAGGGATGGGCAACAACAAGCAAAGGTTGAAATTTTCCCCCATGTGGACAATCAGGAGTTGGGATAGGTTGCCCAAAGAGGTTGTCCAGTCTCCATCACTGGAAGTTTTACAGACCCAACTAAGTGAAGCCCTGAGCAACCTAGTCTGATCCTGCTTGAACAGGAGTTGGACCAGAGACCTTCTGAGGTCTTTTCCAATCTGGATTATCCTGTGATTCTATGGCGCAGGAACAAGAGATGTTGAAGTTGCAACTTTAAGTGTTGTATAAGTTAAAAGTGGTATTGTGAAGGACCAGCCAGCTTTTTCTACGCAGTCTAGTATCACCTTCTCATTGTTCATTATGTACCTAACACTTTTTGTTTTTAATATGTATTAATTGGCATGAAGTCAGTGTTAGCTTTTCCACGACTGAGACATTCCCTTCTATGCAGCAAGAAATATTTGGCTTCCAGCAGGCCCTGACAATGAACAATTAAGTAACAGGCAAAAAGATGAAGTAATAAAACATGACTTTTTTTAACTTTTCTCTGCCATCCTCAGTAAAATATACAAATGTTAGCTCTAACAGCCAGATCATTAGAATGGTACCTGTTAGCTCATCCTTGGCACCTTCATTGTCCATGTTAATTTAGACTGTTCTCAAATTTTTATCCTCTCATGTGTAGTGTAACTGAGATGGAATAAAATATAAAGTTTATCTGCTGGCATGTGATAATTTATGAGGTAAGGATGGATATAATTTTAATATGAGCAAATGCTGAAGGTCAGAAAACATGTAGCAACATAAATCTGCATTTCTTTTTTTCTCTATGCAATAGTACATAGATTTTTTTCATTTTTTTTTCTAGGAATTCACGACAAATAGAACAAAACTACAAAACTACTTGATTTTTTAATTTGTTCAATAGTTCTAGGAATGTCATCAACAATTAGAAGTAAAATCTAATTAAAACACTGACAGAAAAGGAAAAGGAGAGACTCAACTACAAGTAAGAAAATAACTGTAGTTGAGTAAGTAAGAAAATAATTCTTACTTAGTAAGAATTCTTAGTTCTTATTTATACATTCCTATTAAATGAAAATAGTTGGTATTTCTCTGCCTAACATCTTCTAGTTTCTTTATCTGACTGTTTATCTGTCATATTTCCAAGACAACCAACATATTAGTCTCCAGTCATCTCAAAGAAAAAATGAGTTTAAAAATCTRTCTGTTCTATATWTATTTTCATCTTAATATGCTATAAATCCTCTTTTTTTCTAGCTTTGTCCTTCAGATTCATTAGCGAATCTTTTCTTTGAACTACTCAAGTGCGAGTATGCTCCACCTTTTTAGAAATATTTATTCCTGGTGTTACTGATGGTGTAGAGAGAGTGCTGTGGAGAGAGCTGTCATATCCGAAAAGCAGATACTTTTTTTCTACATTAAATTTCCTTTCCCATGTTCCAGCTAGGCAGAATATCTTTTCTGGACAAACTTAGGTTTTAGTTCTGAATACACATTTTCAGTCAGACTACTGATCATTCTGTGAAAGTGTAAAGAAATTTAAGAGTGCCTGTGTTATAACAGAATGTCTTAGTCTCAGAGTATAAGTCAATCTATTTTTTGTTATCATATTCAATTTCATAATTATTTCCTTGAGTTGCTGCGGTTGCCAAATTGTGTTTGTCCRTATTTTGTAGCTGATCTTATTCACAATGACCTTGTCTTTGTATGGGCTTGTGAGAAGGAGGATTTCTATTTATGACCATATCACTTGTTAATTTTAGGAAGCTGCTACTCCCTCACAGATATTGTACAGCTATATACTCTGTGATATCAAATATTGAGCAGATAGCAAAAATCTTACCTGCAGCCTGAAAGGAGGACTGTTACCTAAACCCTTCTGACTTCAGCCCTCCGTTAGCAAGGTGGCACATTTTCTGTAGTGAATATGAACCCTTTGGAGTTGGTGTTGTCATCTTACAAGATGACAAGAAACATGAGTTGAGATGGAGTTACTCTTAAGATGGAATACTGTGTATGCTTCTGAGAAATATAATCACCTTGATTATAGAATTAACTGTGTTGTCATCTTCTTTTGACCTCTTTGGACTCTCCAGAATGTCTGCTGTCTATTGTGAGAGGATCTTCTCTCATAGGAGATTTACCTTCCAATAAAAGCTGCAGTGTATTCCACATAGACACTGATCATAAAACAGCATATCTGTCTGGCTTTAGGAAAGATACTTTCTTACACTTTGCAACCTATCAAACACGCTGTCTGTTGAGGAGGTATTATGGAAAATTTCCATTATCAGAGAGCTGATTTAACATTAGGTATAGTTTCACAGAGCTGGTGACTTTTTGCTTTACTGAGCCTAATTATCATGTTTAAGCATCCTTATGCTCAAAGTCATTCTTCTTGGAAACAAATGCATAGACCCAACCAGATTTTTGATATTAGAATATTTTATTTCTGGTTCTATCTTAATCTACTGAATATTTTCTTATCATTTTCACAAAAAATGTGGAATTAGTAAGTACAAACTTAAAAAGGCATCTAGATATTTATAAAGTGTTAAGGAAATAATTCATATGATTTAGAATTTATCACACTTACATAGGAAGTATTTTCATTGATCAGCTAGTTGAACATTTATTTTATTTACGAATACATCATATTGCCCTTGCACATGTCATTTTTGGCATCTGGATACAATTTTCCCTCTCTGATCTTAGGCTTCTCTTAATATTGTAAAGCACCTTAAAGCATAAAAGGTTGCTAGGATCAGACTTATTACTGTGTTTCAGTTATAGGGTAAAGATCACTCTGTGGTTGGATATACCAGGAAATGTAATAGCAAACCAGCCAGGAGTTGAAGTGCTCACATATGCAGAAGCTCTCACCATAAYTGGGGAAAAAGAGGGTCACCAGGAGTTTATTGTTTATGATAACTAGTTTCTAAGATTCAAGTATTTCTAAGAAAATCAAATGCAATTGCTATTTAAYAAGAGCATCCTGATGCCTCTGGTGAAATTTAGTCTAAGACTGCGCTTTTAAATTAAACAGTTACAAAATGGGTTTCCTGACAMTATTTAATTTACAAGAATAGGAATAGCTTTAGTGTGTTGTTTGGCTGGTCCTGAAGTTTCCATAGATTACTCTTTGGCATAATGATATGTAATGCATGATTAATGGAACAATTAATCTTGGAAATCATTTCCAGACATATRAAGGACAAGAAACTGACTGACAGTAGTCAGCATAGATTCACAAAGGGGAAATCATGCTTAAGTAACCTGAAAGCCTTYTACAATGAAATGATTGGTCTGTGAGGTGTACGAAGAGCAGCGGCTGTTGACTATCTTGATTTCAGTAAGGCTTGCAACACTGTCTCCTGTAACATCCTCGTAGGCAAGGTGATGAAGTAGAGACTAGAGGAGTAGACAGTGAGATAGATTAAAAACTAGCTGAACAGCCTAACTCAGAGGGTTGTGGTCAGTGGCATGAAGTCTAGTTGGAGGCCAGTAACTAATAGTGTACTCCAGGGGTCATTACTGGGTCCAACCTCATTCAACTTATTTATCAATGACCTGGATGAAGAGACAGAGTGCACCCTCTGCATGTTTTCTAATGATACAAAACTAGGAAGAGTGACTGATACACCAGAGGGCTGTGCTGCMGTTCAGAAGGACCTCAACAAGCTGGAGAAATGGGCAGAGAGAAATCTCATGACATTCAGTGTGGAGAAGTGCAGAAGTATTGGCAGAAAAGAACCCGAGTCCATGTGGACAGCAAGCTGGACACGAGCCAGCCATATGCCCCCAAGGCAAAGAAGGCCAACAGCACTCTTGCCTTTATGAAGGGGTTGGCAGCAGGTTGAGGGAGATAATCTTCCTCCTCCACTCAGCACTGGTGAGGCCACATTTGGAGCACTGTGTCCAGTACTTGTCTCCCCAGTATGAGAGAGACAAGGATTTACTGGAGTAGTTCAGTGAAGGATCACCCACACGATTAAGTGACTGCAGCATCCGTCAAACAAGGAAAGGCTGAGAGAGAAGAGAAAGCTCAGGGGGGAACTTATCAAAGTATATAAATATCTGTACAGAAGACAATCAAACTCTTTTCAGTGGAGCCCAATGACAATGTGAAAAGCAACAGACACAAATTGAAATAAAAGAAATTCCATTAGAATCTAAAAAAACCCACTTTTCTACTGCAAGGGTGACAGACCACTGGAAGAAGTTGCCCAGAGAGATTGTGGAGTCTCCATCCTTGGAGACATTCAAAACCTGTCTGGACATCGTCCTGGACAACCTACTCTAGGTGACCCTGCTTGAGCAGGGGGATTGGACTAGATGATCTCCAGAGTTCCCTTCCAATCTCAAACAGTCTTTGAATCTGTAACAAAACTATATATGTACTGGACATGCAATAGTATATAGCCCCAGTCAATTACTACTTCAGATGGAGTGTGCTTGTGAGGTAAGTGAAGAGGACCATCAAGGTGGATATCAGAAGAAGGAAAATAAAAGCAGATAATGTCTTTTTTGGATGTGAAACTTAGCATCTTTTTTGTGTGCATGTCATRTGAAGGTTGAAATGAGATATTATTTTTGAAAAAGAGTGTGGGTTACTTATGTGATTAAGCCAACCTTCCTCTGCTTATATTTAGCCTTCATTTATTTTGATAGCTTTAAGTTCTGCAGCTTTTCCATCTCTGTGAATCTCACTACTCACCTCTTCAAAGGTCATTCCTTTTTTTTGATGATGGATAGAATGCCCTGGAGAAGAACATGTGAATTATGCACAATTTCTGAGGCTGGTTAATGGGTGCCACTGACCTGTCAAAGCTTTGGAAATACATCTTTGAAATGCCATTAAAAAAAAAAGTTAATTACAATGATATGAATTATTGCATTATGATACAACCTTATGAAATCAAAAAGAGGAAAATGAGACAAGAACTGAGGGCATATTTGTTTTTACCTGTGAGAGAACAAAGAGAAATGAAATAATGTGATGTCTTATCCTTACTAAATTGTAAAACATCTACCTCTAGACAAAAGAAACTAGTAAAATATRTAATAATCTTTTAACCAGCTCATATGTGAGAAAAATGTTCTTGTTAGCTGCATGGGCTGATTTCATTTGAGGAAAGTATTTGACATAACTGTTATGGAAATTTGTACTTTACTGTTGGCCACCGTTTTTCTACACAGAACTTCCACAATAATTTTGCCATTTTTCCAATTATTTTTATTACTTACAAGACTTTTTTTTTTACTCTGTGGATAAGTAAATGATTAACGATATAAAAAAGTCATAAAGTTATATAGTTATATTTGTTATATAGTAAATATAACAAATTCTCTTAAGTGAAGCTCTGTATTTGTGAATGGCTGGTTATGTCCTCAAGAACKTGTCATCTTCATGTTAATCTGAGGAGAAGTTAGTGTATAACTGATGTATTTGGAAGAAGAGAACATGGCAGCGCATGAATGAAGCTGCAGTTTATTTCCTCTGATCCTTCAAAGCTTTCAGGTTTCTCTCATGAGCTTCAGATAGTCATAAATCTATGGTATGTCATGGYGGTGTCATCATCTACTTCCTTACCTTTAAAATGACAAAGTATACCTACATTCACACCCACTTACAGAATACACTAGTTCTCTTTTTACTTTTTTCTTTTATTTTTTTTYCCCTGCTTGATAGGAGAAGCAAAACACCATCTGGTGCTAATCTCCTCTCTGATTAATAAAATAATTCAGTACCGAGATAAACCTTCTATTAAAATGAATACATTAGTGGCACAAACAGATCAAAACTACTCTAACATAATGTAATGTGCACACTGCTATGTGGGTGTCTTTTTTATTTTTTTAACTGAATGAAAGGCATATGTTCTTTGACCTAAAGTGCATTAAATTTGTGTCAAATCCTTAGAGCCAAATTCCCAATCTAGTGCCACTATAGCCACTCAAGAGAGACTGAATGAATTAGCACACAAACAATATCAGTATTTGGCCTGAAGGAAAGCCGTATGGTCCTACAGTTCAGCAAGATGCTGAGCTGAGAAACGAGAATTCTTTCCTTATCCTGGTTCTGTTGATCTGATCTACAGTATCACTTCTTTACCAGCATATCAGAAGAATAACGTCTCTAAATAGTCTATTGTTAGATTTCACAATTTTATAGTTAAAAACATGGAAAACATGCTTCATAAATGTATATTTTCCAATTGGACTTGCTGTTAATTTTAGTCTCAGTCATGGCAAAAGCTTTTTCTAATCTTCGGATCATTAATTTATCTGTACTACTCTACATGGTGATTTTACCTTTTGCAAGAAAGAGGTGACAGAAAAAAAAGTGAAGCCATCCCTAATTTTGGATGCRTACATATGTCTTCTGCTGACACAGGTTCAAGCTGAGCAGGTTTACTTTTCTCACTTAGGAGTTGATCTGTCAGYTGGGTTCGTTCGATAGCTGAGCTCTGTCTTTGTCTTTCTCATAGCGTAACTCCAAGGAGGAAGATGTACAATGCACTCAGCTGGAGAGTGAGGTGAACACATTCAGCTTGCAGGGATGTGAATCTGMGAAGCCCCAAGAAGCCTAATAAACCATTGAGGCAGAGTGCAAAAATCCACAGAATTCTGTAAGCCATCCCATAAAATATTTCAACACTTTGGCAGCCACACCCATAAAGGAATAATCTTTTTTAACCCCTGGAGAACAGTATTAAACAATAATTTAAAGTAATACAGAAATTTTAAGATAACCATCCAAATTGTCATTCCAAAGGATTAAAAAATGAATTAATCCAYGCTGCCCTCCAAAATCTTGAGATTAAAAGCCAGTTGAGCAAAAGATAACTTATTGGATTTTTAAAGTGTGGATTTTTTTGTTCTGTTTATTTTGTCTTTTATGTCTTGATTCCTGAGTTGTGAGGGTAAGATCAGGTCATATATTCAAAATTATAAAAATATGTACAACTATTATATTCCACAAATATTGCTCCAATATTTATAACAAATATTAAAAATGGAAAAAAAGGGTAAAAAGATTACTTATTTACAAGAGAGTGTACTAAAGGAAATATAGARGAGAAAGAAATGTGAAACTGGACATGAAAAAATTTTATGAGTTTGCATGAGTATAGTGACAGCTTATTTTGAATGAGTATAGCGAAAGCTTATATAGTGAGATTACTTTAGAACTACCAGTCAATGAAAAATTAGTTTATATATTTATTATTATATTAACTAGCTGCATTTTTTTCTTTACTTTTCCCCTCAGATAAATATGTTATTTTTTTACTTTTCCAGCACAAAATACGTAACACTTTTACTAGATCCCCAGATTTTCTTCTTCAGGATATTATTAATAATATGAATTAGTCTAAAGTCATCTGGAATGGTAGYTCAGACTTTAACTTCTAAAGTCTGAATGTGTGTATAGCTTCATCTTTATTCATCTAATATTAATATAAGCATAAGCCCAATTGACTTTGATGAAATTGAAGTRTATGCTTAATGTTAAGCATATGATTAAGTATCTTTCTGAATTGTCCGTAAAGAGGAACATCTGTTGCTTTACTCTAAGTCTTAATTATTTCATCACTCTCCTCTTTAGGTTAATTTTCTCTATTTGGGCAGGAGGAATCATTTATTATCCATTGTTGATCATAGGTATGTCTTAGAGGACTATGCAATCAGAGGAATTTGAGGACTGAAAAAGTTCAAGTGTAGATATTAAGTCTGAGGGTAGGAGAATAATTCAGTTCCTGTTTTCCCTTCTGTATTCTTCCTGGAGTCTAGCCCAGCCTTCCTCAAAGGATATGTGCATATGCATTTGGCCTGAAAAATGTTCAGAACATCTTGAAAAACACTAAGGGATAGGTTTGGAAAAGGGCCAAGCACACGATCCTCAGGCACCTGCTGAAATCCACAATCCTTAGGCAGATAGTATGGTCTGTGCTGGAAAATAAAATGGGTCACGGACCATTCTCTGGACTTGAGGGCAGGAGCTATGACATGGCTTGTAGTCATCTAGCTGAACTTTCACCCTGCTGCGAATGGTGACCTGTCTCCCCCACTGCCTGTGGGCAGCAGCCCCTGGAAAGCCCAGTCCCCTGAGCATTGTCTGGAAGAGCATGAGCTAATAAGGGCCAAAACCATTTCAGGGACCACACTAGCAAGTAAATAGTACGAACTGTTTTGAAAGAGTGCTTAAGTCAACTCCTAGCACTTTTTACTTTTCTAGTATAGCATTAGACTTATATAGATATGCTAATATAAGCTTATGTAGATATGCTAATACAAGCTTATATAGGTATGCTACAGAGAGATATAGACCCAGGCAGAGAATGGATCCATAAAAGTCAAGCAGTAAATTGAGGGCTACTTAAACTAATCAAGAGGAAAAACCAAAGAAAAGGGAAGAGATTATAGTTAATCTGCCTCTGTTACTTAAATGTCTGCTTCACTCTGAACTGCAGAGAAACATCTTTCATTTGAGCTCTGCTACTCTTCCTGGGAGGAGAAGCAATACTTTCCTCCTAGGAAGGAGGCTTGCACCTTGTTACTCCATACTCACATTGGCAGAGCACTTGTTCAGGAGGTGGAAACTCTGCTGACAAATCCCTTCATTGCCTAAGAGAGTTTAAACACACATTCAGCTGCCACTAGGCATAGGATATGCTACTGTGTGTTTTGGAGAAATAGTTATATTTTAGCTGGAAAAGAGAAAAAAACAGAAGAGAAATGCTGAATATGACTTGCTACATAGTGGTTAGGGTAATCAATAAAGAAATAGCAAATGAAAGTTCAAGTTAACCTTATAAATCAGGCAAAAGCAGATCTGAAATTGTCTGCTACTTTAAATTAATCCTAAGCACTAGGTTAGCATAATGAAGATCTAAAATACAGCAACTTCTTGGATTTTTTGAGTAATGTTTAAATTACTGCTTTGAATTTGTCTTGAAAAACTGGAAAGCGTAAGAAGGGTGGAAATAAACCATTCTGACATTTGCATTTCTTTCTTTTTTTCTTCAGTTTATTTTTTTTCTTTATTCTAATGAGTAAAAATTCATTACATTTACTCCTTAGCATGTGAACAGTTTCATGTTCCATAAAACTGCATTTTTGGTAAGTATTTTACCAAAAATTTTCAGGCCTCTATATAACCTCAGTAAAATAGTATATATGAAATGTTATAATCTGTTTTAAATTAAGTAATGCAAAACAACGTGATGGAATAAAATAATTAGTTATCATTTTTTGTTGATAATAGTGCAAAGATGTTAGTTAAGATTACATATTTTTCTACTACTCTGCAAATTAAGGTAATCTCTTGCTTGAATAACTCTTTTGAGAATTACTGTCTACCCCATTCTTACTGTTCTTTAGCCACGCTTCATCTGGGTTATTAGATGACGCCTGCTACACTCAGTGGGAATACACAGTGTCCTCCTCCTACCCTGCCAGTGATGCTGCTCTCTTGAATGTACTGTAAGAGATACACTGCCACCCAGTACTGTCTACTCTGCCCTCTGATAATCACTCTCCTCCCTCACAATTCATAACAAAAACTCAGTGTTTCTCTATTCTGTTTCTWATCACTATCCCTGCCTATTCCTCTACTCCAAATTATTGCGTTTTATTCCCCTGGTATCCCTCTCATCTCTGCTTTTCATCCTGAGCAGCTCCGCGGAGCTCTCGTGTTCGCCGTTCGTTTCCCTTTGACTCGGCGTGGATAAAAGCTCCACCCGGAGTCCAGTAGTGAGCTGGGACTACGACATGAGTCTAGCATATCTCCATCTGCTAGTCTACCTTTGAAGCATGTATCAGGACGTTTTTGCGTCACACTGTGGCAATTCTGCTCAAATTAAAACCACATGTAGCTTTCAGCAGGTATTTGTTGTTCCCTTAGGAGTTTTGAAGACAGAAGAATCATATACATCTTTTCTTGCACTAACTTTGCAATATATTGCTGTTTGCAGCTTCAACAGTGAGCAAAAGTATTGATTCCACTAAGATTCTGGGTTTTTTTAGAAAACTAATTTTGATCTTGGAAACAAAGCAATCTAAACTTGTCAGTATATCTTCTCATTCACAATTAACACTACCTGTTAAAAAATCTGAAGCCTACTTCAAGCTGAATTTTTTTAATTCCTAGTAATTGGATCTTTTTATGCTTTTGTCTGCTAAATTAAATAACTCAGTTATAGAATAACATCACACAGGGTTGTGATCAAATTGCCTCTTAATCTTCTTTGCAACAAAGTACATATACTGATTTCCTTGCATTTCTTGTTAGGAAGTGTATTAATCAGACCTCAAAATACTCTAGAGGTAGTTTTCTGAGTTTTTTTCAAGATTTTCCTATGCCCTTTATAATGTTGCTTTTGATCTCTCCTGCTCCATCTCTCCAGTGCTGTGGAGTTTTTGTGTCTAAAGTATTAAAAGTCTTAACTTTGTGATAAAAGGCTGGGAAACACTTAGTGTTTTGTGAATGCATGTGGATTGTGATATTCTCTGCGTCTCTTCAGGACTAAACTTCAATTATAAAGCACCTTGAATTGCAGGATTCTGGACTCAGTGACCTTGGTAGTTCCTTCTGTTTCTGTATGCCTAACTGTATACAACTTTCAAGTATTTCTCTTGTCAATGCCAGATTGCATTAACTTTTTCCACAGGTTAATTTTGTCCTGTTTTTAGACTATTTTTTCACACTGCAAGATGCATTTTTTAGGTGGCCACGTGCACAGTGGTGCCTCTTCCCAGAAAAATGTTCATTTTACAGTTGTAGTATCATTGCAGTTTATCATGTCTTTCCCAGGTCTGTGCAGGAATATGGAAGATGTCCTTTGATTTCTGATCCTCTTTAATTTCCTTCTAAACACTATTCTCCTGTGGTTTGTCCATTTCACAGAGAAAGAAGAGCAAGATTTTTCTCAGCTGGATTCAAACGATGACTGCCTGGTGTACAGAGGCTTATTTCAGTCAAGGAAATAAAAATGTGGGATCTTAACTCAGATCTTCTGTCCAAAAATGCCGCTAATAAAAATAAGCCATTTCCCAGGCTTTAATGTCTCCCAGTCAAGTTTACTCTGGGAATCTCCCCAGATGGGAGAAAATAGAAAGAATGTTTCCTGCTCTGAGTAGCCCAGTTGGCCATTTTCTCCTTATTTCATGTATTTGTCTTTCTGAATCTCAGAAGGAAAAAAAAAATCTTCCTATCTTCCTTAAAGAAAATAAATGAAGTTGCATATGAACTTTAGGCTGAACAATTTATCTTTCTCCAGGATACAGGGCAGATTTGATTATGCCTTGTAATTCTTTTATATATTTGACTTTCAATTAATGCAAGAAATGAAATCATACGTTGGCAGAGCAATACACTAAAATGTACTTTTATGTATAAATTCTAATTTTTTATTAACAGCTTTCTCATCCAGAAAAGCTTATTACACAAAGCCTAGGATTGATTTGTTTATATGCAGAGCTATCTGAATTATTTAATGTGAGTGGAAAGTTTTTATTTTTTCTTTTTTAATCTACCAAGCACATTTGGTTATGAAATTCACTCTGTTAATGACACTGGTAACAGCTTCAGTAAGAGATCATTCTTCAGTTGTATAAATCAGTGATGAGGAAAAAACACCAACAAATTCTTGTAGGTCATTTACTCACTCACAAATGAAGAATTGCTGCATGCTGTATATTCTCAAGCATTTTGGCCAAACCAATTATAAATGATTTAGTGATTAGCTATCCAGCATTTTGTTTGTTAGATATATTTAGTCGGATTATAGTTAAGCCATGTTTCCAGGCGTGCCTATATTTTCTTCTTCCTGTTTTTCTTCCATTATTCCCTGCTATGTCTTTGTGTTCTGCTTCCACTTAATTAGATTTCTGCATGTAATTCTCATCCTGCTGCCTTTCGCTCAGCACATAAGCAGAATATRAATAATGGTGAGCAGTCATTTCAGCCCATCAGCTATAGGGAGAAATCTGAATTTGCTACCTTCCAACGTATTGAAAAACACTGACTATTCTATGTATGTGACTTTTAAAATATGAAATACTTCAAATCTCTTTGGGGGTTAACAGTGAACACCAGTCAGGTTCAGAGCCTCCRCGTTCCTGGCAGTAGTTTCTCTGATGGAAATAGGCACAAATTATTATGTAGTACTTGCATAATGACCTGGAAAATTTTACAGTACATTCAATTTACTTTGAGTAAGCTTACATATAATTAATTTGTTTAAGGACACATTAAAGCTCTGTACAGGAACAGTGGCACATATTGATACTACTGGTATAAAAAACACTGAGTATAGCTGTTCAGACACCTGTGTTGAAGTCACTCTTGAGATATCCACATGCACAGTACAAATTCAGCATATGCTTAGACCAAATTCACATCCTCACAGAATCACAGAATCGATAAGGTTGGAAGGGACCTCTGGAGATCATCTAGTCCAACCTCCCTGCTCGACAARGGTCACCTAGAGCATGTTAGACAGAGTTGCATCCAGGCAGGCCTTGAAGATCTCCASAGAAGGAGACTCCACAACCTCTCTGGGCAACCTGYKCCAGKGCTYCGTCACTCTCACAGKGAAGAAATTCCCCCTCACRTTCAGGCAGAACTTCCTGTGCTTCAATTTCTGCCCATTGCCTCTTGTCCTGTCACATGCAACAACTGAAAAGAGTTTGTCCCCGTCCCCTTGACACCCTCCCTTCAGGTACTTGYACACATTGATCAGATCCCCCCTCAGTCTTCTCTTCCCCAGGCTGAACAGGCCCAGCTCTCGCAGCCGTTCCTCATAGGGCAGGTGCTCCAGCCCTCTGATCATCTTTGTATCGCTATTCCGGACTCTCTCCAGTGGCTCCATGTCTCTCTTGTACCGGGGAGYCCAGAACTGGACACAGTACTCAAGATGAGGCCTCGCCAGGGCTGAGCAGAGGGGCAGGATCACCTCCCTCCACCTGCTGGCAACACTCTTCCTAAAGCACCTCAGGAGACCATTGGCCTTCTTGGTCACAAGGGCACACTGCTGGTCAACTTGTTATCCACCAGCACTCCCAGGTCCTTCTCTGCAGAGCTGCTTCTTCTGAATAGGAATTATTAATAATTGTAGAAATTTATAAAAATCTTTGTGACTTTAATTTTCTGAAAGACTTGTCTGGGAAAACATATTTGCACAGTTGTCTCAAACATGCTTGAAATGGAATTATAAGTTACAGTGAAAATAACAGTGTGAAACTTCAGAGTAATAGCCTAGATTATGCTTGACTAGACATAGTCATCCTTTCAGTTGCTTCTGGATGTTAGATTTAGAGAAAATAATAAATCTAGGGCTTTTTATCCTGATGATGAGTCATTGGGATTCATTACAGCAACATAAAGGTTCACAGACTAGTCCTAGCTATTAACAGATCTGACTTAGATTTTGAATACTAAACAGTTGAGAGAGAAAATAAGCATTTTAGGGAGGTTAAGCAATCATTAACTAGCTGAAAAACTTTCTCTGGAGCATTTACAAGAAATTAAGGCCTCTTTGCCATAGCTTTTAACTTCACTTCTATATCATTGTCTATGAATGGAGTTACACTGGTATAAAACTAGAGTTATATAGTGGAGACACAGTTCACACAGCTTAGATAAATTACAAAGCTCCAATACATTAAAAACACATATAAATAAAATATAGAACATTTAAAAGGAAAAAAAACCCACAAAGAAGTAATCCTTTGTTTTTCAAAACACATTTTTTTGCATGCTCACCACTAGATGTTAGATTTCAGGAAATCAGCACATCCAGGATTTGAATTTAAAGTCATTACTTGAATAAACATAACTCACAGTTTTGTGTTTGTACATCTCCTATATTATCTGATCTATGGAAGACTTGAAACTTATGACGCATTGACAAAATGATCCAATTCATGTCACGATTCTGGAAGCAAATAAGTGAATCTGGGGACTTTAGCATCCGAATAGAGAATCATGACACTAACTTTCACTGTGAATTCTGTTTGAGTAAGAACTGCAGACAACTATTAAAGAATATATATTAAAAAAGGAGTTAACATTCATCAATGGAAGGTGACAGGTGAAAAGATGCATTAAATTAAGGTGCCAAGGGCGCAAATTGTGTAGTATAACAAGACTGACACTGGAAAGGGAACATACAAAAAAACACAAAAGAAAAGAAGAAATTTTAGTAGGTTTATAAGGGACACAGGTCTTTATGAACAGATCTTTATGCAGAACATTGCTTGCTAAAATCACGTACAAAAGAGAAGGAAAATATCAAACAAAAATATCCAACAGTATTAATCAAAATTGTTTGGGGGAAATATCAGAAGTGGGGAGAAATAAATACATTAGTAAGAGAAATAGCCATTTATTTTGGAAATTATTATTGTTAATAGTAATTTTCTAATATTATAATATTAGAAATGAACTTATCAGTTTTTCTAAAGCACTATTTTTAATATCTCTCAATGTTATTGAAAGTGAAAAAAATAAAAATGAAATGAGAATTTATGTATAAGTGCTGTGAAGAATAACTGGAATAAAAGTTATGAAAGAGTTCAGTTTATATGGATAACATATCTAGATGGAATTAGCAAATTAAGTAACTAATCACTTGAGAAAGCACTTGAAATCTTGAAAAAAACTCTCCTGCTGGCTACAGATAAGAAAATATACTACTTATCTTTCAATACAGCAAAATAAACTTGAGGTGGCAGAAACTCATGAAAGGCTCAGTTTAAATTCTTCCTGAAGACAGAGTAAAATATTATTACCTGCATTAAGAGGGGAAAGGAATGTCATTAAAGACAGCAGGAATGCACAGTATAAAGTTATAGAAAATATTTCCAAACTAATTCCAATTCTTTTTTCAACAGTTTTTAATGAATTAGTATATGAAATAACATACAGGCAATGTTTAGATTTCAATATTTATGACAGCATTGGAACTGATTTGGAGAAAAAAAGGTCTGAATGCTGCAAATACATGATATTTTGATACGGTAAAATATGAAAACCAAGGAATGGAAAGAAAATGACAAGTAAGCATTCTATGGTCAGTAATAGCTGCTGTTGTATTTACAATAATGTTCTGGAAGGAGGCAATAAAGAGCCTGTTACTGAAAATCACTGTTTATCTCACAGATAAAAGAGCCAATATAGAGAGAGTATCAGTAAGGTTAAAAATTGGGATAGGAAAGAGCAGTATAGGATTCCATGCAGGAAAAAAACAATCAAACAGACAAACTGCTTTACCTTGGGAACAATAATCCAAGATATTCATTGAGACTGAGGAATTGGCTTTGTTCTCTGGTGGAAAAACCAAGAGAATAAGATG
This sequence comes from Rhea americana, assembly GCF_003343005.1. Taxonomy (NCBI): domain Eukaryota; kingdom Metazoa; phylum Chordata; class Aves; order Rheiformes; family Rheidae; genus Rhea; species Rhea americana. Next base: position 8,022,598 of record NW_028185037.1, on the reverse strand, counting down.
TAAATAGTTTGTCACAGAATTTTACTGGCTTTGATTTTCCACCATGTGAAGCTGAACGTTGAATTTCCAAAGTAATCTCTATAGGAGATTGAGAAGGTAAGGATGCTGGAAGATACAATTTTCYTTGGGCTTGCTCACCCCAGTTCTTCCCACCCCAATTTCCCATTCTCTCATTAACTTCTCTAATGAACTCCAATCTTTCAGGAAGAGGAAGTACTGCTAGAACTCCAAGACTTGAAGGAAAGAAGAAAGTACAATACCAGGAGCCGAACCTTTATAAACATAATGGAGCTGTTCTGTGCCTAGTGAATTCCTTTCAAATCAGGTCACAAGGTATATAGTCTTGGGAAGAAATAACATGAAGATTAGACTAAGCATCACTTGAGGAAATGGCAATACCAAATTAAACAAAACTCTACTAAACAGTGTTTTGATAAGGCTGGTCCAACTATTTTTGGTGCACTGTCAACCACAGATGCTAGTCTGAAGTTCCTTAAGAATATTGTATTGACTAATGAAGTAAGAATATTATACCATCTAATAGGAGAGACTATAGAGAAGGGTAATATTCTGGACATGGTCAGCTGGATACAAAAAAGAGAAGAATTACAGTGCCTCTAAACAGAACATCTACCTTCTCTCAATGCCATGTGCTTTCATTCTCTGCAAAAATAGATAACTGAAATGATCTATATCTTCAATTACTTGGCACATTATCAAAATAAGGAAAAGGTTGCTTCCCTGAGCATTTTCCCTCTTTTTCTGATTTATCATAAAGGTTACACAGAGCATTTCCCATGGTGGACTCTGCTTGCTTTCCTCTCCATTTCCTCTTTTTGTTTATCACTGACAGAGCTCATTGGTTAATTGGACTACTTTGCTGATGTGCTTTCCCCTGAAATAGTAAAGCATAATGCTTAATTATACCATAATGAGTCTCAGTTTGAAAATATTGGAAGAAGATATCTGAATTAACCATGGACAGGAACTGTCCTTCACCATGGGTGATATAACTATGATTTACTATATTTGGTTCTAGGATTTATATGCCAAGCTGCCATTAAAATCTTATGATGTGAGATCTCAGGAGTCAGCACATTAGTCTTACTACTATTATAACTTCAATAAGTTGATATGAAGACAAGGTCCTGCAGTTCAAGTAAAAGGTTTTTTCCAAGGTTTTTAAAACTTAAGGAAAAAAGAAATGATACAGACTGCTGTTCTCAGTTAGGCTGGTGAATTGGAAAGGTCAAGTTCTCCTTCTCACTGGATGAAATCTCACCATCTTAGTTGCATAACCTTTTGACTTTGATCAGGTTTTACAGAGGTTGGATTACTCTAAAAATTAATCTGCAAAGTACTTCTAATTTTTTATTACTTGAAAGTGCTAGGAAGTCCAAATTTCAGTGTGAAAATTCATATTCCACTCACATATTTGTGGAGGGTAAGAATGATAATCTATCGGTTCTCTCTGCAGTCTCTGGAAGATAGTCAAACTTTSTGAGCAAGTAGAATAACAGTTATTAAAGGAAAATACGAGAACAAAGAATCAATTCTTTAAAGTGTTTTGTAAAAGCATGGACTATGTGTCAGGGGCAGAGAAACAAAATAAAGTAGAATAGGATCTTGGTTGTTCAGTTCTGTATAAAAAAATAAAAAACTAAGAACAACTACGTTTGATACTGTGAATAGTCTCCATCAATCAAACACTTATGTGTCTTCCTTCTGACCAAATGAGAAAAATATTCTTACTGCTAGAAACAAAACTGACACAGTAGCTGAAGACATTTTGAAAGAGCAAAGCTCAAAACCCAGCCAGCTCAATGCGACTCAGAGAAAACTGCAGCAGCATAGAAATGAMAGTTCATTGTGGTATGTCTCCTTTACTTGGCCTGAGGGATTTTTGAGCTTGGAATAAATCTGTATTTGTTTAAAGATGCCTCTATAGCTTTTAAAATGCTATGCATGCCTCTGAGAGGCAAGCCTCATTTATATATTTTCAATGCAAATTTTCTCGCAGGTAATCAGCTATTATATGTAGCTAGTTTCAAGCATGTGCTTGTGTAATAGGTTCACACCRAAGAATAGAAGGATAAGCAGAGGGAATCAAGGAAATTTGAATAGGTCATGAGATCTCAAACTAAAGCAATATAAGATTTAATTGTCAAAAACTTTGAGTTATTAGAAGAGCACAGACAGTCTGTGAAGCTTCCAAGGAAATTCCAAATTTTGGTAAATATATGGTTGATAACTAGGTAGTGAAAATGAAACTCTAGTATCTGAGAAAAGACCRGAAATCCAAAAGCTTCAGTTAAAATATAGTTCATAAGCAGACTGCACTGAATTATCAAATGAATAAAGTAACCTCATGAACATATTTGACAGCAATTTTATGCAAGAACTCAACTTCTGCATTCATAAGGTGTGTCATCAGCAGTGCTATTAAGCTTTGTAAATCAAGTCCCAAATTTTATAATTGCCCTTTATGTCACATTTAATAATCAATTTCAGGCTATTCAATCAGTTGGAATACCATAGTAAAGTACGCACAACTATCAAGAGGCTGCAACAGTATTGAACACAGGCTGGGTATAGGGTCCTCAGAAAGCTCAGTAAATCGACTCTAATGAATCTGAGACTTTGACTGGCCAGGTATTCATTAGGAATATTACTGTTATGTGTAAGCAATATTTTCTTGCTAAGCTTTAAATTTTGCAAATTATTTCGCTGATGATATTGAAGTTTTCCTTATCTTTTTTTTCAGTAATTGCCAACTAGTAATTTCCATGGTGGAAAACTGACCTTTCCCCAACAATTATTTTCTGTATTACCTGGGCTACATTTAAAAATCAAAAGAGTCTCTCCTCATTTTTAGCGGTTATCTGTGATTTTTTGCTATGGTAATGCATTTGCTACACTGTTCCCTTTTTTATATGTTACGTCTAACCTAAGAATCATTCACACTCTAAATATTTTTATTTAAATATTAGTAATTCAAATGATTTTCTGAATTATTGGTTTGTCACATTGATGCCAAGTAGTTTTYATTTGATGCTTTCCAAAGGAGTGTAACAAACTTCAAACATTGTGATAGGACATCTTTTGCCTTTGGCTTCCAGAATACAAAGATTGATCAGGCACTTTCAGCTTGTCCCTGCACAGTGAGGGACAAGGCAGAAAATGCCTCCACCAGGATATGCTGTGGTGATTTCAGTGTGACTAAGAAATGAAACATCCAAGTGCAGATATATAGCACAGAATTAAGTAGGGCATAAATAAATTATCCAAAAAAGCTCCTGATGCCTTCCTACATAGGAAATAATCAGGTCTGTACACCTGACAGGCACCTCCAAAAATATGCACGTACTTAAATGAGAAATGAGCTATTGGGCACCTTGGCAAATTGCAAAGCCATCACATTATTTAAATTATAACATGAGCAAAGGTACTTTATTGCCCAGAAGGTGCTGCTGAGCTTTAACCATAACCTTAACTATATAACTTCATTGTCATATTGCATCATTTAGAAGTTTATATGTTTTGTTTGGGATTTGGGGGTGGTGGTCAGGTACCAATTTTGGCAACAGGAAAGCATATATTTTCCTAGTTACATATGAATGAAGAATCCAAAAATAAGCAGTGATTGTATCTGGGAAGGTTTGCCCCCCCTTAAAAAATATTTATATATAATAAAGAATTGTACAAAAATTTTAGTTCATATGTATGACACTCATGTATTTCTTTGCATTACGGTATTTCCTATGCCTCGGCACAGGAAGCAGTATCTTATACGCTGTTTATTTACTATCTCATACTTCTTGTAAGAACTAAACACAATACACAGTTCTAGCATAATTCTGTCTCTGGGCACAAAAGACATACTGTCTGAACTGTAATTTTCACTACATTATGGAAAATGCCAGTCTTGCTTATTTAATTCAAAAGTACCTACAAACTAGAATAAACTATAAAAAATATTAGTAAAGAAAAATACACCCTAAGTAATTAACAAAATTGGACTGAAAGGAAACTACTGCAGAAACACTAATATCAAGTTAATTTCATGTGACTTTAAATGGATAAAATTTGCACATCAATTGCAAGCTAAACTCTTAGATTCTGTTAAGAAAGGAAGACTTATCCCAGATTAACCTATGTAGCTAAGACACATAAGCCAAACAAATCTCTGGAGATCTCTGTCTCTCCCCATCTCTGCGCTAGATTTGGAAGCTCAATGAGAAAATGATGACGTTCGACACCTTCCATTGTCACCTAGTAATTTCAGCAAAATTATTCAGTATTTGATAGAGGTCTCATACTATCTGTAAGCATTTGTGTATTGTTAAGAATGTTTCAGTACTGACAGTTAGTATCTGTGTGAATATTCATGAAACCCTTTTGCTAGATATAGCTGCCGGGACTGTCCCATTAGGACTTTTGCTTGGCACAAGTGAGCAGGTTCATACTCTTAGCTGCATAGCATGAATCTGTCTAAAGTTCACTTCTCTTTGAGGGTGTTCCCCATGTAACAATCCATATTCACTTATTTGAAATGTTATAACAAATGGCTGTATATATTTCTATAATTGCATTGGCATTTTTTATTGGATTAATCAAGCTGGACATATCTGTTTTTTCAACTTTCCATACCAGTTGAATCAGAGCAGTGTGCATACTTTTGGATTTGTAACTCYAGTTTAATTTCATTTTAATATATGTTATATAGACTAGGAGGCTCATAGTAAGCTATCATTAGAGATTTATACATAAATGAAAATTTGTTGTGCTGTTTGAGAAGTGTTGAGCTACTGATTCAAAGTCAAWAGGAAAAAATCAGTTGTATTTTCTTATTTGCTTACTTCTCTCATTTATTTTTGCTATGCTTTTATTTTCTTGTTTACTTTTACCTAGGTTACAACTATGTGAGAAGGTAATTTGACTGATTTGCCAGTTTGGTGCTCAATGACAGTCCTTGCAGTTGTTTGTTTAATGTCTTTCTATCTCTGTCATTGTGTTTAATTCTAAGTGACTCAGTAAACAGTGCTATATTTTGTGCCTTGGTTGCCCTGAGAAATAAAGGAATATATTCAAGACTAAATTTTAAWTCATTTCTATTTTTTTCCAGGTATGTATTCAGAATATTCAGGAAGTTTTTGACTGGAATTTTCTGGTATTTGTGTACTTCCTCATAATCCTTCTCACCATATTCATTGCCATAAAAAACTTAACATACTACAGTATTCTATCTTTTGAAAAGTAGATCATAGGAACGTTTGCATCTACATTTCAAGAAATGCATTCTTCACTTATGATACAATAGATTGATAAGTTGAAAGCAAGACTCATTTGGGTGAATCAGTTCATAGTGCAAGAGAAGGGCACTTTCTTTAAGGAACCAAAGAAAAGCTACCTACAGCACTCATTTTTCTGATAATCAGACTTTGCTGTGGCTGTGACCTGACATATTATGCCAACCTCTGCAGTGAAGGATTGTCTCCATAAGCATTGTGACAATCTTGGGGGCTTTGGATAGATAAGATTTTGGGTCAGCCTGGACTCAGCTTGGCTGCCCTCCACTTTTATTTAGTCCTTTATCTTATCCATCAATAGTCATTGTCCTTTCCTTAGTTCTCCATACATAATGTGACCTCTTATAGTCTTTAGTCTTAGCTAACATGAAGTAAGAAAATGYTTTTGAATTGTTTCATGTGAGAAATACATTTGCTTCATGCGATTTTGTTTTAAATGGTGCCAAGCTGCAGGTCACAAGAAGGGTCAGATGGAAGTCAAACTGTCTTAGGTATACTCTAGGTTAATATCCATCAGGGTATATCTCAGAATGACCTAAAGTAGATTAGGTCAGTCAAATTCAAATGAATACCTTTCAATAAAGCATACATTTTCAATATGGAAGGCTATTAACTATTAGAAGAAACAAGCAGATAAAGCGGTGAATTCTCATTCTTTAATATTCTTTCTTCTGGGAAAAAATCATTAAACGTCTTGCACGTTTCGTGTAGAAGACAACTAGATGAACTTATCATCCTTTATAACCTTAAGGGTTCACAAATATGTAAAAAGTTTTATCAACAGACAGACAGATTGTTTTCAGATGGACASAACCACTGTGTGTTCATCAATGAGTTACATTCATACCATTTTCACAATTTAAAATATATTGGGGATCTCTAATATGTATGTTGCCCATTCTATGCGAAACTCCTTTCCCAGGAGTTGTTACTGAACACTACATATTGAAATTTTTTTCTGGTTGAATCTCCAAGTATTTACTTTAGAACAAGCTTAGAGAAGTTGATAATCTTTAAGTTTAGTTTTTTTTTTTATGACATATTTATCTGATCCAAAACCATCTATGACACATCTATACTCAGTAGTTCAACTAACTCACTTAAATTCTAAATTCAGTAATTTTGTTGGTAAGTTTTTTGTGCCTTGCTGTATTTGTGATGGGACAATAGAAACAGACTTTCTAAAATTTGTCAGCAATAGAATTCCAGAGTTTGATTCTTTTGGCTTGATCTAGTACCAACAGTGTTTGGGCTAATGTTTGGACTAAAATCAGTCCTCATATATTCAGCCCACCATATCGTTAGTTCTTATTCAGTCAGAGCAAATCACCTAGTATCCCTAGCATCCTATGTTGTGATTGGTGTCACATATTGCTGATCATCAGAATAAATTGTAAGATGCTGTAAGTCAAACTTGTTAGAAGGGGATTCAAAATCATGGCTTTGTTAGCAGACAGCYCTATATTGTGTGCTATGGCACTCTGATCATTTGCTTGATGTTTTATGCAAACTTATAACAGCAGTTTCACTATGAATGGTGGCAGCTCAACTGGCAAAACTTTTTTTTTTTTTTTTTAATTATCTAGAACCACTCATATCTTGACTAACCTACTATTTAGTCTGCATTACCAGCAAGGATAAATTTCATGCCTTTTAAATCTTTCCGGTCTGCCAATGCAAAGATAAATCTATGGAATGGAAACGAAAAAATACTGACAGATACCACTAGAAGAATCAATATAAGATTTGAGTGAATTCAGAATGTTTTTTAAAAAGTATTCATCCAACACTACAGAGGCAGTATGCARTGTCTCCTTGATGTTCCTTCCTACTTGCCCACTGATGCTGCCCAGAAGAATARTATACAGGGATGCAAAATGTTTAATCTCCACACTGGTGACCTTTCATCTATGTTCAGAAATAAGGCTTTTTTGCTGAAGATATCTATTTCATCTCCACAGCACTTCATTTGTTGATTCAGGTACTCCTCTGAATGTAGCAGGCAACCTGGCTGTGTCAGGGTGCTGTCTGGGCTGGGGCCTCCTGGGGCTGGTGTTGGGGGCTTGCAGCGGAACAAGACTGGGCCTGGCCACCAAAGCCCATCCCACAGCCCCGAGGGAACTGGGTCGTGAGGGCAACCAGAGCAGACTCAGCCCCGGCACTGGGCACCACTGTGGGGATGGGTCCAGGCCAAAGCCAGGCTGGGCAGTTGCCTAGGAGTCAGGGTCAGGGTCAGGCCCAGGGTGAGACACAGCCCCAGGATRGCTGGGCAGGAATGGATATCTTCCAATTTCACAAGGCTTTGCTAACAAATTACTGAATGTGTCTTTTAATGAGTGATGCCCAAGGCATAGACCACACCTGGTCATGCTGTGACCTGGATTAGAGTCACCTAACGCAAATAGCTGAAGAAAACAGATGTCAAAATCAGGACACACAATTATGTTCTTACCAARTTAGCTGTGTCAGCATAGGGGGATACTACATGAATCTTTTGAATGACTGCATTTGCCATCTGCCATTCACTTGCAAAATACTGCGCTTCAACTTAGTACTCTTCAACGTGTGCAATCAGTATCCAGCTACCTTCAATCATAAACAGGAAGGGTGTGAGTCCTSTATAAGAGCATCACTGTTTGGTAACAGGGCACCACCAAGTGATCATAATGAGAAGTCAATACTAAAACTAGTAAAAAAAAAAATACCTGTTCCAACTCTAGTTTCCCAATGTATAGAGATTTCTTTAACCCATCTGGAGCTTGCTTGTCAGCAAGAAGTCTTTGTGCAATTAAGCTGGTGAGAGAAATTTTATTCATCAGTGGTCATCATTTTATTAGCTATCCTCTTGGTTTCAGTTTTACATATTATTCATGCAACCTTTCAAACAAGTTTCAAATTGACTGGTCAAAGCTTCTGAGCTGTCAGTCTTTATGAACGCAGAAACCTAGATTTTTCAGACTCTTTGGTGATCTGAAGACTGAGTACTGCAAAAGAACAAGCTTTGTTCCCTTGGCAAGACTTACACTTGGATAGGATCAGTTTACAGAAGCTCGGATCAGCATGCCGACTTTTCAGAATGTGATATAAAGGAATCAGACCTCAGGGCAAATGTAAATGTGTTACAATAGTTCCCTGCTGCCTTTCAAAGTGACTACTGTATAATTTCCAACAGGAAAAAAAAGAACAAAATATAAAATAAATCTACATAGCAAATTTTTAAATATTTCTCTGATATTTTATCTCATATAAAATAGTGTAAATAAATTTTAAAATAAAATCTATTTGATAGTAAGTCTACCAGCATTCCTTATACACTACCAAGCCTTTTTCTGATGCATATCTTAACATGGGATTTCAATATGAATTTTATATCTGAAAACTYACAAAACATGCTATTTATACTTTTTTTTTAGCAGAGTTGATTTCCTATATCATTACTTTTCCTCCTAGAAATGTTGCTTGTATCTTCAGATTGTAAAAAAAATATCCACTGACTGCTAAACTCTTCAGCATCACAGGATGACACTGTGCTGGAAACTACTCTAGAAATCTTGACTATTATCAGCATTCCAGCCCTCTCATCAGCAACTGTCTGCTCTCAGTTGCTTACAAAACCATACAGTAGTTCAGTTATTATTGTCTGTGTATATAATATTAATCCCATWAATTTTTATGGATAGCAATAGAAGTCTACCAGGTAGAATCAAAATCATATTTTGAAGAAAGGAGCACATTTGACATGGAAGAGCAAAAGAAAAAAAAGCTCTAAAATGCTRTCTTGAAAATATGTTTTTTCAGATTAGAGGGATATTTTAATTAATTGTTTAGTTTTGAAATATAAGAAATAAAAACTTACCACTAGCAAAAGCAAAACTTTCAAGTCAATTTTCTAGCCTACAAACAAAATCTCTAAGTCCCCAGATGTCTTGTAGTGAAAGTGTTCTGTGAGCACCAATACATTGGCTCTTTTCTTTTGTTTTTACTGTTCATAATGATAGCAACAACAAGAATAAATATATCTCAATAAAGAGTAGAAATAATTTTGCATAAAGTTCTTTGTTTTTGTAATGGAAGATGGCATTTGAGATATGGTTTTGGTAATTTCTCATATCACTTGAGAATCCCCACTTTATGAAAATCAAACCTATTAAATCTCTTAATATGAGTTGCTTTTATATCTCTATCCTGTGAGARCATTCTTCTTTTCATCTAATTTTCTGCCAAATTTTAGTAGGAGATTCTAGATGTAAATGAAGAATTTAATTACATTAAACACTGTCACAAAAGAAACAAAGCAAAGACACTATTAATTACAACAAAATTGAATTAACAATGTTGTGCTCAACTGTTGATGACATTTCATTTGAGTAGGATTTCATGTTTTTGCATACTTTTCATATTTAAAACAAAGTCTCAAGTCCATCACATAGGTTGTAAATCACCTTGAGTCAAATTCTGCTAGGATACTATGATATATAARGGAATGCCAGGATAAATAAAAAATACTTTTAATGTGTTGTTAACTAGGCATAAACTTAATCTATTTACTTTAAAATTAGATCCTAAGTCATACAGAAAATGTGGGTCCAGTGGGAAACAACTATGATTTTCCAGATGCTGGTAGTATGTCTTGATCAAAATTAAATAATTACTTTTTAAATAATTTTTGAGTTTTTCATTCTAGGAATGAATTATAATCTCTTTCCGCCTCTACAATTGCAAAATGGTTGTGCCCCTTATATATTTTCTAAAGTAAAAAAAAAAAAAAACTGTTGATTTTATTTTAAGATGATATAGATATGCTTAGCTTCTCTTTTTTTCATCCCAAAACTAAATAACTATAATTCCCCAAGAAAGCTAAGTTCTGAGTCTTCTGAGTAACTGAGCATATAATCAGCAAAAAACAAGTTATTATACAACCTACACTATTTTCAATATGAAAGATTAAATGTAATTTTTCCACCTTGAGCTACTTCACTTTAAACAGCGGCTGCTGGAAATTTCTACTTGTATAATAGAATGTAAAACTTACTCTTCTTCCTAATTCTTATATATTGCAATTATGGTAGTTGTAAATCTCAGCAATGAACTGAACTTGTCCTGACTAACCAATTCAGTAGCTAAGAGCAAATAGATTTTGATGTGAAAAAATCTCTCTAGAGGTATATTGCAGATTCTTTCAATAAGAGCTTTCTGTTAGCTTCTGGTAGTGTTATTATTCAACCTAAACTCAGGTCCTTTTTGAATATACCTTCATAAACAGTTGAAAGTGAAAACTTTAGTTTATCAAATGATGCTTGCAGTCCATTATTGATAAATAGGTGGAGTTGCGCAGGTATCAATGACACCCAAAGATTAACAGGATGTAATGTTTAATTACCAAAATGGGATCTGAAGAACATTCTGCATTGAGCTCATTGACTATATTTTTTCCAGAGAGATATAACTAATCAAAACATAATTATAATAATGCTTTATGATGAAGTATTATATCAGCCTGAGTTAACATAGATATATGTTTGAAGCATACATATTAATAATTTCATTTTTTAAACTGAGGTAAATAAGTTGTTCGGCCAGGGAAGAAGTTTGTGAAGGAACCAGCTTCAAGACTTGAGCTATTGTTTGATGCTGTCTACAAGTTGTGGCAATTGATTCATTTTTCAGAAGACACCAGCCTATGAATGTTTAGAATCAAGTGCTTCAGTATTTTTTTTCCTAGCTGCTACAGTAAGCTTTTTGACACTCTACCATTTTTGTCCTAATTGAACATTTTGGAGCATTTTCCTGCAAACAACTCATTTACAGGGGTGCAGTYCTTCCACTATGAAAATAGATTATCATGTCTATCCAGAGTCAACATCAATGGTAGGTGACCTTTGGGACACATTATTTGAGCAAAATAATATTACTAAAAATGCAACTAAGACATTTATAACATTACTTATTACAACAATCCTAATACCCCTAGTCCAAAGTAATACAGAAAGGCCACTTTAATAATGTAGTTAAAACTGCTACATATAGATATAGATACAGATACGGGTGACTTCTTCCACAGTCTTGGGATCTGCTTGGAACACTTTTTAGAGATTTTCTTATAAAACAGACARTGCTCTCTTTTTATACAGCTTGAGAGCGACATAGCCTTACCTAGCCCTACTTCATATAAAGGGCTACTGTGGGTTGTGCAGTGGCTACACAGCATTGTTAATCCTTCACCATATGTAGCAATCCCAGAGCCAAGTGCGGACGTCATAGACAATAGCCACYTGATCGTGACAAAATTGTCATCACAGCTCAAACCATGGAAAAAACAGCTTGGAGCCAGTCATGAGACCTTGCACAGACAGGTCAGTGAAACACCATGTGCCTCTTTCTAGGAATGGGAAAATAATTATATTTACTCAGCTACACTAGGAAAAACCTGTGGAGTCAAATCTTCCCTGAGTAACAAATCAAATTAAAGATGAAGAGAGGTTCTGGGTAAGACTGAAGGAAGGATCGGAAAAGTGAAAAAGTCTATGGGTGAGGATATGGAATGCAAATAATTGTTTCACAGTTTAAATTGGAACCCACCCCAACTAATCAAAACTGATGATTCAGCTGATCCTTTTATACAATCTTATTCAGGAGTTAGAATCTRTATTTTCTTATTCCAAACCCTAGACCATTCATTCCTATAAATAATCTTCTACTGTCTGAAATTCTTCCACAACCTTCACAGTAACTAACATTTGTTTTAGAAACTAAAACCTAAGGAATCTATAATCTATGCTTATGTGTTTAAACGTATATCATATATATCAAGTAAATGTGTGTGTTTATATGCATTCTCATTTCTGCATATTTCAATTTCCATTAATATCACTGTTTGCCAGTTGCAAACCTCTGATGAAACGTCTGACTCCACTCCTCAGCTGCGTGGGTTCTGACATTGCAACTGTTCTTAATGGATTTCACATGTGCCCAGTGGAATACGTTCTGTCTTACTGGCAGCCACACACGCATGTAAAATCCATCTTTTTGCTTCTGCTTTGTTCAAGTAATTTTTTTTTTTGGCATATGCAAATCAAATATTGTCCAGCAGAGGTGCACTTGAAATAATGGGGCAATGAAATMTCATAAGAGGGAGTTTCTGCAGAATGAGAGGAAGTTTTTGAACCAATTTTCACTGACCATCTAAGTGCACATTGTCTTGATAAATATCCTGCATTGAAATAAAAAAAAAATCTGTTGCAGGCACAGTGCCACTAAAAGGATGGACAACAATGTGGATAGTGAGAAGATGAACTACAAGTGTGCTACAGGTTTACGAATGGTAGGAGAACCTTGCCAGACTTTTACTGTCCCCCCTGAGGACATGACCTTTATGAAAGACAATATGCTATTACTAACCAAGCTTTTGACTACACCATATTTGTTCCCCCCAAATAAAAAATTGCTGCTAAAGTTATAAGGTTATTTCAGACATTGCCATTGTTGTAGTTTTATACTGTGGTATAAAGGTATCATTTAATAGACTTTACCTTATTATGCCTCATGACTCAAATATTCATTCAGTTACCTGACCACATTTTGATTATATTTCTGAGAAACACTCTCTTCTGACAAAGTCAATAGAAAGATTTATATGCAGTGACTTTTATTGAATCCTTGGAAAGGGCTATAGCATTCAGTCAAGCCATTTTCTATGGATATTTAATTTAGATGAAGAAGTTAGCACAGCATCCTTAGGCTGCCTATACATATGGGAAGGCTCAGTAAGAGGATAATTCAGAACAGAAGTCTAACTTAGGTGCTTGTTATCCTCCATAGCCTGCTTCTGCCTGCTGACYGTAAGCAAAACCTAAAAACCTAATGTATTTTCAGGTAACAACATTTCAGTGGAGTTACTCCTAATTTACATCACTTTAAGAAAAATTGATATATTCCCAGGGTTCTCTCTTAAAAAAAAAAAGAAAAAAAAAAGATATTTCAAAAGATGTATCATTTCTGGCACAAAGAAGCGGGACTCATCTGGAAAAGAAAATCATGATCAGCTGCTGCCAGATAGAACAAAAATGGGATAATACCTAAGCACAGAATTTACTGATAAGTAACAAATCTTTCTCAGATATATTTTAGTGAGGATTATAAAACCTGAGAAACTTTTAAAATCTGTGTCAGTATTGTTCACATACAGGATTTAAGCACTAAGTAAATTGCAAACATAAATCCAGCTAATGACAATCTCTATCTGAAAACAACTTATTGGCTAAGCATAGTTAACGGAAGAGAGTTAGGCTGTTTGAAAGAATGACACAAAAATAACAGGATGAAAGGAAGGAGACTCTGTGGCTAAYGGCATACTCACAGACCAGCTTCAGCAGTGATAGAATGGAGGAGAGTTTATTTGGACTCTGTCATGTAAGTTTAAAAAGTCTTTGAAAGATGATAAAGAAAGCAGACTGGAGGAAAAGGCATCCCCTTGACTAAGAGGTAAAATTATTGTATTTAATTTGTCTCAGCCATCAAATCTGATTTTATTTGTGCAGGTGTCTCTATTTAATGAGTTGCTGTGCTCCAGTTTATTATTGTTGCATTTTATTAAATATGGTACTAAATAGATGACTGGATACTGGATATTGTGTTTCTGTGCATCAAAAGTGTATGTGTGTGTGTGTGTCTGTGTGCGCACACATACACGTGCATGTGCGCGTGTGTGTAAAGTGAGGACATTTCCATTCTAGAGTTCAAGATCATGTCACGAGGCCTTTGGCATTTAGGATCAGAAAGAGCCATAAGGCAAGATATTAAGTTTATGGAAAATTTCATTTTTCACAATATGCCTTTGATAAAAATTAGATCGAATCCATTAAAAAACAGTTCTGTGAACTAGAAGCTTCCCAGTAGCTGCTTAGTGAAATTGGCTTTCTTATCAATGTCTGTGCTGCCAACAGCATTAGCGGACCTGATAGGATGGTGGTTTCATTTAGTTTTATGGCAGGTCCCCACATTTGGACCTGATTCTGTGAATTTAGGAAGCTGCACATTTCAGGAATTTGAGAGTGTGATCTGCAGTGAGAGGCTTAGTAATTTTGGGAATGGTGGCTCCAGGTGGGATTTCCTCAGGGATTTAGGGATGAGCCAAACTCCAAACAGAACATGAATGCCGAGAGCTTTTGGATGCCAAACATCATGGGAAACAGCCTAGGCTGCAGGTTTGGGGTCTTCAGGCTTAGAAGTGGGCATGATGTAGAAGGATAAAAAAGTTCTTGGAAACATTATGAAATCAGAAAAAAATGTATTGTACAGATTAAGACTAAGAGGAGGATAGCTTTTTTGTATAAAAATATGTCTATCTGACAAGATAATAGATAAATAGTCTGCTTCATATAAAGACATTCTGATTTCAGGTAGACTGTCCCTTGGCTAGAGACCCATATTTTCTAAAATCTTTGTCTGTAAAGTAAAACCATAGGACTCTGTTGGACATATTTTTTATTACAAATCTGATGTAAGGATCATCATTTTAGAGGGATTCAGGATTTGAAAGAGGATCTATAGGATAAATCCAAAAAGTGACCTAAGGACTTTGCTGTCACTGTAGGTACTTAGGGCCTAAAGCAGTTATTTTTTCATCCAAGGTGAGATTTATATCTAATGAATTATCTAAGAAACTGATCCAGTAAGATTAGAAAGTGAAGTTTTCACTTGCTCCAGAAATGAAAAATTAATTGACAGCTTTCTTATTTGACCTGAGAGTTTCCTAAACCTGAGAGTTTTCCTAAGTTATCATCACTGCAGAAAYAGCTGAGAAAATAGGCCCAGAGCTCTTGCTATTCTTCATTATTATCTGAAGATGTATTTAGATGTCTTTAGTTTTTCTTAGTTCTATGAAATATTTTGTCCCTAAGGCTTGGTCAAAGCACACCTGACAAAGTGTTAGACCTCCATCAGTTTGCCACCAAATATTTATTTCATGCAGTTACTGTCTAACAAAAATGTAGAAACAGCCTGCGACCAGTTACCACCACCAGCTCTTCCACTTTCTCCATCAGTGGCACACACTCTACTAGTAAGGCACCCAATCACAGTAGATGTGTGAACTTCTCAGGAGCCTAATTTTTTATGCATTCCAATATCTTTAGTCAGAGGCATCTCTGTGATACTTCTGTAGACCCGTCCCCACCGGAATTTTACAACTCTTGGCAAAACCTGAGTTTTATTTCCTTTTTGCGGTATGAATGTGACACATGCTAGCTGCATGCCTGACAGCATAACACACAAAACCAGGAAGAACAGACTAGAAAAGAGTAGAAAACACACTGCTCCTGCTCATCAGCTTTTGATGGGGATATCCCCAGCTATCCATAAAGTCAGAGAAGGGCATACAACAGCTCAGGATGAGTGTTGATTCTGTTTGTGAGGTGAGTAATGAGCAGTATTGTAGGAGTGTGTCCTACAGCACTCCTTTTTACAATGAATTTAAATATAGACTTTTAAAAAAAAAAAAAAAAAAAAAAACAAGTTAATTAAATGCATTGCAGAGGGCCCATGCAATAGCCTTTAGTGAGAGTCTATCCCTAAATTCACAGAGACAGATGTGAGGCAACTCGGGCTATGTAGGATGCAGTGTATAAGTGAAAATTATAAAGTTCTTTAGACGATAATGGCCTTTTTTCATTTCTAACACAAAATCTTGCCTTGTTAGGATTATCTTGATAGTGAATAAGATACTCTTCTTGTTTTGTGCCATATTGCTCTTGTAAATCTCTGTTGTGATGTATGTGTGCACATGCACACATACAGGAAACACCTCAATGTGCACATGCATACAGAAATCTACTACAAATTTTTGTGTTGAGGTAGCCACCATGTAAATGCATTAGAGCCTCTACTCTTAGAGACCTCTAAGTAATTTGAATCTTGGCCCTAAGTGTGAAAGTTAGATTCTCAAGGAACTTGCTGATAATCTTCTAGCATCAAATCTTTATAGTACTTGAACACCATAAATGGTAGCATCCTTTTTTTTCTGAAAATCTTCACTTACCTAAATCTTGCCACTGAACAGAAGCTAGATATTTAAATAGTGTTGAAGGGTGGCAAGGATCACAATCTAAGCAATTTTCTAGATCCCATATTGAGTTCTGTTCAAAACTCATGAGGAAAATGTTGTTTCACTCTCCTTTTACTCATTGATTAGACCATTTAATCAGATTTGGGAGACCTAGTTCGGCTAGGGACACTTAGTTCAGCTCTTAAGAGAACAGTAGTACATGGTGAAATTAGCCTGTTTTTAAAATATTCTTGTAAAAGGTGGTGAAAGGTATGCTATTTTCCATAGAATGACTATGGTCTGTATAACTGCTTCAGCAATCATTTGAAACAATTTGACATGACCTTCACTGTGTTCCACTTAAGAAGTAATACAAAGTAAACTAACCATTCTTTTTTGAAAATGGAACCCAAATTCTCCCTTTTCTAGTGATCAGTTTGAAGTCAGATGTAGATGATGCAACTACTCATTATTTTTAATACACTTTCTCTCAAAATCTTTAGATTTATAAGTGATATTTCCTGAAAACAAAATTGCTCTTTGAGTAATTTTAGGCTCCCAAAAGAAGATAAACACCACAAATATATAGTACACAAATAGAAATTGTGCATAAGCTGGCTCATTTATGTCATTATTATCTGTAAAACAGTGAGTGCAAAGAAAATGATGATTGTTTATAAAGAACTCAGAATCACGTAAAAAGTTTAAATACATATTTATAAGACTGCACCACTACATATGTTTGACATCTGGAAATTTGCTTAAGTTGGAAAGTTTTATCATAATTCTGTCAGCCTTCAATGGATGTAAACTTGTGGGAGGTGACATTTTGCCAGGATATATAGAGAAAAAAATAGTAATCAGGAGAGGGGGAAATAAGAATTATGTTTAAATCAACAATATGTAAAAATGACATTAGGTAGTCATTCACTTCTTGTTTACATAAACTCTTACTTAATTCAGCAATTAAACATACTCAGAGATGCAAACTCCTACTTTCCAATCCTCATACAATTTGTAGTAAAAAAAGACAAAAATTCATTTCTTTATTTATGACTTTCCTCACTCTTATGATTGTCCGACTGCAGAATACTTAAAAGCTCTTTATAGACCTCCTAAGTGGACTTGGCTATTGCAGTCATAAATACATCATTTTGGTTCATATATCAAAAGTCTATAGTTTGCCAAGTAAGAATGGTCACTTTTGACATTTAAATCTTCCAGTGAAAACATAAATCTATGTTTCCTAGGCTATCTGAGGGTATAAATCTCAAAGCAGTCATGTTTCCTCCCTCTAAGAAGATTTTTTCTGTTAATCTTACAAGTACAGGAATACTTTTTTTGATGTATGAGAAATGTTTGGTTTCTATGAGAAAGAAATGTAGAAGAAATTGATCAGAATTTTTTGGATTGTGTATAGCACATTTTTCTGCTTTATTCTTCTTTAGTCATTTGCTGTTGCAATATCAAATATAAATATTAAACTATGAAATTAGCTTTTTCATGTTTCAGTCATGACCATGCAAGCCCTGCTCTTTGGAGAAGAGCATTGAAATTTTCATTTATATGCAATGGCTTAGCCTCACTGARGAGAGCGGAAGACAATAGCATCATTCTCCTTCTTCTAAAGAGAACTTACCAGCTTGTTTTGAAAGGACTTGAACTCTTTCTAGAGAAAGTAAACATTATTTCCACTTGTTCTCTTTTTAGTCTTTGGGTTTAATAGTGTAAGTACCTAATGTACTGAATGACTTGAATAATCACATTTTTATCAGAATTCCTCATCTATACATGTGGTGGTCATCCAATCTTGGAAGAATTATCTACCAAGCTTCAAATTCACTCCCCTTCTACCAACTACGGTGATTCTGTCTTCATACTGTGGCTCATTGGTTTTCCTGTGGTCAGTGATGGGAAAACAGCTTTCTTTGTAGTATTTTGTGCATGTACTCTGAACAAGTATTAATCCAGCCTTAAGATAGCAGAAATCCTTGAAGACTGCATAGTTAATCCATATCAGATAACATGATATATCCCACATCAGAATTCTAAACCAGGAATGTAGCTAGARAATGGAGGAAACAATTCAAGCTGATGCAAAGAAGAAATATGTATGATTGTCTTTTTTTTGTTTGTTTGTTTATTTGTTTGTTTGATTTTCACTGTGCTTCATATTAAAACATCTCTCTTGGGAACATCTCTAAAATTTTGTCTCATAGAAGCTTCTAGGAGACATTCATTTCAAATGTTGCAGAATGTTGCAAATGTTTTTGTGTTGCCTGAAAATTCACTATCATAAATTACACATCACCGTCTTTCATGCAATATTAATTCCTCAGGAAAGCAAACAAACAAAACAACAAATAAGAACCCTAGAACTAAAAAAAATGTCKTTCCCCTTTTGACCTATAGGTGAAAGATGCTAAATGACACACAACAGGGGAGAATCTAATTAAAAATCGGTACTTTCAAGTCCAATCCAAAATTCATTTATTATCAATTTACTCATAAGTAAGTTTCTTTGGAGGGAGAGGTGTGGAGGGGAATTATTTTCACTTCATATAACCACCTAAAAGTAARGTATCAATATGAATCCCTTTCAAAGTAGTCTTGAGCTTTTATGGGGGCATTCAATGTTAAACTATATCTATAAAATATCGATGAAATATATCAATGACACAATGAATTAAAGAACCAAGATCACAGAYGAGAAATATATGGCAGCCTTTCTCAACTTTCTCATAAATAATAGAATTTAGGTAAATCAAAACAAGTCTTTGTAGGTTTCATCATATACCACTTCATTTAATTTGCTATACTTCAGTGATCTAACTTTAGCCTGCAGTTCACCTTTCATTCATCAAAATTATATGGCAAACATTCAGCACTCCAAATAAAGAATTTAAGAAAATGGCCCAATCTAAAGTGACTCTTCTTAATTAAGACCTTAAATAGGGGWTAGGAATAAAATATTTTTTTTTGCCAATGACAAGCTGACTTTGGAAATTCTTAAAAATTCAAGATGTAGTTAATCAATAAAACTATTACATTACAGTAGCCTCTAATTTTTAAGTGCTATCTCTTCCTGGATAAAGAGGAAAAGAGGAGAAAACTAAAGTTAAATAACCTTTGTTAGTCATTTTTTTTTTCTGGGACTAGGAAAGACGTTACTTGACCTACAGTGAAAATTTGTATATTTTCTGGATTGGTCTATCTTTCGTGTTGGTTTTCCAGAGATAATGATGATTCTTGCAGTCATACTCTGAAATTTACAATCTCCAGTGTTGGAATATGGGGCAAAATGTGACCCGTAAATTCATTACCAAAGACTCCTCTCAGAAAATCATTTTTTTCCATTTTTAAGATATCTTCATTTTCAAAGAATGCAAAGGGAATATGTTGAAAACAAAAGTACGTATTTTTCATACTATAAAACAGGTAAGAAATTTTGAAAAWTAAATTTTAAATTTTCCCTAGCAGCAAAATATCAAATTTATCATGGACAGAAAACATGATAAATCTCTCTTTAAGCAAAATTTGCAAAATCAAGTTATGAATAGAAATGTTCTAGTGTTTGAAAGGAAAGCCAATGTATCTGCTAAATGCAGCAATGTTCAATGGTATTTGAATTCCTCATCCTCAAAGACAATTCTATACATTCTCTATTTAACATTGTTACCTCATTTCACTGCTATTTAAACAGAGTACGCAGGCCTGTTCTACTCTGTTCTTTTAAAATCTGAAATAGGGACATATTTCATATATGGAATTGTGGTTTGTTCTGAGAAAAGTACTTTTTGTTTTGTTTTTTCTTTCCCCCTCATGTTCAGGTAAATAAGTAGTAGAAGCAAAAGTACTACTATTCTGCATTTTTTTTTTTTTTGAAATATATGAATACAAGTAAAACGTCTACAACCTCAAAATTATGGTTTTGTTTAAATCCCCCCATTCTACCTTCTCTACCGAAATGAAGGTGAATTGGAGATAAATTTTAATAACACCCATGTTGAACAGCATTACAAGAAAATTAGATTAGGAATACTGCATTTACATTTGTTT
Organism: Rhea americana; assembly: GCF_003343005.1. Classification (NCBI taxonomy): domain Eukaryota; kingdom Metazoa; phylum Chordata; class Aves; order Rheiformes; family Rheidae; genus Rhea; species Rhea americana. Next base: position 8,002,189 of record NW_028185037.1, on the reverse strand, counting down.
ATATTATTGAATTTTCTATGTGATTGCCGATAGTGATAGATTAAAAAATGATGGTGCAAGGAATTCTTAGGAGGTCATGAGCAGCATATGATGACTGAGTTTTCCAGGCTGAAATTTTTTAATTAGATGTTCTTCTTGTCTTGATTTTCTTTCAAAAATTGCAAGGAAATATTGTGAAACACAGACAAAATGCTTTTTATCCATGAGTCAGCCTCCAGGGGAAGTGCATGCAATTCTGTGATTCTGTGAGGAAGTGCGTGTGAGATATGGCTATGGGGGATCCTCTTGCACCCCTCCTGGGAGAAGTGTGTGCAAGTGTGTGCTTTCTCTGAAATGCCTGTACACCAATGCATGTAGCATGGGGAATAAACAGGAGGAACTGGAGAGCTCTGTGTGGTCGTAGGGCCATGATCTCATTGCAATTACAGAGACATGGTGGGATAGCTCACGTGACTGGAATGCTGCCATGGATGGCTAKGKGCTTTTYASGAAAGACAGGCCAGGAAGGYGAGGTGGTGGAGTTGCTCTTTATGTGAGAGAGCAACTGGAATGCATCGAGCCCTGCTTTGGGGTGGATGAAGTTGAGAGCTTATGGGTAAGRATTAAAGTGCTAACATGGGTGACATTGTTATGGGAGTTTAYCACAGGGCACTTGATCAGGAAGAGGAAGTCAATGAGGCCTTTTACAGACAKCTGGAAGTAGCCTCATGACCACAGGCCCTGGTTCTCATGGCAGACTTCAACCACCCTGATATCTGCTGGAAGGACAACACAGCTAGACACAAACAGCCCAGGAGGCTCCAGCAGAGCATCAATGAAAACTTTTTGACACAGGTGGTGCAGGAGCCAACGAGGAGAGGTGTGCTGCTGGACCTTGTGCTAACAAGCAAAGAAGGACTGGTTGGAGATGTGAAGGTTGTGGGCAGCCTTGACTGCAGTGACCGTGAAATGGTGGAGTTCAGGATCCTGCGTGGAGGAAGCAAGGCAATAAGTAGGATGTAAGCTTGGACTTCAGGAGAGCAGACTTTGGGCTCTTCATGGACCTYCTTGGAGGAATCCCATGGGTTAGGGTCCTAGAAGGAAGGGGAGTCCAAGAGAGCTGCTTAATATTCCAGCATCACTTCCTCCAAGCTCAAGGTCAGTGCTTCCCTATGAGTAAGAAGTCCAGCAAAGGGGCCAGGAGACTTGCATGGATGAACAAGGAGCTCCTGGCAAAACTCCAACAGAAGAAAGTACAGAAGAAAAGGGAGAATGTGGAAGAGGGGATAGACCACTTGGGAGGAGCATAGAAATGTTGTCAGAGTATGTGGAAATGCAGTGAGGRAGGTTAAGGCTCATTTGGAATTAAATCTGGCRAGGGATATCAAGAACAACGAGAAGAACTTCAAATACATCAGTAGCAGAAGTAAGACTAGAGAAAAYGTGGGCCTGCTGCTGAATGGGGTGGGTGCCCTGGTGATGAAGAATACAGAGAAGGCAGAGTTATTGAGTAGTGCGAAGAGATAAACTGTGGAGAAAGAAAGACTTTCCCTTGATCAAGGAGAATCGAGTTAGAAATCATTTAGGCAAATTTGGCACCCACAGATTCATGGGCCTTAAAGGGATGCACACACAAGTGCTGAGAGAGCTGGTAGATATTATTGCCATCCATCATCTGAGAGAACTGGAGAGGTGCCTGAGGACTGGAAGAAAGCCAATGCTACTCTAGTCTTCAAAAAGGGCAAGAAGGAGGACCAGGGAACTGCAGGTTGGTCGGCCTCACCTCCATACCTGGAAAGGAGATAGAACAGCTCATCTTGAATGTCATTTCCACACATGTGGAGGAAAAGAAGGTGATCAGGAGTAGTCAGCATGGATTCACCAAGGGGAAATCCTGCTTAACCAATCTGATAGCCTTCTATAATGGAATGACTGGCTGGGTAGATGAGGAGAGAGAGGAGAGAAGAGAGAAGGGATGTTGTCTACCTTGAGTTCAGCAAGGCTTTTGACATTGTCTCCCTACAGAGGGCTAGAGGAGTGGACAGTGAGGTGGATTGAGAACTGGCTGAAAGGTAGAGCTCAGAGGGTGTTATCAGCAGTGCACAGTCTAGTAGATGGTCGGTACCGTGTCCAGTCTTGTTCAATTTATTAATTAATAACTTGAATGAAGGGACGGAGTGCCTCCTCAGCAAAGCTGCAGAAGATACCAAGCCGGGAGGAGTGGCTGACACACCTGAGGGCTGTGCTGCCATTCAGAGAGACCTGGACAGGCTGGAGAGTTGGGCAGAGAGGAACCTCCTGAGGTTCAACAAGGGCAAGTGCAGRGTCCTGCACCTAGGGAAAAATAACCCCATGCACCAGTRCATGTTGGGGGCTGACCTAATGCAAAGCAGCTCTTCAGAGAAAGACCTGGGAGTTCTGGGGGACAATAAGTTGACCATGAGCTGGCAATGCGTCCTTGTGGCCAAGAAAGCCAAAGGTCTTCTAGGGTGCATTAGGAAGAGTGTTGCCAGCAGGTCGAGGGAGGTGATCCTGCCCCTCTACTCAGCCCTGGGGAGGCCTCATCTGGAGTACTGTGTCCAGTTCTGGGCTTCCCAACACAAGAGAGACACGGAGCTACTGGAGAGAATCCAGCATAGGGCTACAAAGATGATCAGAGGGCTGGAGCACCTGCCCTATGAGGAACGGCTGTGAGAGCTGGGCCTGTTTAGCCTGGGGAAGAGAAGACTGAGGGGGGATCTGATCAATGTGTACAAGTACCTGGAGGGAGGGTGTCAAAAGGACAGGGACAAACTCTCTTCAGTTGTCCCATGCGACAGGACAAGAGGCAATGGGCAGAAATTGAAGCACAGGAAGTTCGGCCTGAACGTGAGGAGGAATTTCTTCAGTGTGAGAGTGACGGAGCACTGGCACAGGTTGCCCAGAGAGTCTCCTTCTCTGGAGATCTTCAAGGCCCGCCTGGATGCAACACTGTCTACCATGCCCTAGGTGACCCTGTTGAGCAGGGTGGATGGACTAGATGATCTCCAGAGGTCCATTCCAACCACAACCATGCTGTGAATCTGTGCTTTTATTGGTTAGTTACTGGATTACATCTTACAATAATAGCTTTCTTTCTTACATGATATATTTAAAATGAACAAAAAGAACATCTTACTGTGAATTTTGCTCAATTGTTCCAGTCAAGGCACAAACTTTGTGTTCTTATTTCCTTTATGAAATCTCCAATAATTTGATGCATCTAAAAATGTAAATTACTTCCAAACATRTTACACTAGCATCAGATATTTCTAAGTTATTTATGTTATCTATCCAAAAACAATAGTATATATACATATAGATATATAAATAGAGAGAGGATGTGACAAACAAGTTATATATACAGTATACTGTATATATAGGGACAATATCTTATTCCTTTGCTAAAATAAGTTCCTAAAAAGACTGCCTTAATAACATGACTATCAAGGAGATGCTTATTTGCCCCTTCTTTTTGTCAGCAAAAGCAGACCATGGACAAACAAGAAGAGAATAATTGGATTAGTATTTCCTTGGATAATAAAGCTGTCTCACTGGGATTTGTATGATCAGCTTATACAGCTGTCTATCACATAGCATGACTTGCTTTTTAGTGTGCATAAAAGTGCTTGAGCAGCAGTCTTGGCACTTGATTTTTTTTCTTTATCTACCAAAGAAAAACAGTATGGGAAAATGCAATTTTTTTTTTTTTTTTTTTTTTTTTTTTTTTTTTTTTTTTTGCAAATGCTTCAAAACTGAACTGCAGCTATCTCTCATTAGGATAAACGACTCTTACAAGCTACATGATTTCTAGTCTTTCAACTCTTTCTATATGTTGTGAGAAGGGGAAAAAATATGTGGTTATGTTGATGGCTTTATTTTAAAATCTGGTGAACAGCTCTCCAAAGAGAATTGGATTGTGATGAACCAGCTCACTTTCTGTATGTCAGTAGAGAGCAGTCAGTATTACTTTGAGGGTTTTAGCTGGAGGAAAAAAAATGGTAATTTTTAGAAGCCCAGTTCCACTCACAAAATAAATGTGTCCTATTTGCGACATAGGAGATCTGTGTTCTGCTAGTCTCCTGTAGRATAGCTGGTCTTGTATCACCATCAGTAGGAATACTTCATCGCTGGGTGTTTTGTGCAGCAGATATGACTTCTGATGAGAGATTACTAATTCCCTCCTTTACTATACCAGCCAGATTTGACGTTGTTCATAATTCTGTGCTTCCTTTGTTTTCTTAGCTCTTTTCTTTTCTTAGAGGCAAACTTGAGTTTATCCAGGGTCAGGTTATATAATKTTGTTGTTTTCATTTTCCTTTATCTTAAATCTCTCTCTCTTCTATTTATATCCTTGTCTTACTTATAGAAAATAATGACATTCTTTCCTAGCTTTACCTTTCAGAGAAGAAATATGCCCCACCATTTTTTTTTCTTCTAAGAAATCATTTATTTCTCCAGCTAACAGGCTTTTTTCTGCATTTATTCTAGTTCAAAAGAATGTTCCTTGAATACTAGTTAAACAATTGTCYACACTACACAACTTTAACCAATGTTTTGTATACTGTCAGTAATATTACCTTATCTAATAAGGATATTTTAGAGGTGTCATTTGTAGAATATAGCATGTTTGCTATATTCTAGCCTCGTATTTATTAATTATCGTGTCTTCATCAGATTGGTAGTTTACAATCGCTCTGTTATCAGATAATATACTCTGGTTTGGTTTCTCTTTCATCTCCATCTTTTGTTTCCATCTGATGAGTCCTCAGTTTTCTATCAATTACTAATCAAGTAAATGACTGGGCATTGTGCCATTGAATTTCATCTCTTTTTTATTATTCCGTCCTGAAAGATTATTCATGAATAATATTCCAATTCTCTCCTGTCTTGCTGATGCCTTCTAGTTTCATGTAATAAATTAAGTGCATTATCATACTTTTTGCATCAAGAAGACTAACAAATTTTTTAATATTAATGTGATCAATCCCARGACAGACCCTTTAGGAATTCACCACATTGTTAATTCTCCAGTGTGATAACACTATGTTCAAATCAATAGATTTATTGCTGCTCATGCTAAAAGCCTCAGTAGTTTTATATTACATTTACCTTAGTATTCAGGGAAGGAGATTAAGTTGAACTATTTGAACTACAGTCAGAGGTACAATTCTATAACTATAATTTCATAGCCATTATCCATTCTAATTTTGCCTGATGTTCAGAATTATCACCTTTGTTGATAAATGACGCAAATACTTTATTTAACTTTTAAGCAGTGCCTAGATAATCTGTAATCTCAGGGCTATCTTTATTGCATGGTGACATTCTTCTCTCTCATTATTTTTAAGAATTCTTAAATCTTTTTTTCTACTGTTTTAATTAATCTTTGTAAGACCTATTACATAATAGTTTATGAAGTTTTTAAATGGCAGTCTCATTTCCTGCAGAACTTGATTAAATATTCAATAGTTCATTTTGACAGGTAAAGGAAATATCTTAGCTTTGATAYTCACAAAGAAAATTTTTTTCAAGCTCAGGCTGACACTATTATGTCAATTTTCTTCAGTTCTTAGGCAGTGTCCTCTTTGTACATATAGCCAAGAATTCCTGTAGGCCTTTTAYGGACATAGCTATGAAAAAGACTCTCTTTTCATTAGCTTATGAAAGCATTATGTTSCATGTATGGGACTTTCAAACTGGAAGATATTAAATTCTATTATGAACATAACATTACTTTCATTCATTCAAAAATGTTTTTGTAGTTATTTTGAGATATATAGTCAAAGACAGTATAACTAACAGAGCAATACTATTTTAAGAGTTGTTCTTAAGTAGATATTTATCACTATATTGTTGATGTTCCTGAGTTCACATGGATGTATATACTATTTATGGTCTGTTAAAGTCTTGGGACATTTGTTTTTTTTTTTTTCTTTATTTGTCTCAAAATAACTATAAAAACATAAAAAATAAGAAGTAAAATGAAATAAATGCTTTTGTAAAGTAATACATTTTATTAGTTATACAAAGAATGAAAATATGTTTGTACATGTGTTATCATTAAACCTTAGTCAATATGTTAGGCATTATTGTAAGCCATGTAATGATGCAATTATGCAATAATTGCAAAATTATAATTGCAAAAATTATAATTTTAAAAAAATTATTTGCAAATAATAATTGCAAAAATGTAWTTTTTTTCCATTGTTTATTTTAATATTTCATTCTAAGGTTATCTGGGTCAGAAAACTCTCATTAAAGTGCTTGTTATTGTCTCCACATATGATTGATGGTTCACTTTAAAAATGCCGGAAGCATGATTCTATCAACAGTGGAATAAGATATATGAGAATATTTCAATATTATATACACTGCTCTTTTTGCTATTTTTTTTAAATGATGTTCATTTGATTTTTAACATGGAGCAGAGCAAAATTAAGGAATCCTAAATTATGACATGCCACTGGTATCTTTTACTTCCTTAAAATATTAATAGATAGTTGCCTATATAAATAAACAACTGAGCAAAAGCCCAGCTATGTGGCTTAAACTTGACCTGAATGGAATCTCTTCCTCTGTATTAAGTAGATACAAATGATAAAAATCAAGTTATTCAAGAACAAGAGAAAATACAGGAATATTTATTTAAATATGTTAAATTTCTTATAGATAATATTATAAAGATTTGAGGTTCATGGAAATTTGAAGAATTTGAAATAATTATGATTTTTTTTTCTGCTTAACTCAAACTCTTAAAGTGTATGAAACTCACACAGATTAGAAATATCAAAAATTTGTAATACTTCACAGACTCTTAGAATCACAAAATAGTTGAAGTTGGAAGCACCCTCCAGAGTTCATCTAACACAACCTCCCCTGCCCAAGCAAGGTCACCAAGAGCGCATTTCTCAGGACCTCAGGACCGTGTCCGGACAGCTTTTGAATATCTCCAAGGATGGAGACTCCACAACCTCTCTAGAAAACCTATTTCAGTGCTCAATTACCCTTGCAGTAAAGTTTTTCCTTATCTTCAGACAGAACTTCTTGTGTTTAAGTTTGTGCCCATTGCCTTTCTCTGGGCAATCTATCACTGGGCACCACTGAGAAGGGTCTGGCCCCATCCCCTTTACACCCTCTCTTCAGGTATTTATTCATACTGATAAGATCCCCCCTTTGTCTTCTCTCCTCCAGGCTGAACAGTCCCAGCTCTATCAGTCTTTCCTCATATGAGAGATGAATCAGCCCAACTTCCTSAAATTTCTTTATCTGTATTCCGCAATATGATTTTAAGAGTTGTTCTTAAGTAGATATTTATCACTATATTGTTCTTGATGTTCCTGAGTTCACATGGATGTATATACCATTTACGGTCTGCTGAAGTCTTGGGACATTTGTTTTCTTTTTTCTTTATTTATTTTTTGAATGAATGAAAGTAATGTTATGTTCATAATAGGATTTCTGTTTCTGTATTTCTTTTTAGTCATTCTAAGGTGCCCTGAGAAACTGAGCATCTAATATTTCTTTATCTTCGAAGCCATTTTCATCCCACAGTTTTCAATTGTACCTAAGCCTAAATTACTAGTTATCCAGCAGTACCACTCTGCACTCCGGCTGTTGGATTTCTAAACCCTCTTGAATGCTTGATGTGTAAGTGTGTTTTCTTATGCAAGACTAAAGTTTWATTCTGTCATCTACATTAATTTGACTTAACTTTCGTTATAAGTACAATAAGGAACATAAGCTTTTCAATGAAACACTCAGGTTTTGTCCGAGTATGAAATAAAGGATTGTTTTTCTCCTGCTTGGCAAGGACTTTGTTCTTGTTCTTTTGCTTAGATTTTCCATGTTGAAAATGATAGAGCATTACTGACAGAAAAACCTTTCAAGATAATATAGCAATCAAAGAGTACATCTATACAGTTGATGATACTTGATAGCCCTGTTTCAATTTCACTTTAAGTCTATTTACTCTACAAAAAGGACACTCAAATCTGAGGACTGCTAAAAATTGTCCATAGTGTTCATTAGACAGAGTGGAGTTCACAAGAGCACCAGGCTTGCACACATCATCACCTTATCAGTGTTTCATAAACAGACCTATTGTTAGATGCATCAATACTTTTGGCATATTATGTATGTGAAACAGAAATGTAAATGTCAACATTTCTGCTGTTTGGTTTGGTTTAGTTTGAGAGCCTTATATGGCATTCACCTGTGGATTTCAGGAAAGAGACATCTTTCAGCTCTTCCAGTTCTAAGGGAAGGTAATCACAGGAACCTGATGTCCTAATTGACTATTTAAGCCTCGTTAAAGAACTTTCAAGTTCGAAGCAGCGATATAACTCTTTCATAGAGATTTAGACTTCCTTGACCCTTTAACTGGCTTAACTATGAGACCATCTTTTTTTTTTTTTTTCCTTGAAATCCCCTCCTTCATACTTCATAGTTTCCACACAAAAAGTATATGAATTCCTACAGACAATAGTTTTCTTCACTACCTCCCTATAACTTATGTTATAGCAAGCCATCAAAATCATGAGTTCTTAACCAGGAAGGACGTTCATGTGGTTTTTTTTCCTCCTCTGTCTTGGCCTACTTTTTTTTTTTTCTTTTTCTTTTCTTTTTTCTTAATGTAATCTGTTTGTGTTCTCTCTTTTTGTTTGTTCCTAATTACTGAGTCTTTTTGCTTTCTTTGTTATTGATAAAACTAATTTACTAATTTTACCTGATTCACAAAGTTGCACTGCGTAGTGACCAATTATTGACCATGGTGATCTGTGAGACCATCTGGGGCCTGTGGTATCATCACATATACGCAYTCTTCTATGACACATTTTATTCAACTGTCATAGATCATGGTATGGAAACACAGAATAAATACAGTTGTTTCTATAAACTAAAGCCAAATTGAAACCAGTTAACTGCCAGACAAATTGCTATTCACAGCTAAGATAAGTTAAAATCAGCTTGGGCCAAGGCAATCCCAAACAAGTCTTCATGCCCCATGCTGCCAAGATAATATAAAGCCTACTGCCTGTAAATCATATTTATAGGGCTACAACTGCTGTTTTTAAGGTAATTTGAAAAGTAGAAATTCTTATTGCTTGTATTATATTGATATCATATTGATATCTCAGGTAGTCATCAGCAAGTTTGAAATTTTTATTACACAAAACATCTGCCATTTGATTTAATGGAGTAAATGGTAATACCTGTAAGTTTTTTCTTACCTGTTTCACAAATACTTTCTGAAAACAGAAGAGTACTGAGGACCAATGATTATAGATGTCACTCTAAATTTTGGTGTCTCTGACCAAAATTATAGGTTCATCCTTGTCTTCATCAGTGACAGTCAAGTTAATTTACCTTCTCKTGACTTCTGATCTTCTTACATTACTTTTTTTGTGATTTGATCAAAATTTTGTGATTTTGATCATATGCAAAATCATTCTTTCTAAGATAAAAGGAAGAACCATAAACATTTACTATAGTGCTTATAGCTTAGTACTTATACACTGATATTATCTGACTTTTGTCCAAGGGACATAGTCTTTGGTCTCAAGTTTTCACTCTGTGACTGGGATTTCATCTTTTCTCATTTGATGATCAGGGTACCTATGTCCTTTTCTTATACCTTACTATATTCTAAAGACTCACTGCTTAGCATTTGGTTTGCSAGATTAGTGATTTTATGCATGAACTGCATTATGCAGTGCAACTGTGTAGCTCTGTAATATATTAGCCATTACTGGTAATGGGCCATAAGCTTTGTGTCAGTTTGTAAGGCCTTCCTCTGTCTGAACTTTTCTTGACCTGCCTGCAGATTTGTTTTACTCGCTTTAGCTGTGACAGYAATTTCTCTAATTAACAAGTATCTGACTATTTGCTTTACTTTTGTTTATCTCTATGTGGTATGACCATACGTTTATACGAATAGCAGCAACAATTATTTATTCCATGTAGAATGAAGTATTTATGGCCCTAACATAATAATGTAGGTCTGATACAATAACAGAGGCCTTGAGAAGTGGAGAGTAGGACGCAGCATAGAGGAATGCAGGCATGGGGTGATAAGAGATGGGGCAGAGGCTGGGCACTGGAGACCCCACAGGTATAAACAATTCACCTATGATCAGTTAAAAAATGCAGACAAGGAGCTGGAGAAAATTGGTTTTAGGGGAAACAAAGAGAATAAAAAACAAAATCTAACACAAATAAAAACCACTATAGGAAATAAATTTGGATGTAACATCTAGCTGCAGACCAATGAAGAAAGAGAAAAGGTATAAAAGCATGTTAGCAAACACATAAAAGTCATCCTAAGTGGATCCTGCGAGAAAGGAAGAAGCCATCAATGTGAACATCATATTCCTTCTGGCAAAGGTTTCCAGTTGCTGACAACTCACCATAACACCCCCCCCCGTCTGCACCAGAATGAGCCTACCATCCTTAGAACTCAGAGGAGCAAGGGAAAGGTGAGYATAACACCAAAAAAAAGATACAGAAATTAGGAAGTGTGTTACAATTTTAACTGTATTGTTATTATTCTTGCAACTTTTCCTGTATATAAGTACTTTAACTGTATTATTAGTCTTTCTTTTTCACAATAATTCAATCTAGACTCATGATGATTCTTGAAGCAGTGTGTTAAAATTTCCATACACTAACAATAAATTCTTAGGTTTGATTATATATTTAARGTGTATTTCCTCTTTGTCCATAAATAAGATTTTGAATGTGAAAGTAATATGTCTGTATTTGGCAGCAATGTGCAAATTATCATATTTAGAAAAYGGTTGACAGGATCGAAGACTTCTGAAGTAAGCTAGCAAATGCTGAAATCCCAGACTATGCTGYCCTTGGTCATCTATTTTTTATGAAACTTGTAGGAAATCTTTGAAACCTCTAGCCAGCTGGGTAGAATTTTTGACTAATTAAAAACATACTGGGAGGATGTGGCAGGAAAACACACGGACTCAGTGACAGAGTAACTGTATAAGCTGTCTTTGCATAGGAATCTAGGCAAAATAAATGAATCAAATAAAAAAAAAAATTCAAGAAAACTCCAAACTCCTGAGTCTTTAGCTAGATGAAAATGTGAAACTTTTTTCTTTTCTAATTATTTTTTGATCTATCCTCTATAGAAATATTAGTTTAAGAAAATTCTTCTCTTCTCCAGCCCCATTTCCTCTTTCTTACCTTTGCAGCACTGCTTGTCATTGTTCAGCTGTGTCAATACTGCATTGAATGACAAATAAATTTTTTTCCAGGTTTTATTTATATATGTACATATAAATGGATATATACTGTGGCCAGCTCACAGATAATTGTTCTAGGAGTCTGAAAAGTATCCAGAAATGGTAAATGGCTTCTCAAACTGATATGGTTGTCAGAATTCCCATACTGTAAAATTCTATAGAATCATGGAATGGTTGGAAGGGACCTCTGGAGATCATCTAGTCCAACCCTCAGCATACCCTGTACGGGGATTGAACCTGCAACTTTAGCATTAGCAGCACCACGCTCTAACCAACTGAGCTAAACRTACCCCCCTGTAGATTTATCTCTCCTTACTAAAACCTTATCTCTCATTTATGCATACTCTGTTTCACTGCTATCATTACTTATTTATACTGTAGTAAKGCACAGCAGCTGTACACATAAAACATATATCATAAAATCCCAATTCATAGCATATGAAGGAAGAAAATRTATAAGTATACCAGCAAAAGAGAGAATAAGTAACCCAAGATATTGAGAATTGTCTTCACATTATCTTATTTGAAGTTGTGATAGCTTCTTGAACTGGTTGGAAAGAGTGGATCCTTTATCTGATATTTTAGGAGATATAAATTCTTCTTTACAAGACTGAAGAAGTAAGGAAAAATGATCTATATTGACTTCTGGTGCACGATGTCTAGGATCCTTATTAAACGTATTGTTGATATTAAGAGCTAAACATTAGCATAGGGCCATTAGTGAAATACCCCAAGATATTCTCTGTCCATACAGAAAACATAGTTCCCTCTGAACATTCAGATAGCTAAGATTTTTTCAGCCCTTTGTAAGAGATGCTCTTACCTTGAGGCTAAATGGGGATGTCAAGAAAAACAAATGACATGGGAGGCAAAACATGTTCTTCATATTTGCAGGAACATTCAGTTAAGTACAGTAGAATTAACACTATGAGAAAGAAAGCTGAATTTGGCTCACCTGTTCTTCTGGCTAGCAAGGCCAGATATATTTCACTGAACTCTGTTCCTTGAATATTTATCCGCTTATTTTCTTTCTTCTGTGCAGATGATTAAGAACTCATCTTTAGTTCTGTCAGGTAGTTTTCATGATTTGGGCTCCTCATCAAAATTTCACTCACTGCCTTCACTCAATTCTAAATTTTGATGTGCTGTCACGTCTCTAAACTTGAAATAATTAACTAGATAATAGTATTTTCCTGTGATAGATTTGTGATATAAAATGACTAGAAGTATTTAGAATGAACCATATAAAATAGTGACCATTTTTCCTTTGGCTCTTCAAGTCCTAAACAAAGTTTTCGGCTTTTTTTAAAAAAACTTGCAGAGTACAGMTGCCTTTCCAGTAGCTAGCACTTTGCCTTCGATTTTACTTGAGCCCTGTCTAGTAGTTTATTACTCAATGTCCAAAATTTTTGCTGATTCTTAATTAAAAATTTGAGTTCATAGCACCTATATCTTTTATGTCAGCTAAGTTTTAGCAAAGGTTTGAGAGTTTACCAATTTATTCATCTTTACCAGTTATTCAAGCACCCTTTAGCCTACAAAAATTTTAGCCATTGGACTGATGAATAAGTGCTTTTTAATAACTCTAACTGTAGCATTCATTTGTCACATAGTTTTATTGGGACTACCTATGTAGTCAATTTATTCACACAGTWCTGTTTCTATTGCCTTATATAATCCTTATGAAAATGATTGTCTAAACAGGCCACTCGTAATCAGAGAGAAGGCAGTGAACTAGAAGAAGATGTAACACAAGAAAAGACAGATTATTCAAGATGGGCATTTTGCAGTGAGAATGCTGTGTTCTGTTTTAATTCTCCTTTTACTCAATCACAATATAAAGTTTTAATTTCTGGATACCATTCTAGGAATTACAGCTACCAGAAGAATAAAAAATCATCAGTGAGCCTGAAGAAAAAGTAGATGCTCTGACTCTGTAAACTATTATCAATATTTTTATTCTCCTAGTATAGATTTCACTTTCATTTTTTCTGTAGTCATGAATAATGCTCAGAACTACATTTCTGGTATTTTATCTCAGGTTTAACAGACAGATTCTGTCTAAGCAAAAGTGATTTCAATGAGCAAGCCATAAAAAAGAAAAAGAAAAAGAAATATAAAAAAATAAAAGAAAGAGATAACAAGATGAAATTTTTAGACAGCGATGAGGAGTCAGGGAACTGAACCAGGTGACACTGTATATTCTTTCATGGAAAAAAAATCTTGTCATGAAACTAACAGTGATATTCAATCAAGCAAGTTTTGATGTTATTAATATTTTGATGATCATACATCCTGAAGTAAACAAAATGCAGTGTCTACAAGTTAAGATCCTGCAGTAGTTAATGAACCAGTGACTCAGGATTCTTCCCTGAGGGATATGGAAGAGAAGAATGGTTTTTCCTGCCTTCCACTCTACTTACAATGGAGAGCACTGGGAAAATAGCTTCTGTAGTCAGCCCGCAGCCGGCAAAACTCTTGAAGCAACCCTGGAGAAGCAATGAAATGAGGCTGATGGGGAACAGTTAATACAAAAGGAGTATTAACTCCAAAATTTACAACACTTCATGTAGACCAACATAAAACACTCAAAAGACAGAAATAGTGAGYAATGAAATCATCTTGAAAAGTCCAACAGGCATCCAAAATGACTGAAAGAAATGAATTCAAAAATCAAAATGTATAGGTAAAAATCTGAAGGCTCAAAGAATTTTGGTAGTGTTACAGGTAGGCACTACTAAAGGTAGTACTCTGTGGTAGTCTGTGTGGCCAACCACACTGGTGTCCTCTGTGTGTGTGTGTGTGTGCATGTGTGTGCATGTGCCTGGAATATACCCTTGGCCTCACTACTAGCTGAATCTGCAAGTGGTAACAGCAACAACAGCACCCATACAGCAAGGACCTATGGATCTCAGACTGCATCCAGCTCAGTTTCAGTGGCTGAGAAGGAGGAATCCTTGGGTCCCAAAGTCTGTTGGATTTAGTGGATCTCATAATATGGTGAGTCARCTGAGAGCTTGCAGGTCAGAATTAGAGGACAGACCAATGGGGTCACATTGTGGCTTAATCAGGAGCAGAAGCAGATGAGGCCTTCCTCAGATAACTGGAGGAAGCCTCACTTTCACAGCCATGGTCTTCACTGGGTCTTTAACCACCTTGATATCTGCTGKAAGGACAACACAGCAGGACATAAACAATCCAGAAGGCTTCTGGAGTGCATTGATGACAATTTTCTGAGACAGGTGAATGAGCAGCTGACAAAAGGAGTTACTCTGCTGGCTTTTGCACTTATACGTAAGGAAAAATTGGTCAAAGATRTGAATGTTGGGAGTATCCTTGGCTGCACTGATCATGAGATGGTGTAGTTTGTGATCCCAAAAGGAAGGAAGAAGACAAATAGCAGGATCACAGCCCTAGACTTCAGGAGGAAAGACTTTGGCTTGTTCAGAGACCTGCTTACATATCCCATAGGACATAATACAGGACAGAAGACAAGTCYAGCTTGTTTTCAAGAATTCCCTTCTTCAAGCTCAAGATGGTCCATCTCAGCATGTGGAAAGTCAATCAAAGGCAGCAGGAGGCCTGCATGAATCAACAAGTAGCTCATGATAAAATTCAGACATAAAAAAAGAAGTGCACAAGTGGTGGTAGAAGGGACAGGTGACCTGAGAGGACTGTAAAGACACTGTCTAAGTATGCAGGGATGGTGCTGGGAAAGGCAAAGCCCTCTTGGAGTTGAATCTGGCAAGGAACGCAGAGGGCAACAGAAGTTCTACAGGCATACTAGTAGGAAGAAGATTGGGGGAAATGTGGGCCTGCTGCTGAAGGAGGAAAAGGATCTAGTGAAAAAGGACAGGAAAGGTTGAGGACTCAATGAAACAGTAAAGCGGACTGAGAGCTGGCTGATCTGGTGAGCTAAAAGAGCTCAACAACATGAGGTTTAACTGGAGGCCAGTCACTAGCTGTATAGCCCAGGGGCTGACTCTGGGGCCAATGTTGTTTAACATCTTCATTAATGACCTTAGTGATGGGACAAAGTGTACCCTCACCACTGTTGCAGGTGATACAAAACAAGGAGGAATGGTTCATATACCGGGTGGTTGTGCTACAATTCATAAGTGAGGGCCAGATGCTTCCTAAGATAGGGGGAAGCAGGAGCTAGGGATGACTCCAGCACACCCTGTGCCCTAAATGACGGGGCACAGACCCACAGGGGCTAAACATGGTGGGCAGAGCATGATGTAGAGCAGGGTCTATCAAATGCCCCTGACATGGAGTGTGATGAACTAGGTCCAGGGTCCATCTATGGAGCTCAGTGCAAAAGGAGATGGGACTAGAATCTGTGCTGGAGACAAGCTACAGCATCTGTGCAAGGGGTCCATCCAGGAGCCAAGCTCCACACAGATTAGGCATAAGGACAGGGTCTATCTAGGAGCTAGAGAGAGGGCTGGAAACTGGTACACCTACAGCATAGCTCAGGCTAAAGTTGAAGTCCTGAACCAAAAAGGAGCCCCTGGGTGATGAGCAGAGGGTGTAGGTGCAGGTTCAGCTGAGGTTATTTGGAGGATCTGAGGCCTGTTGGTGCTCTCAGGGCCCTGACAGAGACTAAATAGCCTTTAGAAAAGTGCGGTTCCTCTCATGAAGTTCAGCAAAGGGAAATGCAAAGTGCTGGAGACTTCCCTGGGAAGGAATATTACTCCTGAGAATAAGAGAAGAGAAGGCTCAGGGGGATCTTGTCACTGTATATAGGAATTTTTACCTATGCAGCTGTTTAGGGGCATAAAGAAGATGCAGTCAGACTCTTCTCAGCGATACCTGCCCAAAGAACAAGAAGTAATGACCAGAAATTCAAATACAAGAAATTCCACATAAAGATAAGAAAAAAACTTTTTTACAGTGAGGTTGCCCAGAGAGGTTGTGGATCCTCTAACCTCAGAAATACATAAAGCCAGACCTGACATGACCCCAGGAAACCTGTTCTATTTGACCCTGCTTTGAGCCAGGATGGGGTAGARGATAGTTGGACCAGGATCTCCAGAAGTGCCTTCCAACCCTAACCATTCCATGATTCTGCTTTGTGTGTGCTGACTCTAACATTTGTGCTCTGAAGTATGGAGCAAGATCATTCCTCAGTCTTATGGGTAATGTAAAAGTCTATCAATGCCTAGAGTACAATTTGATGACAGTACTACATCCAATAACATGGCAAAGAGTTATAATTAAATCAGAGAAGTAAACTGATAATTTATAAAAGAGCATTTGTGCAAAGCAGATCTTCCCTGTATTTCCTGTAATGTATATTTCTAAGGCTAATCTGAACAATTCTTAAATTGTTTATTAGCAGTGCAATCATCATCAAGGACACATAACTTTTTTTTTTTTTTTTTTTTTTTTTTTTTTCCCACAGGATGTACATGCAAAAGCAACTATTTTAAAAGGCCAACTATTTTAAAATCAGGTATTCCAATCAGATTCTTAATTCAAAAATTGCCTCAATGTAAAGTGCCTGAGTTCCAACTGAATTCTGAGTAGTTAATACAGTTCACAATTTGTATGTCTATATGTTTAGAATTTGAATTTAAAAAGAAATCTRTTCTGCTGAAGAATCTGAGAGAGATTAAAAAAGTGGCTTTTGAGCAGTTAAARGTTGTGTCTCCTAGCATCATTTACTTTTTTTCTGCTTTATGCTCACCCTCCACTGTTTCTCTGGATCAACATCAGGCTGAGCGGAAGCCTTTGGCAAGTTGTCAGCTTTCTGAGGTCTTTGCCAGGAAAAGTGTCATGGTCATGGTGAGGGTTGCAGGATTACAGAATAGCTGGGGATGGAAGATAGCTTTGGAGATACAACCCCCTGCTCAAGCAGGGTCAGCTAAAGCAGATGTCCCAGGACCATATCCAGCTGGACTTTGAATAGCTTCAACATGGAGACTCCGCAACCTCTTTGGGCAACCTACTCCAGTGCTCTGTTACCCTCATAGTAAGAAAGTGTTTTCTTATGTTTGACTGGAACTTCCTGTGTTTCAGCTTGTTCTTGTTGCCTCTTGTCCTATCACTGGGCACTACGGAGAAGAGTCTGTGTCCTTTTTACTTTCTCCCATCAGATATTTATAATCATTGACAAGACCCACCTTGAGCTTTCTCTTCTCCAGGCTAAACAGTTCCAGCTCGCTCAGCCTCTCCTCATACGACAGATGCTCCAATCCCTTCATCATCTGAGTGACCCTTTGCTGCATTCATCCACTAAATTCATGTCTTTCTTGTACTGGGGAGACCAGCACYGGACATGGCACCCCCTGGCGTGGACTCACTAGTGCTGAGCAGAGGGGAAGGATCATCTCCCTCCACCTGTTGGCAACACTCTGCCTACTGCAACACAGGATACTGTGRGTCTTCTTAATAGCCACAAGGCTGCATTGTTACAGGCTCATGTTCAACTTCTCATCCACCAGAACCCCAGGTCCTCTCTGTAAATCTACTTTCTCTCTAGTCCTTCCTGAACCTGTATTGCTGCATGGGCCTATTCCTCCCCAGGGGCAGGATTTGTTACTTTCCTTTGTTAAACTTCSTGAGGTTCCTCTCTGCCTATTTCTTCAGCCTTTTGAGATGCCTCTAAATGGCAGCACAATTGTCTGGTGCATCATCCACTTCTGCGAGTTTTGTGTCATCTGMAGATTTGCTGAGGATTCACTGGGTCCCATCATCCAGGCCATTAATGAAGATATTAAACTACWGTGGCTCCCGTATGGACCCTTGGGGGATACCACTAGTGACCAACCTCTGCCTGGACTTCTTGCCACTGATCCCAACCTCTGAGCTGAGCAGTTCAGGCAGTTTTCAATCCACCTCGCTATTTGTTCATGTAGCCTATATGTGATCAGCTTGTCTATGAGGATGTTATGAGCCTTTTTGAAGTCAAGGCAAACAACAACCACTGCTCTCCCCTCAGCCGCAAGCCGGTCATCTCATCAGAGAAGGCTATCAAATTGATTAAAAAAAAAAAAAAAATCCATGCCGACTGCTTCCAATCACCTTCCTGTCCTTCAGATGTCTGAAAATGTTCCTCCTTCTCTTTGCCAGGAGGAACATGAGGCTGATGTTGACGGTTTCATCATCCTTGGCTCAAAGTCAACTGGTGACCATTTTCATGTTTTTTAACACACTTTACACCTTGCTCCTTCTTCTTTGGTCTGCAATTCCATGTTGCAGACTACTATATATGAAGCTTTTATGTTAGATACTTGCTTTCTGTTGCTCCCAAACTCATTTTTCTTTTTTTTTTCTCTTGGCTTCTAAGTTTACTTTCCTATCAATAACTAACCACAGGTGAGTTGCTGATAATTGTGAAGCTTCTGGTATCTTCTCTGATATGATCTGGCCTACGTCTTCTAGGTGTCTGCTGCCATCCCAACCCCTGTACTCCTTTATATGCATCATTAGTTCCTTCATAGTTCAGATGGTTCTTTCTACACAATGTGACTAGTTGTTACCCTTACCAGAACTACCAACAATAGGCATTAGATTACAAAGTTACACAAAGCTAAGCAAAACTACAACAAAGTAATATCCACCTTGCATTAAACATTTGTTGCAAATGCTGAACAAAGCTCCAAGGAAGCCAAGTCAAATCCAGACAAAATCTGACAAGACTTGAAGCCTGCATAAATCAGCGCAAAGCCTTTGGCCTCTTACTGTCAATGACAATATGGTGCCTACTAGGCTACAGGGCTCCAAAGGACAATCAGAAAACCCTTTTGATTCAACAAACTTACTTTCAGTTGCATTCTTAAACTCTGTGGCTCTCATCATCAAAATATGCCATTCATCAAAATATGTGTAGAACTGAGGCTCTTTTGAAATCCTAGACCTCTCAGAATTCTCTTTTTCCCCCCCTCTTTTTCCAACAACTATAATACCAATATTTTCCACTAAACACTTCATAAAAGTAACTTCTCAGTACAGTCATCTGAAAGAAATTAAGGTTCATTAATATCTTTTTAGCATAAAGGACACTTTACAGGATATATTGCAGGAAAATTTTAACTCTGGCTGAATAACCAGTTTTGTTTGACCTTGTTTAAATAACAGAAAGGGAAAATATGTTAAAAAAACACATCGTAATTGCTTCACTAATTTTTATATAATGGCTCTGCAGTTAGGTCTAAGCTTCTTGGCTCTAACGCAAGTGAACAGCARGCTTTTAAAAACTGACCTAATACACTTTTAACAAGTGCTGTATCCTATAGAGACTGCAGCACTGGAAAATGTCTGAATGTAGTGCTGATACAAAGCAATACATTTTATCATTTACCTAGTAACGTGAAAATAGATACACATCTATCAAAACTAGGAAACTGGGTTTTGCAAAAGACCATACATGAAGTCTGTAAAAACAAGAAATTAACAAAAATATTTTGTATTTGGTAATGCTACAGACATTCTTTATCTTGTCCATTTTTCTCTTTTCTCCTCCTTTGGTCCATTATTTTCTTATTATGCCCTTTCTCTGCATTGACATAAAATATATAATCATAGATCTTAATCAATGTATTTTTTTCCAGCTTTCTAAATGAATAAAGGCTTTTCCTAATATTTATTATTTCTACACTACTAAAATTTCTCCATTTTTTTCTTTTCTTTTTTGTTTTGCAAACACARTTTAATTGGATCAGTTATCCATCCTCTCCATTCTCTTTCAAGAAAGTAAAAGCTTCAATTTTATTTCTAATCTTCCATCACTGTAATTGACTTTTGCTTTTTTTTTCTGCCTGTATCTGCAATGCTTTCCTTTAAAAGAAACATATGCCAATCTCACTCCTTTTTTGTAGATATAATAAACAAAGCTTAAGGTAGCAATCAACATTGTGCCAGGGTGATTCACAAAGAAGCTCTTTAGTTCTACATCTTCTTAAAGTATTCCAATAATAAAATGTCTACCTCCAGAACATTTTGTGAAATTAAACTATTCATTTTCTTTATTGTTTAATGGTTTCAGCTGCTTTATGATGAGTACATTTATTGTAAAATCTGTCTGTGTCTAGGAAYGTATGCTAATCTTGCCCTTTAGAATGCAGAATCAAGAGCAGCGTTAACAGTATTGCCTGTTATCTCCCCTGGGAGATAACCGTATTGCCTAACCAGGGGAAAACTGCCCAATACTTACTTAATTTTTAAACATAGAAGTGTAAAATCAAGGTCCTAAATGGAAATTTGTGAACTTAAATTAATTACCTGATTTGAAGGTGGAGATATCAGTGACTCCTGTTGCTGTTCTGAGAGCAGRTGTGAAAATACAGATTGAAATTCTTGCCCTGGTGTAAGCATAAGGACCCACTATAAACTGAATAGTGCCATCATAAGCATTGACTCACCATATTAGTGCACYAGATCTAAAAGTACCCTCTCATAAGCAGCTTGTGCATCTGTACTGAATCATTTCTTTTTACATTTACAGTATAGCTGCAGGGTATGTCTTTGTTTTCCTCAGTGGGCAGGTCAGATAGAGAGGTTCTCTGCAGACAAACAATGCACTTCAGACCTTCAAAATGGTCTTTATGATGAACAGACCAAATCAGCATTTTAAACTATCTAAAAAGTCTTATTGTAAAGCTAAATACACATGATTTTGCTATTATTAGTAGAAGATCATAAGTGTTACACTGATGTGATAGTGCAGAGACTCAGGACTTGTCAAGATTTGGCTATAGCTGGTTTTAGCTTCTCTTAAAATTTTCCAAGTGACCAAGTGACTATTGATTAACCTGTGTGACCTTAATCTCATTGACTACCAAGTATGGTAAAGGTGTTACATAATGGGATATAGCTTTTTTTGTTTGTTTGTTTTTGTTTTGTTTTTTTTTTTGTTTGTTTGTTTGTTTGTTTGTTTGTTAAGGAGCTGCCTATTGCACAACAAACTAGCTGGGAATGAATGAATGAAAGCAAGCAAGCAAGCAGGCTGTAAAGCCTATAAAAGGAGTCCCAAGTGGACCCTGAGGCAAGGAGCTAGGGACTCCCATCAACAGAGTCAAAGGTCTCCTGGTGAGGAGCCCAGGATGCTGATGACTCTCTGCAACTCCCTGTCACCTCTCTGCATGTGAAAGATCATTACCATTGACTGTAGGATCCAGAGGAATACAGGAAGGGTGAGCGTAAGACTAGAGAAAAAAGGATAGCTGTCAGTTTTGGGGAATTTTTTAAWGACAATTTAATGGCGTTATTACTAATGAGGCTTTTCTGTATTTAAACCAAGRTTGTTCATGTTACTGTAACTATGCTATTAATAAGTATGTTGTGTTTTGATTAGACTGTAAAGATTTTAATTAGTCTAACAATAAATTCTTGGTTTCATATGTATATCGTTTGTTCCCTGTAGCCCTTAACAAGATTATGAGTGTAAAAATGATTACTGGGCAAAAGTTCAAATATTTTCACTAATGAAAGAATTACCCATAGTATTGAATGTAGAAAATTTTGGCCAGKGTTGAACTGATTATTATTTAGAACAATGCCAGTTGTGATTATTACTTAATTCCTCTTTCCTTTGGGGGTATATTTACACCTGATAATTGTACTGTCATCTTTGACTATCTAAAGTAGGCTCTCACTAA
>NW_028185037.1:7848593-7980262 GCF_003343005.1 Rhea americana | reverse complement strand
ACGAAAAGCAGATACCATGAAGCTCATTTACGTCATAAGAATTTCAGTAAATTAGAAGAGGAAGAAAACATTAAGATAGAAAGCTAGTTCCAGAGACAGGAATAGCCTAGGACAGAGCACATAGAACTTGTTTTCTTATTTTYTGAAGAAGAAAAAGTTAAATAGGTAGAAGAGCTGAAAAAGAATCTGAAGAAGTGTTAGTATGACAAAAAGGAATGAGAAAGGTAAGGAATGGTTAACGTTGCATATGGAAGGGTATGACAAGGAAAATGAAAGTCCTCGTGAATAAAGTGTAAGAATGATAGATGAAGAAAATGACATATTAGATGGTGATACTTATCTTTGTATAAAAGTCAAAGAATGTCAGGTGAAAAATAAGAGGGCTAGCATTCAAAATAATTTTATAGAAGGGTCAAGTGCGGAGAACTGATATCAAAGTCTGGATGCTGGAGTTACAGTGCGCGTAGAAGTAATGGTGCCTGAAACAGGCGATAGCAGAAAAATAATAATGAAAGCCAACTGGGCCAACACAGCATTGCTCCACAGGTCCTTCACAGAAGAAGAACAGAAATGCAGTGCCTTTTATGGCTAGTAAAATAGAGTTTGAATTTTCTAAACATTCTTGCAGTTATACTGAAAAAAAAAAAAAAAAAAAAAAAAAAAAGAAAGGGTGGGAAGAGGGGCAAAGATAGCCAGAATACTTCAGAGCAGTAAGTGAACAGTATAAATTAACTCTTCTGATAGAAATAAAAGGAAGGACTGGAAAGTTAGAAAGGAACATGGCTACAAAACGTCAATAGTTTGGAATTCATGGACAGAGCTTTAATAGAAAGGAGGCTAGAAAGAGCAAGYCATTGAAATGAGCTGCCAGTCAGAGAAAATTAACTTGGTAATAGAAAAATCTGAGGATAAATTAAACTATGTTGAAGAGTGGAAAGATGAGTCATGAGTAACAATCACACAAGAAAATGAGARCAAGAAAAAATGAGACTAGTGGGACACTTGGGACATCAATATGGATGTGAAAATTACCATGAATGAGGATGGAAGACTGGATTCTGCACCCTCTCTCCTTCTCTCAAAACAAAAATCTTTCTGCTTCCCAGATCAGCTGAATGAACCAAATACTTCCATTGCAAAAGCTTTGGCAAACAAAACAAACACTGATTTAAACATGATTCAGTTGTGCAAAGTAAAATGTCTTCCCTGGTCACATATTAAGAACCAATATAAAAAAAAGATATCAGTCTCCTCTCGAAGCAAGATTCATGCTTCATATACCTGTCCCTAAATGGACTTTAAACAACATCAGAGAAGATGTTGAATTTAAATACTTGGATATCCCCAGTACATGACATTCTACCTRCCTAGTTCAAACTATCATCCTGTGATGTTCAAACTGCCATCCTGTGATGCAGTTGTTACGATAAATAAAATAATCAAATACATTTTAAGATTATGTAGAACAGAGAAATCCAGAATATTCTGAAACATTGCCATCATGAGATACTTTARAAGAGAAAAAAATGCAAGAGAAATAACAGATTTTGCTGTCCCACATACTCAAGGAAAACCATTCTAATGAAAATTCATTAAAATCTTCATTTRTCTGCTTAATGCACAATTCATTTTGTTTTATCTTCTGGATGTGCGCGTTTTTACCTTGTTAGCTTGCTGAAAGCTGTTCTCAACAAAATGAATACAATTTTCTTTTATAGTAAATAATATAACATTTTGGTTCATGGCTGGAATAAATTTTGGCATTTCTTAAGGAAAAAGAGTTTTAAAAGATTCACCATTTTTCATTAATTTTTGGATTACRTTTGTAGAAAGTTATATTTTTCTGCCACTTTATTTCTTTACTTAAAAAAATTTTTTTTGCCTCTAGTTTTCTTTTCAAAAAGCAACATGAAGCTAATCACTTAGAGATAATGTAAGATAAAAGAAGTAATGAAATAAAATATGGACTCAAATTGTTAGAGCTTATTGTTTATACTTTTTCATGAATAAAGTCAAAGGAAAAGCATACTCTCCATGGCAATAAATCACAAACCTCAGTGTCTCATCTCCAGGACATCTAGTCTCTTCTACTAGAGTAGACAGTTAGGCTGAGCAAGTACTTGGAAAGTACAAAATATATTCTACCATCCTACTTATAATAATGAAAGTAATATCAATGATGACAGCCACAAGGAAAATATCACTTCACTCGCTCTGTTTTAATTCTAATTGTTGATTAAATAGGCAATGCCCTATTAATAATGTTAACATCTAACCTGAATTTGGCGTTTAAGCCACAGGTGAGTTTTCTAATATACACGCTATAATGATTTATAACCACTTAATCATAGTGTGCAGATGTACAAGGATTGCTCTTTTCACCTGTTGGCATACAGCCAACACTGACTTTCAACTTGGTGTCTATTCTAAGCATTCTGTCAAGAAAGCACACCAGTTTAGAGACATGGAATGAAGAGTTATAGATTATGATATGAAAATACAGAGAAAAAAAAAAGACAGAGGGATATAGGATCCTTCTGTTGGTAGGGACAGATGAGAAGAGGTAAGTAGAATACRATGTGGATCCTCCTTCAGTACATCAAAAACAGCTATCCCAAGTATGATAAAGTTCTTTTTTTTGTTGTTTTTGTTTTTGTTTTCTTTCAAATTAACCTTAGTTAAATTGTCCTTTCTTAAGAAAAGGAATACAAATGCTATTGCTAAAATGAAAGAAAAATAATTTTGGGGGGTCAATACTTCCCTTATATGAYATGTTTTAGGTGTCATTAGCAGATGAATGTATGCATGAATTTAATCTTGCAGACAACACYTTATGGCACATATTTAGGAGTCACAGAAGATCTCTTTAAACTCTGAGTGTCAAATAGGTTTTGCTACCTCCATGACCTTTTACAGTCTTACAGGTTAATAATCTTGATTACTGCAACTCTATCAATTCAACAAGGTCTGCAGTRTCTCTCTCAATTACAGCAAATAATTGCAAACATGCATATAATTCTAGAGCAATCATGTCAGTGTCTGAAGTGGATAAAGTATACCTAACACACCCAAATGAAAAACATTCTGCTAAAAAAAAAGCATGATAAATAGCTACAAAAAAAATTTGCAAAATAAGTTTAGTAAACTATTTGCACTTTGAAAACTTTTTTCACAGACTAACAAGATACTTCAAAAATACTAACACAGAGGSTTTTTTTGTATTCCTTAAGATTTCAGGGCAGTTGGCTTCAASCATAGATGCTTTCACCTCTATAGAAAATTGCTTCATCTTTTTGTTGAAGGTAAACTGTGGTCATGATAATCTGAGGAAGCATGAAGATAACATTATCTTTTACCCTTCTTTGTCTCTTATATTTCTTATATTAGAGGATACTTATACGTTTATATCCATTTAATGACATGGATGGTCACATTTATACAAATAAAAACAGAACCAGAGGAAAAGGAAAAAAAAAAAAAAAAAAAGTCTTTACTTTTCACATAATTTAACTGCAAGGAAAGTTTAATACAGCATGGAATTGACTTATAGCTTTTTGTTAGAGAAACCAGTGCATAGGCATATTACCACTGACATCTGTATCTCACATGGGTGGTAAGGGGTGCAATCTAGCCAGAAAATCTTTCATTTCAGAATTATGAGATTTCCAGAATGCTACTGATCTGGAGCAAGACCAACCTATTCAGCACAATTCTTAGTGGAAGTGGAATTTCACTCCCTACAGCAAATAGAYAAAATTTGAATGTACTTTAACATAAATATGGCTGCAAACTGGAAACCTTCTAGAAGAGAAACTTAGGAAAAGTTTTTTCCACCTAGTTCTATATGACTGAAATGCCAAATATATCATTACCAGCTCAATTCCCAATCTCCTGGCAGGCAGCATGTGAAATATAAAATCCATTCTAGGTTAGATTCGGATTTTCCACATGGCAGAAGCAAACGTGAAAACTTCAAAGATGGCAAAAGCAAAAGTAGCTGGAGACTAAAAAGGTCTCTTGAAAAAGACAAACCTATAAAGAGGTATCAGGAGATCTCTGATACCAAACTGKTGGTCTCACTTGAAAAATAACTCCATGTTTGTTGCACACAAGCTGATATGCCTTTTGGGAACTATGCAGAGAAGATACTATTTTCATCATCTCAGTTACATTGAGTAAACAGAGATTTCCTTCCTCTTTCTTGCCTGTTCCTCCCCTTGAAAATTATGGATTTATGTAAGACTGCTCTYCTCCATGGATCTTAGAAGATTCAGTTGTGGGACACTTGACAGAACCAATTGCCTGATGATTGACTGCTCTTTGGAGAAAAGTGCTACYGTAATAAGTAACATGGATTACTGTTGGCATATTATTTATTACATATAAAGGCAGAGTAATTTGAAAAGGGCATTACAAGTAAACTATATGTGGAACACTACAAGACAACAACTTTAAAAACCTTCTGATACAAGGATTAGTATGATTTTAGCCTGGGGAAGAAGACTGAGGGGGGGATCTTATCAATGTGTATAAGTACCCRAAGGGAGGGTGTCAAGGGGACGGGGACAAACTCTTTTCAGTTGTCCCGTGTGACAGGACAAGAGGCAAGGGGCAGAAATTGAAGCACAGGAAGTTTGGCCTGAGTGTGAGGGGGAATTTCTTCACCATGAGAGTGACGAAGCACTGGACCAGGTTTCCCAGAGAGGTTGTGGAGTCTCCTTCTCTGGATATCTTCAAGGCCCGACTAGATGCAATCCTGTCTACCATGCTCTAGGTGACCCTGCTTGAGCAGGGAGGTTGGACTAGATGATCTCCAGAGGTCCCTTCCAACCTTACTGATTCTATGATTCTATGATTCTGTGATGTTTGAGACCACCTGTGTGCAATAAAATGATTTTTGTCCTCTCAATAYTCTTCTTGCAGCCTACCTAGCTTTCACAAATTGCCTCTCAAAATTTGAAAGCAAAATTAGAAATAATAACATCAAAGTTCTACTGACTTGCCACACATTAAGTTAGCCTTTGCATACAGAAGTATAAAGTTTGTGTGTGTCTTCTCTACTTATGKTGCAAAGTTTCTAGCAGAGATTTGGCTTAGTGAATAAAATGAACAAGGAGATACAAATTCCAGCTGGTGGCATCTCCCAAGAATCAGTATAGGGACTAATATTTTAACATCTATCATCTAATAATTAATAACCTGAATGACAGAATGGAGTACATTTTCAGCAATTTTTTGGAGGAGAGCAGATTGGGGATAGAGGTCAATACACTGCAGGGCAGGGCTTGTATGAAGAGGGACCTTGACAGACAACAGGAGCCTCATGGAGTTCAACAGAGGGAAAGGCAAAATTCTGACCCAAGAATAAAGAAGCCCATGTACAGGCTTGGGACAGACAAGAGGGAAAGCAGAAAAGGACCTGGGATTCTGGTGGATGAGAAGTTGAACATGAACCTGTAGCAATGTAGTCTTGTGGCTGTTAAGAAGGCCAACAATATCCTGTGCTGCAGAAGGCAAGAGTGTTGCCAACAGGTGGAGGGAGGTGATGCTACCCCTCTGCTCAGCACCAGGGAGTGCCATGTCCTGTGCTGGTCTCCCCAGTACAAGAAAGACATSAATTCAGTGGATGAGTGCAGCAAAGGGTCACTCAGATGATGAAGGGATTGGAGCATCTGTTGTATGAGGAGAGGCTGAGCGAGCTGGAACTGTTTAGCCTGGAGAAGAGAAGGTAAAGTGTAGAGTTTACCTCTCTTATCTTTATCAATTGCCTGGTTGCAAGATAGAGAGTGTATAGAGCTAGACTCTTCTCAGAAGTGCACAGTGATATGACAGAGGCAATGAGCACAAGCTGAAATATGGGAAATGTCAATTGGATGCTAGGATTATTTATTTATTTATTTATTGGTTTATTTTCTGTGTGGGTGTTCAAACTTTAGATAGATTACCCAAAGAAGCTGTGGAGTCTCTACCCTTGGAAGTTTTCAAGACTTGCCTACACATTACCTTGAGCAATGTGATCTAACTTTGAGCCAGGCATTGAACCAGTTGACCATCAGAGGTCAACTTAACTTAAATTATTCTGTGAGCAAATTCATTTCCACTTTAGTCTTATTGATTTACTATGACAGGAGAGTGGGGCTTTTTGTTGTTGTTGTTGTTTTTTTTCCTCAAAATATCTGAATGGTGAGAATCTTTAGGAAAACTCTAAGAATATGAAAAAAGGAAAAAAAAAAAAAAAAACTTGGACAGTGGATATTTACTGGGCCACAGTAGGAGGGAAGGAAATTTTTTGTTTTCCTTATTAGGCTTCAAAAGGGCTCAATATCCAGCTAATTGTAAAAATAATGAAACTAGTCCAAACTAAGCTAGTAAACATCAGAAGAGTGAAAGAAAGTATTAAGGTGTTGGATGAGTTACAATCAAAGACAGTTTCACACAGAATCAAGCAAGTCACAATCTGTTTCTGCAGAATTAACCTTTTTCCATTAATAGTTTTCTAAAATTTAAAAACAGTAATTCTTTAGACATARAAAGTATGCTTTTCTTGTAAAATTTTTAAATAACATTTTTATAAAATTTAAAATTGTTCTTATTAAAGTCTTTAAAACCAGAATTGTTTCAATTGTAAAAATATGTTTGCTAATAAAATATAGATCATTGTATATTAGTATTATTTATTGATAAAATGAAATAGAAGGTTCTTATCTGCAAGATTTAATTTTTGAATATTAAAAGCCATAATATTTGTTGCTCTCTGCATACATTGCATGTGTATTTTTTTCCTAGTAAATTAATTTGCAAGTGTAAGTTCAATTACAGCCATTTCTTGAAAGTACTCAATTAGTGAGTCGCATAGAAAAATAGAAAGCCAACCTGTAATTATGCTGAACAGATGAGACAATACCAACAGCAYGTTAAAAATAATCCTGAAAAGCAACAGACAGGCAAGTAAAACATTCATAATGCCAAGCCAGCCTTAGTCACTTGTGAGCAAATGACTAAAGAACAGAAAGAAAAATGAAGACTTCTTATGGAGAGAAAGCTGGAAGATAAACCAGGGTTTAAATTAAATAAATAAATATATCAGGACGATACACATAAGCAAGTAATTAACTATAAATAGACTCCAGAATTAAAAAGAAAAAGAAAGTGAATGTGATGCCATGCGACAGGAGAGCCCTGACAGCTGAAGAATGGTCAATAGCAAAGCAAAGAGAAAAGAAGATGCAGAGGAGTCAGGAAATGCAAAAGACATGTCACTAGGAAAATTCTCACAAGTAGAGCTGTGATGGCACTCGAAGGCTATGAGATAATAATTAACTGCAAGAGGATTAAGAGGATAGCTGCTGCTGTTAATAAAAYGGCACCAAGAACACAATTTGAATTGTCAAAGGGCTTGAGAAAAAAAAGCCATGTTTATAAAAAATACTTGTGCTTTTTTTTTCTTTTCTTTGAAACCAGACTTGCTTTCTGAAATACTAAAAACCTCACAAATCAAACAAAACCAAAGCAAAAGCAAAAACAAAACAAAAATTCTGGATCTTTATTGAAGACAAAAATTGTAAGTAGCAGTTCATCTTCCTTAATGTTTTGATTCTGGACTTATGTGAAAATGGATTGTTAAAAGACAAAAAGAAACCTGGGAGAGAAATAAGATATCCAATGTTATGGATCAATAAATCCTGGGGATGAATAAAACAGAACTGTGGTAAAATAAAAGCAAATTAATTGGCTTTGGAGGTAACAGAAGTTTTGAAAAAAAATGCCAATTATTATGCTACCAGAGAACAAGTATCATTCAAGGGATTTAAAAAGACGGGAGCAGCTTTGCAAGGTATAATAATAAGAGTGGAGAAAATCAGACCCGGGCTCATGAAGTCAGCACCAACATTGGCAGAAAGAACTGAGGTCACAGGTACCATTATAAAATACAATTGCAGATATATGTTACAGCAACAGTAAAACCTCATGGCTCTGTTCCAGGTCACCTCCTCATGCTTCTGTCAAAAAGAGGGGACTCTTCACTCTAACCTGAATGGTTGTTCAGCTGCAGCCCCAGTGCTATGCCTTCTACTTTTAACCCTGAAAATTAGCATTTGGTCAGTCTACTCTGTCACCTCTCCCAGCCTTCCTCAAACCAAGCCAGAGTGCTCAACGGTGGCCCAATTCTTTTGGAAATCTGATCCAAACTAACACACTATTTTAGATCTTCCCCGAAGTCCCCCCAAAGTAGCAGCTGTAATACCAAGATCTTGAAAGTTCTTAGGATATTATTCATTCATTAGGAAGGAATGTAGCTTCCTACACAGGCGTTTCTCTTCTTGACCTTTTCTCTTATAATTCATTTAGAAGCTGCCATGATTGGCCCTTTGGAGACAGACCCTTGGAACCCAAGTGAGACATCTCAGTTTAGCCTTGGGTGCGTGGAAAGAAATAAGAATTTGAGAACGGCAAACAAAAGAGCTAGTAAGCTGAACAGTCAGCTACTGACACCTAGCAGATAGACAGTGATTCTGGCAAAGATTTGATTGAAATTGCATTTTTCCCTCTGAAAAGAAGCTGCGTGACCTGTAAGGGTCATGACCTGGTCATTCCATCCTTTGTACAAGGATACTTTGAAGATTAAAATAATTCACAGAAATCACAATGAATAATAGAAAGTGTAACTACTACATAATGATTTTTTTGGATAGTTATATATCACAAACATTCAAAAAGTTTATATTTTTCTTTCACATGTGAGGTAGTAACACAATGTATTGTTCTTTAGCTTTTCCTGAGAATCTCAAGATTTCCAATATTCCATAACAAAAGCAGCTGGAGAAATCTACAGTAGGAAAAAGAAGTAACCCTAAAAATGCTGCACAACCCAAAGTTTCACCCTTTCAGCTCTCAGAAACAAGAAAAAAGTCTATCTAGGAAAAGGAATTCTTTTAACCTGACCTCATAAGAATCCAGTTTAAAATGTTCCACCATGGTGAGAAGGAAAGAGAACAAGCTCTACACCTTTACTGAGATCATTGGGTTTCTTGTATATTTCCTTCATTTTTTATTTTTTTAAAGGTACAGCATAGAAGTTTTTATGCTAAGGCCAGTTATGGTTCAAAAACATCTGGTTTGTATAGCCAKTCAGTTTACATCTGACATACTTCTATCTTCTAGTAGAACCTTCATGCTATCTTCATACTTCTAGTTGAACCAGAGTTCAACTGTTCTATCAACCACCTTGAAATTATGAAAAGTAAACTGAAAAATTCATTATCTGCCTATCTGATCTGTTTTCTATTGCAGCTAATTGTTTATGTAGAAAACAAGTTTTATATCTATTTTGATGATTTATCTGCAGATGATCAACAGCTTCAATGACAGGGAGGCCAGGAGTGTGTACAGTCCAGAAATCCCTTGGCCATGTCCAATCAAATATAAACATCAGCTGAGATTCAAGCTTAAGAATTTTCCTGCCAACAATAGCATGCAGCAAACTGAAAATAAGCCAGCCCCTAAAGGTGTCCAATCATTTGTACAGCTAACATCACTAACAGAGGTAGTGCAGTAGCTGTTAGAAATATTCTCTTTAAATAATGAATAAAAGAGACTTTTGATAATTTTTTATGGAGTTGTTATAATGATTTTGCTGAAGGTAGAAAAGTATGTAGAAATACAGAAAAATGTTGAACAAAAAAATAAATACAATGAGGAAATAAATCATTATTTTGAAGAGAAACTAATTTATACTCTAGCCTGATTATGAAGCCACAGATACGCGRCCCCTAAGGCATTCATTCCAAAATAAATCCTGCAGTTCTAAGACAAAAGTCAAAATGACTGAAACACAAAGTCAAAATCTTGACAGAAGATATGAAAGCTGTTTGCTGCTATCGATTTTGAACATCTACCTACAAAAAGCAGAACATACTGTAAGTATGAACACTAATCTATGAATTACTCTAAAAAGTAGCTCTTATGAGAAACCCAGACTATCATGAGGAATATTTCCCTTGCTTTGTTGCTTCTCTCACTGCTGATAAAAGTTTCCTGTGTGCAAAGTGAAATAGGGGAAAGCATTTTAGTGTAAATGGAAGCCAATGTTTTGGGTCCTATCTTGTGTTTTTGATAAAGCTAATTCAATGGTCTCCTAATTAGAAGTGCTATGCTTTTTCTTTCATCTGTTAGTCATCTTTAAGTAAGTTATATTTATGTGAGATCCTAACCCTAGACAGTTAGAAYGATATTTTATTCTGCTTTATGTTCAGTATAAATGTAACATGAACAGGTAGAAATTTCACATATTTGGCTCTTAGATGGAAAATAATTTCCATTACAATGTTTGTCTTTTACAAATGTTTACAAAGTCGTGCTTATAAAAGATATATTTGATATTAATAAATATTTAAAAACTCAACATTTAAAATGGCAATAATCYTTCCATACTATGATGGTGTTTCCTGTAGCTATAATGTTACTGCAGTCTAATGGATTAACAGAAGATACTAATGTAAGGTTTGTGTTAAGTACTAAAATTCTTTTCTTACATTCTGTATTACTCTTATTACAAAGAAAAGGAGTTAGATAAGTAGGTTTTTCAGCTGGATATTATATAGATAGGAAATTTGCTAATATCTGTGCAAAGCCTGACTACCAGAACAATTCTTTTTCCCCTCGTATAGGTATCATAGACCTCTTTGGGTATACGAACAACTTATTACTGYAATAAACTCTTTGGGCCATTGGATCTACGTATTGCTGGATTATTGCCTTCTTCCAYGCTGTTCTCTCTGGCTGGTTCAAAGTGTATGCTAAATAGAGAAGGCCTCCTTGGATCTGGATCAGCCTGATCTGTCTAGTTTTTACCCATTACGACATGGTAATCAGTGTCATGATTTATGAACAAAACTATCAGTAAAGCTTTATACATAGTTTTCTCTGATTGGAAATGTAAATTTGGGGATCTTTTTCTTTTTTTGTTTATTGGTGAATTTGAGATCTTATAAAGTAGTACAATTTTATTCCTAAGAATATCAGTGAGTCCATATTGTTGTTGAGGATGTGTGAAGATCCAAATGCTTGAATCTGAAAGGTGCCAGTAACCTGATTTTGGCATAGTGAGATATCTGTTTTTAGCAGTTTAGTCATGCTTCCTTTGAGTAGTTAAAATGAGCATTCTCACAGCACTAGAACCATGAAAATCCTGGAGTGGTAGGTTCTTTAAATTTAGTTACTCAAATATGGAGAAGTCTAGTAGTATTTTAAAAGCATTCCTCTGCTGGGATAATGTAGTCAAGGAATCCTTTGAACATTATCCATCTGTTTTATTACTAGGTATTATGGAATTAAATGTAGTTTATGCTCACTGTACAGTGACTTAGAAACTGCTCAAATTAAAGTCTGTTGTGCAGTGTGTTGTCACAGGGAGGAAAATCTGCAGTGAGTCTGCAGAGCTTTTAAAGGTGCTTGTTCCTTGTGAAAGGGCTCATACAAAATGTAGTGGTTAAAATGCTGCTTGTGTATGTTTGTCTGCTGGAGAAGACAGACTGTATCCAATTATAACTATGCTACGATATTCATCTTCAGGCAAGACGTGAAAATTTGTAACTTCAGCAGCAGCAGTGACAGAGTGAGTAGTTTAGCCTTTGTACATGACTGTTCCCTTACACCCGCACCTCAAAACAGCCTGCTGCTATGTAAAAAGAGTAGTGATACTATCAAAGTGATACTGAAGGTATTTTGGAAGCAGCAATTCTAGTGAAAATGATTTTCTGGATTTTCCACATCTATCTTTTTAAGATTTAGAGTTACTGGGAGGCTTGGAAGTAATAGCCTCCTTTTCTCTGCTTCAGAAACTAATAAGGTATATGAACAAACTCATCTCATAACAGAAGAGTCATTTCACCCTCCTTTTCCTCTCCGAAGTCCACATTGTATTTATCTTCTTACCTTAGAAAAAGACTAAAATATTAGCAATATTCATTTTTTAAGAGATCTTATTTACCACTGGAATTATCCACACAATTTGTTTAGACATCTTTGGCAGGAAATATAAACAGTTAGAATCAGATTGTAAAATGAAAGTGTAAGACAAAAAGATTGTTAAATTTTAGTTTTAATTATATATGTACTACCCTGGTTTTGATCAGAATTCAAATCTGAAGTTTGTGTTTGTGACCCCTTCCCTTTTTTTTTTAATATATATGCCATAATGATGTTTTAGCTATAGAAATATATAAAATTAGTCTTTTCAAAATTTTTTTGTTGGCTGCAGCTTATAGTCACTATAAGCAGTAAATAATGCCATCACCTATACTAAAGCGTACAACCACTAGTAGTGAGCTCTCCTGAAATATGGAAGACATTCATTAGAAACTCCTTAGACAGAAAACAAAATTTAATGCAAAGCCCTTCAAAACTAGGCTAAGACATTGAAAATATGTCCCTTCTCTCTTTTATATTTAGAAACAATGAAGCTACAACTCTTTCCTTTTGGAAGTGCCAGTTCCTAAAGTTTGTATTAGGAATATCCCAAGCATAACTATCTGATTGGGTGTCTGTGGCTATATCTATATTTTGCTAGTAGGGCAAACACAGGGGACAAATTCCCGTAGCGTAAGCTGGCTGTGCRGTCGGCTGTGGATGCCGCCTTATGTGCCCCTTCTAACACAGTGAGGAGTAGACTGGAGGCTAGTACGGAGTCAGTGGCATTCGAACTGAGTTTTCCTGAGACAAAATTTTCTGTGTGTTTTTTACAGTCCAAAGCACCTAACATAATGAAAGAGCTGTGCCTTTGGTGAGAGGGCACCATCAGCATGTGTTGCCTTGGGGCACAGCATGAAGGCATGCTGACATACTTGAAGCCGCAAGCCCTGTTCAGATAGTGGTGGAGGGCTGTGCCAGGTGGAAGAAGTCATGCATTACACATTGGTACTGTCTGTTTGGGATGGACTGAGGAGCAGCTACCTTGTCAAATCTGGCAGGATTTTGTTTTGGAAGGAACTAGCTGGCTCACTCCAGGGGGGAGCCCAGAGCAAACCAGCATGTGTTCATGTGGATGACCAAGGGCCTCGGGGCGCGGGAGAGAAACGAGGAGCAAGGCAATCTGACAGTGCCACTGAGTTAGACATGCTAGCTCTATGTACCTTTGTATTACCAAGTTATTGCCTTTGTATTACCAAGTTATCTGGTAATAATGCTCTGCTATGGAAATTAATGTAAAATGGAATTCTTCCATCAGAAGGTTTGACCCCTGGATTTCACTACTGTGTTAAGTTTTTCATACCTTAAAACAGTGGTTCACAGGAAAGAATATGTTCAAGTTGAAAGTAAGCAACTTGTATTGAAATCTGAACTGCACAATTGTACTGTACTGTTTTTATATAAATGATATATTTAGTAAAAGGGCATCAATCTTTTGAGAGTAAGGAGAAAAAAGGTTTTTTTTTTTTCTTTTGATTTGACTATTGTGTAGATTATAATAATTCTATCTAGGTTTATCAACTACTTCCTTTCATAGACTGTATTTCTGTACAGGTATTGAGACAAAAAATCTGAATTTAAGCAAAGTACTAGAATGGTTAAATCTTGCTGACTTCAGTGTCTAAGATATTGAACACAAATATGTATTAAATATACCTAAGTGGTTTGGAACAAAATAAGGTAAGACAATGTTATCTCATATTAAAATAAAATAAAACTTAGAATAGCAAAGATAACTTGATCTAAAACCCCTCAAAATCCAACAACATTCTGAATAGTTTTGAATGAAAAATAATTTCAATAGTTAGCTTATTATTGAGATTTATAGAGATTTGTGTGAAATGAAGGTGTTAGCTGTTTCGATTTACCACTGTTTGAGAGTTGTTTAAAAGCAAATTCAGCTGGTATTGTGATAGTGAGATTATAGGCTAAATTTTGTCTGGGAAAGGGGCTGACATCTTTTCCTGCGTGACCAGGTTGTAGTCTAAAGGAAGAATAAGGCTCAGACTCCATTCTTATTGTAAGTAGAGTAATTTGAAGCTGCTTTTATTAGCAACAAATTACTACTTTCCCTCAGGCACTGGTAGTCAAGCAGAGGATGAATAAAATGCTAGTTCCCCCTTTGCTGCTGGTCGGCTCATGTATGTGGTGGCCAATATAATAAAACCAAGATATTTCAGCAACTGAAAGGGGAAGAGAAAGTCAAGACAGCAAAATCTGAAATTTCAAAGGTCATTGCAGATCAATTGCCAATTCCTTAAATGTAGTCTGAAGGAAAAGTCTCTCTCAAATTGACTGAACTTTGCATGCCTTTTTGTTTGTAGTGCTATCTTCCCTCAGTAAATATAATAGCAAACTTCTTTTTCTCTTCCATATTTTCATTTCATTTTTTTCTGAAACGAGACCTCTTAGTTTAGCAAAATTTAAGTAAGAAGTATAAGCTAAGTCTCTAAGTTGTGCAGTAATTTTGCTGTTTTTAACTAAGAATTTATACTTCCATTTTATGTAAGCTTTTAGATTAAATATGTTACTGAATTGTTTTCACCCCCCATATGATCCACACTTTGATTAGCTGTTAAATCTAAAGAACATTGCAGGTGAGTTGACCTAATCCAAACAGCTGGTCTTTAACTCACTGACCTCTGATGAGTTCATTAGTGAAATACATCGTAAGCTTTCACTATCTTCTGCAATAAAATAGGAGAAAATCTGTTATAGTTGCTTGTAAGATCCTTTAATCTCAATAGTTAGTTTATAAAGTTTATCTATATTTCTATTCGTTATAATTGTTTTAACATCCTTATGTTCAGTGTATAATTTGACCGGACTTTTACCTTTTCAGGACAATGTTCATTGTCATGAGTCACTGTTTATTTTTTACTTCAGAAAAGCCTTTATTTTTATGTACGCTCCCCTCTTCTTTTATTGTTATTGGGAATTATGTAGTAGAAGGTTATTGTAGCAAAACCAAAACCTTTTCTTTTCTTCTAATTCTAGTTCAAAATTAGGAACAATCTTGGCTCTATCCATCATTCTAATGATCTTTGTCATAGCGTGATTGAGTAAATTTACACTGCTGTGGAAATGGCTTGGGTTATGGAGGTATCATTCTTCCATCTGGTCCTTTCAAACTCACTTACGTTTTCAGAGTTCTGCTAGTCTCTCTTTGCTAAATACTTTTGTAAGCCTTTTATTAGAAACTGTTCTTGCCCTTTCCTTCTACTCCTTTCCAGTTTTGCTATTATCATTATTAAATCTTGTCAAATTATAATATATCTGATGAATATCAGAA
This sequence comes from Rhea americana, assembly GCF_003343005.1. Classification (NCBI taxonomy): domain Eukaryota; kingdom Metazoa; phylum Chordata; class Aves; order Rheiformes; family Rheidae; genus Rhea; species Rhea americana. The sequence continues at coordinate 7,965,003 of NW_028185037.1, read as the reverse complement.
GTAAAAAAATAATGTTTATTTAAGGGTCTCTTGAATTAATTTGTAGGGAATTCCAATGGAACTTCAAAAGTCTATTAAGTGAGGTAGAATGGAGAGTGAATTGGAATATCAGGGTGTGAGAGCATCAGAAGGATGATAGAAGAAGCCTGTAAAAATAACATGTACCGGTGACATACAGATTATTACAACACATGTGTGTGAGCTTCTCTAAAGACACAAACTGAGGGATAAAGGACAGCAATAGGTGGGACAGGATGGCAAGACTAAACACTGTCAAGCCCTAAAGAGTATATAAATAAATAAATAAATAAATAATGATATAGCCAAAGCCAGTATATTGTAATCAATTTAAGAAGACTGGAGGGAATTGATGAGGACTTGCTAACTGCCATTACTTGCCCTTCATTTCATAGCAAGGAATTCTGGTCAGACTACCTGGATACATATGTCGTGGTGCCTGAAGGCTGCGTGGATCAGTTGGATGTATATCTCTTGGTGGCTGAATACTGAACAAATTTAGACATATGCTTCCTGGAGCTTCTGAGTTTGTGGGTATGTGAGTATGATCATGTGATTTTTTTTTATTATTAAAAAACAGTTATCCTGTTGCAATGTTATTTGCTAATACTTAAGCAGTCTTACCCACTGCTAAAATCACAGGCTAATGGATTAATTCAGATTGGAAGGGACCTTAGCAGGTATCTATTCCAATGGGAACTTGAAGTCCTCAAGGCAGGGCCAGCTATGAGGTTAAACTATGTGTCTGTCTGTTCAAGTCTCGACAACTTCCAAGGGTAGAGACTCCATGTCTCTGGACATTTTGTTCCAATGCACATCTATCATCATGATTATAACGTTTCTCTTTATATCCAGTCTGAATTTTTCTCTTTTTTCCAAATTATGCCCATTAGCAAAACTTATTTAAGTAGGTAATGGAATCTGGAACCAATATACTTTATAGTTTGGAACTGTGATGTACAGTGACTTCTATAAAGTCCTTAGATTAGGATGATAATTTGATCTCTGGCTTTGTAGGTCTTTGAATAATTTTATTGCTCAGTAAATAGCATTACCATGTTCCATATTTGCACCAGTTCATTATTTCTTCTAGTGAAAAATAATGTGGACTTGAGATTTTGAGTCCACGATCAGACATCACTATAAAATCTCAGCCACAACAAAAACACACTTTGACTTTGCCTTAGTGCTTTGCTTAACATTAAGTCTGCTCTTGAAAGTGTTCTGTTTTGACACTGCGTCAAGTTGCAGGTGTGTGATAAGTATCAAAATATGTGCATATCCCAGTTTCATTAGCACCTCTAAGAGAGCTTTATGGAATCAATCATCTGTATCATTATATATCATCATCTATATCATTAAACTAGTTTGAATTGTCTGTGCACAATTTTGGGCCTTGTCAATGTTTGAGAGTTAGCATGAGGAGGAACCATTCCTAGTAGACAGTCTGGCTTTGGTGCATGTGTTGGAGGGTTAAATAGTTAAATAATATGACTATGGGCCATTTCATGCAATCCAGTTCAATGCTAGGGAATGATCTGGACATGTTTAGTTTGTTAGAACTGGTGTAACCTATGAGTTTATTCATTTGCCATCTATTTTTGCTTAAAAAAGTAAAATGTTCCAGAGAATATACTGAACTGAAAGACAGACATCATGTGAACAAATGTGTGCTCTTAACCACAGTATATTCTCTCTTGATCAACAATAGACTTTGGCATTTTTGATTTGTTCTGGATACAATAAGGTATTAAGACCTTGATTCTCTGCTCAAAGACTTCCAAATATTGACTTTGTTAATGTAGTCTTTTTCTGCTGAACTGGATGCTATGATGTTCATTATCCATACTTCTATCAGTAAAGTTATTTGATTTTCTGTTCCTTCTACTTCATCTACCCTTTTACCATGAATGGAGATATTAGATGTTCATAAAAAGATGAATATTACACTATATATTTACTTATTGGTTGAAAACTGCTGCATTCATCACGGCACATCAATTGATCTGGACTGGACTACTTTACTGTTCTGAATGTTATTCAACTGATGCAATGTTGGATGTTTGCGTGTCTATTAACTCTGAATGTATTATTTCGCAAATGAACTTCCAGCTTTTGAAGCTGAAATCAATTTTTATTTACTAAGAATCTTCAAAACAGCTTTGAATAATAGGAGGAAGAAGGACAGGATAAATCTGGATGAACATTTCTTGGACCTGGGTAGAAAATGTTATATACTTTTCTTATCTTGTTTTCACCATAGTGTTTGATTTACTAAANAAAAAAAAACCTAGAAAGAATGCCCTACTTCCATTTCATGCAGCTGTCAGAATTATATTTCTTTCCCATCTACTCTGCTTGCCCCACTTCTCAACAACTCACAAAGTCTTCAGCAGCTTACACAGAAGTCTGTAGACAGAGAGCCTGAAAGACCTAAGCACCAACTTCTACAGTTCTTGGCTACTCATTCGGTTCTTACAATCCTTTTTGTCACACTATACTGTACATGCATGGCACTAGCACAAAAACGGGGCAGCAGATGCATAAAAAGCAGATGAAGTCTTATTTGTGGCTACTTTAAACAAAATCTTCTGGGATGTAAATTGGGACAAATCCACTCAAGGATGAACTGAAGGAATTTGCATAACATTCCTCAGTATGCTTTTAAAGCTCTCTTTGGTGGCTATAATAAGTCATGCCTGGAGAGAGAAAAAAAAAAAAAAAAAAAAAAAAAAAAAAAAAGTGGACTTGTGGATTTGAATAATGTTAGAAAAGTGACCTGGGTATTGTTAGGAGGAATGACAGGAGAAGTCTGTGTCTTCCTGTCCATTCCCTTTAGTTCACGTCAGAGCTACTTTCCTCCATGGCTGCATGTTTAGTGGAGTGTGGGGCCTCAACAGTCTCTTGGGCTTTTCTCAAGTGTGGTGAGTTTTGATTAGCCTGGCCAACCAACCATCAAGGAGAGCACAGTTCAATTAGTCCTTATTATTTCAAAGSCCTTTCCTGATGTGATGTCCTTGCCCAAGAGATCTGTTAATGCATGCCACCCAGAAAGCTGCTGCAGCTGCACACTGCTAGACGGGGTGTCTGCAGCTATTTCAGTGTCAAAACCCTTAAAACAGAACATCAGGGAAGTTATACAGAACAACAAGAAAGCAACTTGTTTAGAATGAAAAAAGCTCTTTTCAGCTGTGCTGTCTTCTTCTTAACAGAGGTTTGTTCAGTTCTTTTTGCTGCTAGAAAAGAAGAGTGGTTACTCCAACTCTGCTCTGCTTGAGAGATTCTGTTTTGCCTCAGAAAAATGCTAAGGCTTAAAATRGTTCCAGTATCTCTGTGAAAAAGAACCTCTGCTACTTCAACTATATTGTGTTTCTTATTCTGTTCAAGCTTTCACTCAGGATGAAACCTGTGCAGAATTATTCTATAATTATTTTGTGTTTTTTTTCAGTACTGTTAAAAATAATGAAAATATTTTAAAATTAACAAGTAAACTATATGCAAGGGAAACACTATATATGAGTTGTCATTATGGGAAAACAACGTTCAAATACTTACAGGCAAAGCTGGTTATTAGTCTTTTATCCTTTCTTCTTTTGTATAACAGCAGACAGCTTCAGCTCCTTAATTTTTCAATACAATAAGTGCTTGTAACTTTTAATTAAAATAACCCCTGATTTTCAGGAAATTTATACAGAAGAGTTTGTGCTAAAAGTGTAGATTGAAAAAAAWATATATAATTTTTATTAGCCTTTTTTGTTACTTACTGTTCTCTGATCTTTTCTCATCTGTAGCCTATCAATTCTCCACTCGCAGCCACTCATCTTAACAGTTCAGAAAGCAAGTATCACACAGGATGTTGAAATAAAATAACAAAAACAGTAGCTAATTTAATTATTCTTCTGTATTTGCATTCTCAATTGCAATTAGAAGTAGCTAATCTCTGAAAGTCCCCTAATTCAAAAATACTTTTGTAGCCAAGAATATCATAGCAGAAAATGCAAGTTAATATTTTATGATAATTWAAAAAATATATTTTTTCCAACTGTAGTGAAAGTATTTCATTTGCCTGTATCCCTACTTTCCCTTTTTTGAGGTTACCTTTTGTTCTAAATTTGGAAATCTTAGCCTMACACTAGAAACACAACTAGAGAAGACCCCCTTCTCCCCACTTCCACACTGCAGAGCAAGAACAATRTTGCCTCTTTCAGCCTCTGCAGAGTCTAGAATGAAATGTGAGTCTCTAAGCTTGATTCATCAGTATAGTCCTGAGAGTTGATCTGGCACTCATCTGGGGCATCCTGGGTATTTGTCCTGTTCCTCAGTTAGAAATCTTAAGTTTATTACAGGAACTTAATATTCAATTAACCTTTATAGAACTTTTCTATTTCTACAAATGTCACTTTGCCACTTGAWTAAGAATATAATAATAACAATAAGTATGTGGACACTTCAAGCCTTTTAAGCCATTCACAGTAAAAAGATAGCCAACAAACCAACGAAACAAAAATTTTTAACTWGTATCCAAATCAACTGTATCACCATCTTCATCATTCTTTTTCTCCARCATTCAGTAGGAATTTTGTCTTGTCTGTATAATTTAGTATCAATAAGACTAAAGTATGTTAAAAATATTCTTGCATCAGTAATGAAGATCAAGTTCTGATTTTCTRCTTGATTTGTGATTTCTTAAATATTAGCATAATAAACAACAAGACTTCCCACTTTAAGTGTTACTTAAAAGGTCTCAGGTGGACTCAAGGCTGAGTTTCTATTGTAGCTTTTCCAGCAGTCATGCTATATGCAAGAAGAATATTGGGTTTTGATTGGCTGAAAAATCTTTGTGATTAGCTGTGCTACTCTTTAGTATTATATTATATAAAAAAAATGTAATAAGAGGTATCTAGACTAATGAACGTTGATTTTCTAAATAATGTTTACTTATCTAGTTCAGACAGACACAATAAGAGATACAGTGGAAATATTTCTTAACATTGTAAGGGATGAGTGAAGTTCAAAAGGGGAAAAAAATTCCTACATTAAGATCTAAGAGAACTATTCAAATAAATTCAGACAGAGAAAATAAAAATTTTGTCATGATTTTGCTTGCATKTGTTCAAAAAGATGTCAGCTTTTGTTTCTGCACTTTTGTAAGATGGCAATACCAAAGCAGATTCAACAGCTTTAGGCATGTATAAATATATACACATAAAATATTGATAGCAAATTTCAAGAAACACATTCTTGAAAGAAACTATTGACCAAGAGGTAAGTCCTGGTGTAYGGTTACCTCTTGGGTCAATAAAACTTAATTTTCATCTCATCATATGTCAATACYTGCTTTTTGTTTAATTAAAATTATTAGGGAATGATTTTTATTCAAATAAAGGAAAATAGATCATATCTTGTGCAATAATAAAATAAACATAGAAGAGAGTTGCCCTTTCTTAAAAGTTAATGCAAATGAAAGAGAATTTATAGTGCAGTAACTCTACTTCAATAACTATTGTCGCAGGAAAGGAGTGCCTTGCTGAACTAAACAGAAATTCAGCATTGCCACTGCTTAATAAGAATAATTTTGCATATGGATAATAAGGCCGGATTATGTTTAAAGAAATCATTAGGGAACCATCCTTGACACTTCCGAGCTTACTGAACTGACAATAGAGTCTTGTCTGCTTGCTGCGGCCTCGCAGGGTGGCCTGAAYGTGACCTCGTTTCGACACCAATCCTGCAATTAAAAGCAGCTGGGAGAACTTTATATCCAGCTGGGATTCTTGTCACTTGCATGAAAGCGTGTGTGTCTTTCTGTGAAGATCGGATGGCAGGATCAAAGCTAAGGTATGCCCCAGAAGATGTATAAAAATTGCAYTAATTAAGCTGGACTCGAAAAGACCTCTTCTTGTCCTATTTATAGGATATATATACCTTGACATCATTTTGTTATTGAGAAAGTGCTGCCAAGTCCTGTAAGCCTCTAACACCATTAATTTAATTGGGAAAAATGAGTAAATGAGAGAAAAAAAAAAACTTCCTATCCAAAAAATCATATTCTAAACTGTTTGCAAAACCAAAGTCTTTTGATATGTGATGGTTCTCAATCTATTAATCATGTTATTGAGGTAGGACCCTCTTAAATCCTTACGATTTAAATGAAAACAAAATCAAATTTCTATAAATATTGATTTCCTATTTATTACCTTCCCCTCCTTGATTATTGTTAATTACTGACATTTCCTGTTTTCCTAAATAATAACGCCTTGCATTTCAAATACATGYATGTTATAGGTATGCATACACATATATGTGTATTATAATTAGGATATTTAGCTTTGTAAAAATAAATTAAAGGGAATAGCAAATTTCAGCCATTTATCATTAATATAGAGAATTCTTATTTTGCAAGACAAAATGAATTTTGGTAGAATGTCAATGTACTCTAGGGAAGAGTATGATATTCAAACGGTGGATGCAGCCTATGACCCTGRCTGAACAAACAATTGTAGTTTCCTTTTCAGACAAAGATATGGTACAGATTGTCATTCATTTAGTAGCAAAAGACACATAAAAATCAATACTGAATAGTCTTTTATTCTGATATAACGAGAGCAGTCAGATAGCAGTTTGACAAGAGAGACTTAAATTACATTTTGACATAATATTTAATAGTTTGGAGAGAATTAGGTTACTCTCCCATTTTAGATGGGCTCTGTTGATTACAAAGAGACAGCAAAAAAGATCTTCAGAACAGCCAGTCTGAGAAATCAAGCACCTCATTATAAAGAAGGGTGATCTTGCCATAAGTGGTTATGATTTCCAAGAAAAACATTACATACTTCAGGGACTTGGATCATTTGTTTGTTTTTAAATTCCTTTATAGATATATACTTGTCAGTTATTTTGTAAATTTGATAATTTTTACTAAGTATTTTTACTAATTTTGTTAATAATATATTTTCAAAAGCAAAATTTATTTCAAATAGCTTAAAATTTTTTTAAAAAATATGACATTTCCATACACATTAATTCCTATGAACATTTATCTTAAGCTCTGATAGATGGCCTAGATTGCATTCCCTTCTTATTTTTTTCAGTTATTCTTCTTGAAAAGAGTAGGGCAATTTAGTTTCTTATTCTTCCTCCTTTTTTTCCTTTTTTTTTTTTTTTTTTTTTTTTTTTTTTTTTTTTTTTTTTTNTTTCTTTTTTTTTTTTTTTTTTTTTTTTTTTTACTGAGAGCATATCAGATGACAGGTAGAAAAACAGATACACACTCAAAATTCTTAAGTTTCATCAACTTCTGGCCCATTTTTCACGTTCTTTTCCCATTTGTTTGCCTTCCTGACTGCTTTCTGAACAAGGATGTGTATTATCTGAAGGCAGAATTCAGAATATATGAGAACTATATATAGAATAAACTCTTACATATGTATAAAGATATCTCCAGCTCTGAAAGTGTGGAACACTTGAAAAGAAGTGGGAAAAATAGAAGATTTTTTTTTCTCATGCATTGTCCAAATTATGTTTTAATACATTCTCAGCTATAGTTATATTTTTGTAGTTTTATTTATGCTTGCATACATTATAGTTTTCATCTATTGTATGAAAAAATGAAGATAATCTGGTGAATGTTCTCCAGAGATTCTTTCCTTGAAGAATTACAGAGATTTCTCTCTATACAGAATGGGCAGTTTAGAACTCGTGCCAGTAGTTTCATGTAGTCCTGTTAGTCGTCCTGACCGGCAGATTGTTTCAGGACCTCTACAAACAAAACCCTTATAAGAACACTTATTTTTATAATTTTCTTCATTTTCCTTATGAGCATTTGATTTTCATTGCATTTCCACCTTCCTTTCCACAGATTATTCATTTAAACCYTTTTTTTTGTTATAACTATTTTCTGACATATTTCCATTGCTTAGGATATTGGTCCACACGCCAACAAAGCTGCTCTTAGCTCAACAGCTATGGTTTGGTGAAATGGTACCAGAGCTGATATTACCTTTCTAAATTACATCTTGGAAAACTTGCAACTTGCAGCCCATTGTTAGTACCTACCTTTATGCATTGGAAATTCCAGTGAAAATCTAGTTCTGAAGTCATATTTTGCAGTCAGGCTCAGAACTACTACTGCTAATATCAATAATGCCAAATTAGCATTATCTCTGTGTTTTGCATTCATAATATAAAATATAGATATTAGACTGTGCTTTAACAACCCATACTCTCCATCAGATGAAGCAGGACAAAAGGCAAAGCTAATAAAAAGAATTAGAAAAGTTCCACTAAGAAATTTGTATTAAATATCACAGAAAATCCCTGTCTGCAAGAGAACATTAATATGTTAATTAGCTTGTACTTCTACTAAAGGAAAATGTTAAATAAGATCTCCATAGACTTTATAAGCAGAACAGCTTGAATAATGTTCATCCTTAATCTAAGGGATCTCTTCATGGAATAGTTCTGTGGACATTATAACCAATTTTACAGTAATATATTCCTATTTTATACAAAGGTAAGAAATTATTATTCATTTTAATATTAATTATATAATATCTATTTTTTTATAAAGAATGTTTGACATGAGGCTGGAAATGTCACATCTTCACATATTGAGCTTAAGGTATAAATCAAGATTCAGCAGCTACCCATTGACCCACCACTTCCAGCTGATTCAGAACATTAGATGCTTGTGGGTTGTTTTAGGTAAGAGTGAAATTCATAATAAAACCATACTTTTAAAAAAATCCATTTCCATTCATTTTAAAAATGATTTACAATGTCCTCTTTCTGCAACTTCAGCAGGAGACAGTGCCAATGACAATTCCCTCAATTGCTTTGCCAGTCAGAAAATAGAGCTTCAAAATTCTCTCAACTTTTTTACAGTCTTACTTCCCTTACTTATTCCACGTAGCTACTTTCTTTGCTTCAGTTTAATGTTCCATTTTAGTTTCGTCCTCTGGCTCTCTCATAGATATGTAAATTTTAACAAAACAGTAACCAACATACTATCTGTGATCAAGCAGAGTTTTTTTTTTTGTTTTGTTTTTTGTTTTTTTTTTTAAGAGTGGTTGATTATCACAAACCCATGTCAGTATTCATTTATGTTTTATTACAAAATATGACCTGCATCTTTGATTGGATACGACAATACAAACAGAGCCTAATGCAGCCTCTAAAAACAGTAGCCTGGGAGAAGACAATCATTTTACTGTTGCAACAGCTGCTATGTGAGCACCAGCCCAGCATCTTTGTACGACTGAACATGCACCAGCCTTACAAATCTTGATGCCTTTACCCTATGACTATGCTGTTTTGTTTTAAGAAAGAATATCACGCCTATATGAATATTTCTTCTGTATATATTAAAGTTGGCAGGGTGACAAAAAGGAGGACAAAACAAAATAGAAAAATCTTCCAACAGTTTTGTTTCTGGTCTTACTTTGCATGTATAATAATATAGTGAAAAGCATAATATCTATGGATCTATATATCTTTGAAGCAAAGTAGCAGCTGCCCTTGATTCTAGGAATAAACTTATTTTGAACTATTTCAAGAAAGATTATTTCAAATATTGAAKTTGACATACAATACTATTCTCTAAAGGAATGCTGAACATAATTGCTCAAGCTTTTTTACTCTTAGCACGGCTGTCACCTTGCACCCTAGGCTTTTCATTTTCAATAAATCTAGGAGAGTTTTTGCCCGATGATTTTGTCAGGAATTTTATTTGTTTTACTTTTCCTGAAGTCATGGAGTCATTTTAGCCTAAAATACTGTAAACAAGATTTGGAATAAATGTGATCCACTTCAGGACTGGCTGATTGTTTTGTTGAAGTGGTATAGAGTACAAGAAGGTAAAATAAGGCACCCAAAATAAAAGCACAACTTGGTGGTAAAATTCTTGAAAGTGGCAGCACAAGACAATAACAGATGCTCTAGGGCTGTAAAAACACAAGGACAATTTTTGAACACCAAATAAATATAGCCATGGGAACTGGAGAAATCTGATCTCAGGGAGAGTAGTGAAAGTAAATATCTAGTGTATATAAAACATACTATAATTAGTAAAGAACAGTTATAACACTGAATTTGTCAAACAGTGATGAAAGAGAAAGCAAGTGGACTGTGAAAAAAAAGATATAGAAACGATTTTAACTGGACCAAGAGAGAAGAGGAAGAAACCGCTTCACCATCAACCTCATGCTTATGGTGAAGGATTCAGGAGTCTGATGGCTCGCCATAATAATACATAGGAAGGATGAGCATATCTTCACAGAATAGGTAGATACAAAACAAAAGAAAGATATGTTTATAACAATTTTAACTGTATTCTTGTTAAAAACTACTAGTGATTGGACAGTTTACAATATATCTGTTAATATTAATGTAATTAGCTCAGTTGGTTAGAGCGTGGTGCTGCTAATGCCAAGGTCACGGATTCAATTCCCATGTGGGCTATGCTGAGGGTTGGACTAGATGATCTCCAGAGGTCCCTTCCAACCTTACCATTCTATGATTTGAATTGATAATAAACCTTTGATTATATTGCTAAATACTTTTATTAGACTAACAATAAATYCTTGGCTCTGTCTATAAATCGTGTTTCTTTAGCCCACTCAAAAGGCCATGAGATCTGGAGCCTACATTCTTGAAGTTTAGTTTCAATTTGAAATGCAGCAATGGCCAGCAAAACATTTATACTATCTGACTGTTACACCTGAATACCCGAATTAAATTTTCACCAGTCAGGAAAAAAATGTTGAACAGCCGAAATGGATAAAATGTAAATATTTTTGTCAGTAGTCAAGTATCATCTGCCTTTGGCTGAAATCAGGGAAATTCTTACTCATTCACAAATGATTTTTGCTGAAATAGTTCCCCTGTGGACTGCTTTCAAACCTGTTAGGGGGAGTAAATGTCTTCCAAAATGTTCAGACACCTGAACTGAAATGTACAGATCTTTAGAGACAGTAATGGCTTCAGACCTCTGCAGCAGTCCGGCACAGCTTTTAGAAATGCTGAAATTTCTAAGTGGATTTTCTGGGAGACTCAGAGTAAAGGATCCTTTTACAGAGTTTGACAGAACRTTCATATGGATGAACTTGCTTTTATAAATCAAAGTAGACCACAAATTGAGAACTACTGGTGTGGAGAAGTCATGAGCTGCAACAAAACAAGAATTTGGTGTTTAGTCGTACAGAGGAGAGCTCCCTTTAGCTTCCAGCTGCTCACATGTCAGACTGGAAATACATGATTATCTAAGCAGCGTATTGTGAATAAATTCTGGCAACACTTCATGARCCTATGAACCACTTATCACAATTTTCATGCAGTTAGAAAGCTGTAAGGCATGTCACACAGATSAGAGGCCTAAAAAGACGAGTCCCAGAGGGAGTTCATAGGCAGAAGAGATAAATATCCTTCATACGGTCTTAAATCTCTTTTATAGGAGCTGGTACACAACTAAATATCAGGTGAATTTGACCTCTGCAGCCTCTACTGGCTCATTTTCTTTTACAGTAGGAGATTCAGATCATCCATCACTCTACTGCCAGTTCAGTGTGATCACACGATGTGTCCCAACTAGAAGCTGGCTTCTTAGTTTTAGCAAGTCTTTTTAGCAGGTCCAATCACACATGCTAAAGTAAAATAGAAAAGAAAAAATCTAGATTAGAATACACTGAGAAATGTAGGAGAATTCACACCAGCAGTGCCTGTATAATACATCTCCTGCTCTCTCCCATCTCCCTATCCCTTCTGGTAACTATGGATCTGACTGTATTATTTCTCTCAACATTTTCCTTAGCTATTGATTAACTCTTGCTTCTATTATGATTTTCAGACAGTATCTAAAAATGATATTTCTTTATACTGATAACTTTCAATCGATGTAATTATTAATATCACAGGCTTACAATGACTTTAGTACTCATGCTGTAAGCCAGAGAAATAGTAATAATAAGGGAAACCTCAATCTATTCTCTGAAAGAGCTGCAGTATAAATAACATGTTTGAAACCTCCCTGATGTTGCACATACTTAGTGTCAGAAATGTAGGCACCTCATAATGTGACTGTTATGAGGTGAAGACCATAGAAGTTTTACCTATTTGCTCATTCAGGGTAAGATAGCTACTTAAATCTCTGTAAGAAGTCAGTCCTGATCTGTTTAGAAAAAAAGTCTGAAATATTTTTCCTCTTTTTTTTCCATTGATAACATGCAGCATTGCTATATATGATGAGCATCAATACATTCAAAATAACATTTTGCCTCTGAAGATCTGTCTGAAAATTTGCAGAGCTCAGTAATGATAATATCTGTCATCACAAATTCCACTTCCCTAAAAAATGCGGAAATATGAGTGAGTGATGATTGGATCCTTTGACTTGAACAAAGGAGCAGGGAACGCCAGAATCTTAAATATTCATGTTTCAGCTTAAATGGAAGTAGGGATGGGAGCTTAGTTTCTAAAATGCACTCCTTTTATAGGGAATATAAGGATTAACATAGGCTTGCTTAAATTGCAAGTCTTATCCATTGCCTGTCTTTTGAAAATCAAGGTTTTAGTCATAAGTAAACAAAACAAAACAAAACAAAACCTGACTTCTTAATGTGTGCTGTGAAATTAGCACTTAAATATTTGTATAGGTATCAACTCATAAATTTTGAAGCCTTAATGACACCTTTTTTTTTTTCAATTTCTTAGAAATATGTATCTATATATATATATGTATATATCGTATATCTTAGGAAAGATTGTTCTCCATCCAACAGAAGCTTCAGAAATATTTAAGATTCTATAACTTTTAAAACACTTCACATATCTCTAATTGTTTTCTATATAGCACTACAGACTTGTTACTGAAGCSCTTAATTGGATAAAAATTAAACTGATGTCAAATGAGTAAAACGGAAAGTGACTGTAAAAATATATTCTTACCATCACATCATCCAACAAAAAAATTATGTCATGGAACTTGCTTTGTTCTGTTGCATTATTTTCTTTTTCTTCTAAAAAATTCTGATTGGATCTAGTTTCTTTCATTAGTATGAATCTTTGTAGAATAGTCCAAAAGACCTCCGGGAGCTCAATTTTGAAATCAGAAGCCTGCTCATTTGCCTTACACCCAGAAATACTGCCATCAGCATAAGATTCATTATATTATTGTATCAGTAGGAGGAAACTTGTTTCTTGGAAAAACATGCTGGGAACAGAACTTCTTAAAGTGGCATATTTCTTTGGTCTTTATTTCTTATTTTACACAACAGCATTTCTTACTGATGTTTCTTTAAAAGTATTTTATGTTTCTTTAAAAGTATTTTATTAGCTTTAACTCTGTGAAAACATAGTACAAACTGCAGAGCAGTAAACTTGAGAGAATGATTCTTTTCTTTGTCAGGCTATTATAAATGTTTTTACTGCATTTAAACTTCCTTTAAAAGCAGTGTCACTTTAAAAAAAAAAATCTTCCTGACTGAAATACTTTATGGGGGATCTTTCACCTAAGCTTTCACATGAAAATCAAATTAAAAGCACATAAACATGATCACTGGTTTTGCCCTAACAGTTACACAGGTCTTTTTGAACAGTAGTTTGTTTTTGTTTTTTTTTTTCCCCAAGGCTGATAGCTGTTTAGTTTTCCATGTTTCATGGCATCCCAGACAGATCCTAAATTCACTACTAATTTACACAGTTGCAAATCCTTTGAATGAAGTAGATGTCTGTCTCCCTATACTTCGACTAGATCTCTCTATCTTCAAATCTTTTAGCAGTGAACTCTTCTATTGAGATAAACAAGTTTTTAATACTGACAGTTTACATTATTGTGCTTATAAATAGTTCCACTTACMCACACATGGATAAGATATTCCTAGCCCTTTTTTACAATTTTATGTTGAAATCTGGTATCTCATTACTGTCAAAAGGGCATCAGCTGGAAATGATCACCTTCTCACAATGGACAGAGAGAGAGAGAGTCATTAACGGGATCTCTAAGTCTCATTCTAGTTCTTGTGACTCATAAAGTCTAATGTGTAAGGCTAGGTGCCATGGATATCTATAAACTACAGATAACTAGCAGTCACATGAATGGCTTCTGGAATATTGCAAATAATTTACATTGTCAGGGTATGAAAGTGTTTTCAATTTTATACAAATCTGCACTGAGCAACTGTATTTTAAAAGTACCACATCTGTGGGCATCTCTGGAACTCCCACGAGCTGGGCAAAGAATATAATACTGGAAAAAAAATGACCTATTTTTTTTTTTTTTCTGATGAACGTCAGGGGAAAATATATGCACAATACAATAACATTCATCATAGCCAACGGAAACTTCGAAAGACAGCCACTGCGGATGTGATATCTTAACTGATGCTTCCTTCATGTCACATTTTTTCCGCTTCAGTGGTTGTTAAATTTACTATCGCATTTGATGTTGCCTATAATAAACAAATCCTGCAAAGTTGTATCTTCAACTTACATTGACCTCAAGGGAAGAGTTCAGCATCTTGCAGACTGGTGAATACACCAGTTCTCATAAATCTCAACCATCTCATAAATATAGAGATGATTATTCTGCGCTTGTTTTATTTTTCCAGACACWGTACTGGCTTTAGGATCTAGCTTCTTCAGCTAGAATTTTGCATCCAGAATTTAATACTTCTGTCCCCCAAAGCAGAACGTTCTCTTTCCCTTCCTGCAATTCCCAAAATGAAGCAGAGACACATAGTGAAGAGGAGAAACTAAGACATATTGTGAAGAGGAGAAGCATAGAAAAGCCTGTCCAGCTGCATCATGCTCTGGATCAAACAATGTAATAGCTTCTGTGCGACCCTGGTAAAATCATGTCCATGGGCACACAAATGTAGCATTAAATTACAAGAAGGACACTGATAAGTTGGAGGAAATTTAGATTAAATGGAGAAGAAGACAATTTAAAAGATTTCTGTGGAGACACAAGTGTACATGGAAGTGGGAATAGATTTCTCAGTGTTGTTGGAAAAGGCATAGTGTTTTATTTGACAGAATAAAATGAAAAAAAAAAAACAAATTTAGGCTAAAAATGAAGTTTTTCATAACAGTCTATTAAACAAATGAAAATCTTGTTTTGAATTGTTTAACTTCAAGTCAAGACCATCAAGAACTTTGTGTAAATGTTTCCTGCCTAGCAAGTCTATCATTTGAGATGCTTACATGTAGGGACTTACAACTCACTTTTTTCACAACCATTTGTTTAGAATAAATTTTTGAAGTGATATTTTATATTATATTTTGGCACAAAAATATAAAAAATAGGTTACTGTCATCCAGTATTACAACTGAAAAGGAATATTTAGTTGAAAATTTTACTACAATATAATCATTTGAAAATACAGGCATTTATTGCAGGTGACATACACAACTGTAGTTTTAGAGAGTGAGGGCTACAAGAATGATCAGAGGGCTGGAGCACCTGCCCTGTGAGGRACGGCTGCGAGAGCTGGGCCTCTTCAGCCTGGGGAAGAGAAGACTGAGGGGGGATCTGATCAATGTGTACAAGTACCTGAAGGGAGGGTGTCAAGGGGACGAGGACAAACTCTTTTCAGTTGTCCCGTGTGACAGGACAAGAGGCAATGGGCAGAAACTGAAGCACAGGAAGTTCTGCCTGAGCGTGAGGGGGAATTTCTTCCCTGTGAGAGTGACGGAGCCCTGCCACAGGTTGCCCAGAGAGGCTGTGGAGTCTCCCTCAGCTCTGGAGATCTTCAAGGTCCGCCTGGATGCAACCCTGTCTACCATGCTCTAGGTGACCCTGCTGAGCAGGGAGGTTGGACTAGACAATCTCCAGAGTTCCCTTCTAACCTTACCTATTCTGTGATTCTGTGATTCTGTGATTTTAATAACAATGACAGCAAATAGCCTTTTCTATAAGCATGATAAAATGCAGAAACCTAACTAKATTTCGCAGTCATATTGTAATTAATTCATTTAAAATCATTTTATATTTTCAAACACTTTCATGCTTCTGTTCTAATTATAACTTTATATGGGCGGGTGTACTACTAACGTGGATACACTATGCTGCAAATAATCACTTTAAAACTACAGATCCAAAATGGATGGTGCTCAGCTCATGAAAACATCCTTCAAGGCAGATCAAAAAGCCCCAAAGTGCTCTGGGGCTCTTATGATTTCCAATTACAAGAGSTGAATCGCATAAAATTTTCTGCTTGAACATCTATAATTTTCAGGTTTAGATTAATATCTTCAATATTGTTTATTTTTAGATTCACTGTAATATTGAATTAAAATTTGGACTGAATGAGCATAATRCAGAGAAATGAGGAAGATACTAGTGAGTTTTCTTCCATAATAATTTTAAGGGTATCCTTATTACTGAGGCTTTTCTGTATTAATTTTKATTAAAGATGATAGTATTACTGTAACTGTGCTAGCGTTAATTGATTGGACTGTATTTTGACTGGATTTCAAAGATGATAGACAGTAAAMCCTTGACTTCATATATATTTACATAGCTATATCTCTCTCTGTATATATGGTATCTTCCCTTGGCTACAAGTGTTGCGATACCTTGAACCAAAGAAAACAAAGATAAAATTCAAAAAAAGGACATTAGTGACTAAAGTTTGCTCATTATTTCCTAACTTTACATGTTTTGCCTCCATGGGCCAGAACTCTGATTAATTCCTTGTTTGTCATCTTGCCAGGAGGGAGTCAGGAATCTCAGATATCAATGCAATAGGGACAGAAGGCTCAGTCTCATGTTCTAGAGCCCTTCCCACCGAGCAATCCAGAACTCCTCCAGGGACGTAACATCAGCACCTGTTGAACCAAGTGTCGTGTGTACTGCTTCCCTTATAAGAACAAGAGTGATATCTGGCTTTCAGGGCACAGTGATGGCCAACAGCTCCATTACCAGGGCCTGGAGCTGGGGGCTCCCCAGGGCAGCAGAGTCAGACCTCACAGACCAGGGCCTGTCCCCATCACCCTGGGGAGAGCAGAACAGGTTCTGTAATGGTGATGGAGTTCAGCTGAGAGTCCTCATTGCCAGAGATCCATAGGGACAAGAGCAATCTGAAGTCAAGCCAGAAGGTCAGCCTGCAGGTATGGATCAAGGGGATGTATGGCTTGGCATAGTCACATCTGCAATACAAATGCAATATAGCTTAGATGGGGATTAAATACATCCATTTAAAAGCCTCTTACAAGCAAAAATTGAGGAGAGGCCCTGCTGAAGCTTCTTAGCAGTCCTGTGGGTGATGGAGCTTCCATTGCAGCTTCTTGGTAGTCTATCTGGGAAAGCTCTCCTCAAGGCCATGGGCTGTACTGCCTCTAGGCTGGCCCAAGCCTAGGCCACTGAACCCCAGGAGAGGCTGGGTATACTCATGGCCTCAATACCAGCATAACTGTTAAGCACATGCATTATGACGCTATATTCTGACAAAAGGTTTTCAACTGTTGGGCAGTTAATTTTCTGGCTCAATGACTGGCTTAGAACTATCATAATTTTGAGAAAAATCAAGGCTATGTGTCAACCACTTTCTGGAACAGAATATTTTTCGTCTTCCATATACAACAGTGAAATTGAAACCCATGTTGTTTGGTTGGTTTATCTTTGTAAAGGTTTTGGACAAATATGATGTCACTGAGAGTGAGGTAATTTCTGACTTTCAGAAGCTGGCCTTTAACAGATGTTGGAAGAAAATACTCAGCATTGTATAAAACCCCACAGTCAAATGAAAAATAAGCAAATTTGTCATAAAAATCACAAAGTGATATAAATGTGTGTCTTGAACACCCGGTTTCTAAAGAAGCACAGAGATGCACAGACACTCATATGTTTGTGTCCCGCCACCAAATGTGATGATATTGAATGCTGAGCAGCAAAAAACTCATTGTGAGTGTTGGCTAATTGCCCATTGTGAAACATATCAATTAAGGAGATAAATGCAAAAATAACCAAAAGGACCTATCTGGTAAAAAGGAGACATGAGAAAAACAAGTGGAGTTACTGAAAAAGCTCTTCAATATATATATTTTTTAAATTTGAAATAATTGAGCAGGTCTTTAAAGCTCAACCAAGAAATTGATGTTAACAGAACTTCAAACTGAGGGGCAATGAGGAATGTCTTTAGGAAGAAAAAGATTTGAAGTGAAGGATGCATCAAAAATAGCAGCACCAGCGTGATTCATGAAATAAGTGGTGTTGCCAAGTTTGCAACTAAAGATAATTGCACATAGGCTTGTGCATTCGGCTATGAACTCATTAAAATTGACTCAATTCCCAACTTTGCTGTAGCAGTTATCACCCTTAGTTGAGCTACCATAAGATGACACTAATCCCTTGGAAGAACTCAGAAGTCTCAGTAGATAGTACACTACCTGTGCAAATATGATACTTGGATGCAAACCATATTTTTCATCTCCCTCAAGAGCTTCTTTAAACATCTGGCCATAGGATAGACTGGATGTGAAACTGCAAGGGACGAAAGAAGTTCTCATCCTTTCCTCCTTAAGCTCTACTGCTGTTTAGAAAGAAATAATTATGCATTGATTTAGAAAGTGAAGGAGCRTGATTTTATTCACTTTTGGTCAAGGAATTTATTCGGGAAGGGGAATGGCTTAACCCTGACCTCAGAGCTATTTCTGAATTGTTTCCTTTGACTTACATATAAAGGACAAAATTCAAAATGAAGATGTCAAGCTTCATTGTACGAGGATCTGATTCTTTCTAGACGTGTTAGGCATACTTAGTGAGTGACTGTTGAACGGAGCTCTTAGGGCTCTTAGGTGCTGCTTCTGGAGGCTTCTGGAGCCTAATTGCCTTAGGTAGGCACTGAGCATCTGTGCTTAGACTGAGGAAGTGGTTGGGAGTGTTATAGAGGGCTAAGGATTTCTAAGCCTGATTGGAAGATGCCTCTAAGGCTATGGAGTATTCAGGACTAGGTGACTAGGTGACAGAAGTTCTTTTGGTTTTAGTAGTGATAGCAATATTTTCTTGATGTATTAATATAGTTGTTGATGTGGACATGTCTTTTGAAACTAGAACTGTGGTTCTTTGATGAAAAGTACTCAATATTGAGAGAACAAGTAGGATGCAACAAAAAGTTACAATAGTGATCAAGTATAAGAAAACATTTTCCCATCAAAATACCCTGAGAATAAAATAAGAGCTGTAATTTGTGAACATTTCCTGAGTTTTTATCACAGAAATTTGCTACAAGGAAACAGACAACTGAACTAAGCTTGATGTTAAATAATAGGCATGATCCTGTAAATATTGAAGTGTCAGTCGCTACAGCTGATCTCACAAGACAGGCTAATCCATACAAAGTTGAGGCAGATAGATCTGTGCTGTTCACAGATGAGGGCACACAACAGAGTCCTTGCCGTGTGGAATCCATTGCTGTAAACTATAAGGCAGATCTGAGACCAGAAAGTGAACTACATAAGCGATTGTTAGGGCAAACAGGACACTGTGATATGTCAAATTTGGGAGAGTCTTTTCAGCAGGGTATACTCAATACAAGGAAGACGGACTTCCATGTGGGGAAGTCACTAGAACAATTGCGAAAGGAGACAATGCAGTCTACTGCACTAAACTAGAGCAAGAGGTGAGAAAACATTTCAAGGAATTATGTAAATGAGGATGTGAAAGTGAAGTTACAGATGAGAAATCCATGAGTAATCACAAATTCATTTCAGACTAGAGCAAAGATTTATTGAAGTTTGTTTTTTTGTTTGTTTTCCCATCAGTATGTCTATTTTCAACTGTAGACCATGAGTACTTTAAGAAGGGAGTCCAGAAAAATGTATACTTATTAGTTTTAATGGAAAATTCAAATTTTTTTTATATATTGCCAGTTACAGTTCAGATGTTTTGGGGATGGAGGAGGGAAATGGGGAGAAATCACTTAATGACTCAGTTTGGGTTCAGAGGTCTAAAGCTGTTTTTTTTTTTAAACTATAACTAGTCTTAACAAACTGTTTTCCTATCCCTTGCTCTCTCTCTATCCCATCAATCTTTAATCAGGCAAATCATCTTGACTAGGATTTGCAGAAAGACAACATGACAACGGTAGGCAATCAGAACACCARCTAGTGCTTTATGATGGAAATGCCCCTCTTTTGTTGAGGATTTTTTTAAATTTCTTTCTGACTATCACTTTAAAAACAGATTTCTTAACATATTAGCTATCTCCTTGCTTTTATGTGAACACTGTACTATAGCAGTAGGACAACAATTTCAAAGTGGTTATGATTAGTAATTATTTTACAGTTTTAATCTTGGTAGAGAGAGACACGCTGTGGTGTAATAAAGACATGGGCTGCACAGTTTCCACAATGGTATTAATGTGTCTTCTGGGGAAAAATTAACAGTCTAAAATTGCTTCATATTAGAGGAGTTTGATGCTACAGTGACACAGTTATACAATTAATCACTTCTGTGTAAGTTCTGAAAATAACTAAAATAAACCATCTCTTGGCATGCAATTCGTATTGCAAACTATTGCATAACAATGCTCCCATGGTAATGAAATTTGTTTCTTTAGAAGTTTTTATTTTCATTTTTAAGGAAGCTGTATGAAAGAGTTCATGATACAGCAGGATGGTCAAATTGTTATAAAGTCCACCACACCAATTACCTTGATATCCAAGCATAATATATGTAATTAAGACATTCTTTCTTGTAACATCTCAAAGCTCAGTTCATAAATATATCTCTAGTTAAAACGTAGTAGTGTAACACTTCTGAAAAATTCTCCTGTACAGTTCTTCTATAGAGAGAGCTGGTAGATAGTTCAGTCAGGTAGAACCTAGTCAAGATATGTGATGCCTTGAACATCACAAGATTTGGGGGTCTCTGTCTTGACACTGGATGGGGAAAGATCCCAGCAAGACTGAATGGAGATGAAGATTCTGACTGTACTTCAAGGAACTGAAAACGAAAGGGGGAAGTGGCATTTAGAATTTATTTTGGAAAAGCAGTTTATACACGCCCAAATCTTGGCTAAAAAGTCATAGTCTGACCTTAAAGATCTCTAGCTCATAAAAATTATCTTCATTCAGGCAAGCTGCTCTTCAGTCAAAGATTGCTTGATTTTTGTGTAAATGTTACTAGACTAGTTATAAGTCTKTTACAAAACATTAGATGGTGCTCTACCTGATGGTTTAGACAATGGAAGGTTCATTGACTAATCCACCCAGCTGTAGAGAAAACTGGGACAATTTCAACCAGTATCTGCACATATTCTAACCAAATGACTGTATGGACAGATGCGTCTTGGGAGAAAATGTTTCTCATTAATTCTATTGCTAATCTTTTAGATAATACATGCACACCAGCTAAATTTACACGTCAGTAACTTACCCAGACTGAGACAATGAAATCAAAATCTTTGGGAAGGAGTACATTCCATATGATAACCATCAAATCACATGAACTGTTAGAACACTCAAAATCCTTTATGTTTAGTAAGCAGTAAGTGCGTTTTTTGAGATAATTGCTGAATGAATTTGAACGGCACACTCTAAATAGACCAGCAATGTTTACTTTCTAGGAGGTGCTGTTTGTTTTTAATACCTGCTGTTCATGATCATTGAATGACTTCAACAAATATGTGTTTCACAAACTGATCAAACCAGTACTGGCAATGTGATTTTGAAAACAGTAGTTTTGGACCATCTGACTTTAGCTGCTTTCTGCTTTCAGTGAGATTGCAGGTGTCTCTGTGGTCATTTTCATTAACAAATGTATCTCTTCATTTCTGATGATAAACTGGTCTCTCTCATGATAAAAGGAATCAGAATCATGAAATGGTCAATCCTTTGTGAATGAAGATTAGTGACAGACGAAGTTGGCAACCCTCAGTGCTTAAATGAATATTTCACCAGTACTCTAAATGGAAGCAGATGGCAACTTCCTAGAGGCTGTGCTCATTCCCTGGAGGAGAGAAGAAATGTTACAACATCCCATCATTCCACTGGAGCAGATAATTAGTCAATTAGATCTATTAAAAACTGACGAAGGAGAAGTTATAGACAAACCTTCTCCTTAGRCTTCAATATGGCAGTACTTTCAATAACCTGTAGAGAAAATCACAGGGAACACCTGGTATACAAAAGACTGACTGACTTATTGTAATTTATATATAAACATGTGCATGAAGAGCTTATATATACACATATATGTACACTAGAGTATATTTTACACACACACACACACATGATATTGACTATGAATAGTTATCTGTCTTTTCAGATAGCAGTAGTGGTTTTGTCTAAGATTAAGACAAAACTAATTTAAGCTCTAATTTCTCCCCATGGACTTCATTCTACACATATCTATTTCAGATTTCTAAATGCTAAAATGTGAGAACTGGAAAGTATTCGCTTCCTCATGGAGGCTAATTATTTTCCCCAGTGCATCTTGAAGAGATAAATGTCTCAGTAATTCCAGAGGAGAGAGAGCGCTCCTCCATGTCTTGAGGGATATATTTACTAAAAAAAATGACAGAGGAACTGATACTCAGTGTGAACTGTGCATGTGTCTCCCTCAGCACCAGCTGGATGAGAATACGTTACGACTTGTGCTATGGAATGAAGGATTGTTGTGGAAATTTCAGTAAAGGTTTTGAAAGTATTGCAGGCCACAGGCTGTGACAGAAACCTTCATAAAGCAAGTGCAAAAGAATACATTTTAGAAAACAGGAGCACAGAATGGTGAGGTTGGAATGGACCTCTGGAGATGATCCAGTCCAACACCCCTCTCAAGTAGGGTCATCTAGAGCACATGGCACAGGATCATATCCAGGCAGGTTTTGAACATCTCCAGAGAAGGAGACTCCTCAAACTCTCTGGGCAACCTGTGCCAGTGCTCTGACACTCTCACAGTAAAAAAATTTTTCCTCACATTTAGGTGCAACTTCCTGTGTTTTAGTTTGTGTCTGTTGCCTTGTTGAACCTCATGAGGTTCCTCTCCACCCAACTCTCCTGCCTGTCCAGGTCTCTCTGAATAGCAGCATAGTTGTCAGGTGTATCAGCCATTCCTCCCAGCTTGGTATCATCATCAGCTTTGTTGAGGAGGCACTCCATCCCTTCATCTATGTCATTGATGAAGAAGTTGAACAAGACTAGCCTCAGTACTGACCCCTGCGGAACACACGACAGGCCTCCAACTAGACTCAGAGCCACTGATAACGACCCTCTGATCTCTGCCTTTCAGTCAGTTCTCAATCTTCCTCATTGTCCACTCATCCAACCTGCCCTTCCTGAGCTTGCCTATAAGGATGTAAYGGAAGACAGTGTCAAAAGCCTTGCTGAAGTCAAGGTGGACAACATTCACTGCTCTCCCTTCATCTACCCAGCCAGTCATTCCATCACAGAAAGCTATCGGATTGGTGAAGTATGATTTTCTCTTGGTGAATCCATGCTGGCTACTCCTGATCACCTCCTTCTCCACCACATGCTTAGAGATAACAATCAAGATGAGCTGTTTCATCACCTTTCCAGGGATGGAGGTAAGGCTGTAGTTTCCTGGGTCCTCCTTCTTGCCTTTTTGAAGGCTAGTGACATTGGCTTTCTTCCAGTCTTCAGGCTCCAGCTCTCCAGGACCTTTCAAAGGTGATGGAGAGTGGCCTAACATTAACATCTGCCAGCTCTGTCAACACTCATGGGTGCATCCCATCAGGGCCCATGGATCTGTGGATGTCAAGTTTGCTTAAGTGATCTCTAATCCTATCCTCCTTGACCAAGAGAAAGTCTTCCTTTCTCCAGACTTTCTCTCTTGTCTCCAGGACCTGGGATTTCTGAGATCTGGCCTTATCAATATGGACTGAAGCAGAGAAGGCATTCCGTAACTCTACCTTCTCTGCATCCTTCATCACCAGGGTTCTCACCCCATTCATCAGTGGGCCTACATTTTTCCTTGTCTTCCTTCTGCTACTGATGTATTTGAAGAAGTCCTTCTTGTTGTCCTTAACATCTCTTGCAAATTAATTCCAAATGGGGCTTAGCCTTCCTCCTCACATCCCTGCATACTCTGACAATGTTTCTATACTCCTCACAAGTGGACTTTCCCCTCTTCCACATTCTGTGTACTTTCTTCTTCTGTTGGACTTTTGCCAGGAACTACTTGCTCATCCATGCAGGTCTCCTGCCCCCTTTGCTTCACATCTTATTCATAGGGATGCATCATTCTTGAGCCTGGAGGAAGTGATGCTGGAAGCAACCCTCCTGGGCCCCCGCTTCCTTCTATGGGCCTAACCCACGGGATTCCTCCAAGTAGGTCTATGAAGATGCCAGAGTCCACTCTCTTGCAGAGTTTCAATTCTGCTTATTGCCTTGCTTCCTTCTTGCAGGATCCTGAACTCCACCATCTCATGGTCACTACAGCCAAGACTGCCCACAACCTTCACATGCTAAAAAGCAGGTAGCCATCCATAGCAGCATTCCAGCCATACAAGCTATCCCACCATGTCCCTGTAACCACAATGTGATCACGGCCCTGCAACTACACACACACATGATTCTGAAGTTTGTAAATTAAGTGGTGCAACAGTCAGCCTCTTAAGGGCTCAAAATTCAAAAATCGTTTTAAATAACTTCTTTATAAGAGGCAGAAGAAGTGAATTTAGTCTTATGGTGCTTGAGAATATTATGTCTTGTGTACACTGTATCAATATTTTGCCTCTTATGTTATTCTTTTGTGTGAAAGATCCAAAGTGGAAGCCCTCTTATATAATTTCTCTGAACGCAAAGAGATTTTTTTCCAAATTACTTCCAAGTTTTTGTAATTTTGTAAAAGATGGTCTTCTTGGGCTATCCCAGCCTTAGTCTGTGTATCACTGACAGTTTCATAATCCCCTCCAGTAATTTATGGATAGTTTCCAGTTTCCATGACTTATTTTGGATTGAGAATATGTATGGTCTTCCACCACAGCATTGTAAGTCTAATGTGTAACAGTTTTTGTAGGTTTCAGAGACATAGTTCACAATCACGCTTCCCCAAACATGTTTTATATATATGTGGTCATTGGAAAAAGAAGCTAACAAGGAATAGCTATCAGGGACAGCTGCCCTTGTATTCATTGTACAACAATGAAAATTRCTGTAGTATTAGCAAATATCACCTGTAATGTAGGAAATCTAAAATCTCTGTTCCCTCAGTAGATCTTCAGAGAAGTTGATTTCACATTCAACATTCATCAGAAAAGGAGACTAGGACCTTCATCAGATAAAGTTAGCATCTTTGAATCTTTGCTACGTAGCACTTTTCAAAAAGGAAAAAAAAACTAGAAGAACCTTTACTTTACATTTTTCTGTCTGATCTTTTTAATCAATTCACAGAATCACAGGGCTGGAAGGGAACTCATAAAAATATCTCATTCACTGTCCCGCTCCAATTGCTTTAAGTCATTTTTGGCAGATATTCTTCCTAGTTTGTTTTTAAAGATTGGTGATGGTGGAGACTCCATAGCTTTCCCAGTCTAGTGCAGTCCTGTGCTATTCTTACCACCAGATGTCTCATTTCTTACTTGAATTTCATTGCTACTACTATTTTTCATCCTATGCACGTATACATAGAAAACAGATTACCTACATATAATTGGTTTGATTATTTGTTCCAGGATTTTTCCAAGAACTGATTTTAACCAGGTAGAAGTATATTTACTGAGCCTTTCTTTTCCAATTTTATAAAGATAGAGACCATATAGCTCTTTTCAGTCTTCTAATATCTCATCAACCTTCCCTGAGTTTTCAAGAGATAATGGTTTTGACTTTGAGGTTTCATCAACCATGGTCTAAGTATCTTTATGTGAAACTAACCAATAAATTCAAATTGTGCAATATACCTGAATAGTTTTTAAGTTGTTTCTTGCTTATTCTAGACCAGAATTGTATCTTTTTCACCATTGTAATTGCCACCTGATCGCTCTTCATCAATTTATTAAGGCATTACATACTCATTTTTGTCATGGTCACTTACCAATTTCATATCCTTCTCTTGTAATTAGTGTATTTACATAATAATTACTTTGCAGAATCACAGAATGTTTGAGTTTGGAAGGGACCCCTGGAGATCATCTAGTCAATCATCTAGTCAAGCATCTAGATGCTTGTGTATCTTGTGTATTTTGTTGGTGCATTTTGGTACACTGGCTTTTCTGATTTTGCCCATGTGAAATATTGTTCTTAGTACCCTGTCCTAAGTTTTACTTTTTCTGTGCTTCTGGCTTGTGCTTGAGAGCTATCTTGATTTAACCAAAATAATCTTTTAAAACATATCCAATCTTTTCTCCAGCAGTACATTTTGTATACGTATCTTCATCTTGAGTACTATGTCCAGTTCTGGGCTCCCCACTACAAGAGAGACATGGAGCTACTGGAGAGAGTCCAGCGTAGGGCTACAAAGATGATCAGAGGGCTGGAGCACCTGCCCTGTGAGGAACGGCTGTGAGAGCTGGGGCTGTTTAGCCTGGGGAAGAGAAGACTGAGGGGGGATCTTATCAATGTGTACAAGTACCTGAAGCGAGGGTGTCAAACTCTTTTCCATTGTCCCATGTGACAGGACAGGAGGCAATGGGCAGAAATTGAAGCACAGGTAGTTCCGCCTGAGCACGAGGGGGAATTTCTTCAGTGTGAGAGTGCCGGAGCCCTGGCACAGGTTGCCCAGAGAGGTTGTGGAGTCTCCTTCTCTGGAGATCTTCGAGGCCCGCCTGGATGCAACCCTGTCTAACATGTTGTAGGTGACCCTGCTGAGCAGGGAGGTTGGACTAGATGATCTCCAGAGGTCCCTTCCAACCTTACTGATTCTATGATCTTCAATACTGCTCATTAAAAATAATTTTTGTGATTCTTTACTTCTTTTAATTTGTTTCCTAGGATGTCTTATATATTCTTCGAGTTTATTATTTCAGTCTAACCTAATACGATATAATAAAATATTTCTATTTCTATATTTCTATTAAAGTAATGTAATATAAAGCAAAACATTTAATTCCTTCATACATTGTATTTTGATGTTATTTCTGTTCCCTAACATGAGAATCAGGAACACTCATTTTATGACTATTTTGACCCAAACTGCCTTCCTCCTTGACATTATCTGCTTTCCTAGTTTTAGACTGAAACATAGAAATCTCTTTGCTAGATATTTTCTACATTTGTGTATCAAAAGATTTCACTATGCCTTAAAAGCATTCCTCTGATGTAAMATTACTTCATTGTCAATATTTACTACATCTTCCTCAGTCATTCTGATTCTCTTTGCAGTCAATAAAGAAACAAAAAGGCATTTCTAGAGTATGAGTGATCTGATCTTAGCTATGGGGTTACCTTGGAATGAAGGGAATAACCCTCTGAAAGTTCCTGGTTTCCCCCCACAGGTAGTTTAGACGATAAGCACGTCTACAGCTATCCATAACCAGGAGGCAAAAAATCCTATCTTATGTATCCTGCTATTCTGCCTTCCTCGGTATCTTTGTGGTTAGTTAAAAGTCTCCCATCATGCATGATTCCAGTGCTTTATACGGTTCTGCTCATTTCTCAAACAAAGCCATATTGCCCTCCCCTTCTAGGTTTGTCATGAACTTTATAGTACTATGTTTATTTTCCTCTCAAGAATCTTCCAGAGATTTTCTGCAGCTCTGTCACCCTCTCTAGCTTGTATTCCAGATGAAGTATATTTGGTCTTGATACACAACACAATTACTGGTCATCTATGATGTCTTCAAGGTCCTCATGTAAGATTTGATAATGAACATCTCCATCTTCTCTATTTCTGGGAACTCTTTTCTTTGTACTTATCCTTAAGCTTTTGTTAACATGATCGCATTAATTATAATAAGAAAAACTGTAATCATCCTTTGTCCTTCTGAYATTTTTTTATATGAATGCTGATGACATTTCCTTCTCCTCTTACGTCAGATTTCAAATGTCTGTCATGAGCTCCACAATATTGCCATAACTTCACTTCTACTATATTGCATTTCCTTATTCAAGACTTTCTTTCTTCTCACTTTTATGATGAAAATTTTCTTCCTTAGACTTGCTTAACTTTTATAAAAGTAAAATGTACAGAATGTTGTTGACTAAATGTTTCTCTCTGTATCTCTTTCTTTCTACCTCATATATATGTATCCATAAATATCTTTTACCCTAGCTTTTCCCTCATTTTCCTAATTTTCCAGGTACAATGTCATGTCTCTTTTTGATGTTGAAAAGCTTGGAAAGAGTTCGAGACAGTTTTAGATTATTTTTCCAAAGTCTACTTAGTATTAAATACCCTGAGTGTGAAAAACTGATTTATGAATAAAATATTTTAGTGCACCTTTGAAATAAAGCATAGTCTGATTTCAAGCAGCTAAATCATGAAAATTCACAAATAAGTCTACATCCTGAGGTAATGCTTCAGCTCACGATAAAAGTTAAAGTTGGTTGGTCTGATTCCACTGATGACATTAATGTATTTCATTGTTCAGAAGTCACCAGAATTGTTAATTTAAATGGAAAAGTCAAAGAGACATGAGAACTTTTCCCCTCCTTAAGAATAATTCATTTGATTTTAAAGTTAAAACTGAAGCTCTTAAAGCTATTTTAAAACATCATTCCTGACTTAATGCTTTGCCCCCAAGGAGCTTTTGGCACATACACATACAAGCATACAAGACATCCCCTGAAGTTCTCACTGTATAATCTAAGATTAGACATTTTTCATGCATTTTTAAAAATTTGTCATAAAAGAAAATAAAATGAAGTGCTGCCATTCATAGGTACTAATTCATCTATAATGCATTACATTTTTTTTTATTAACATCAATATGGAATGGCCCCTAAGATATAGCAATTTATGAAATTGTCTCTCTCTCTCTCTCTCTCTTTTTTTTTTTTTTTTTTTTTTTTTTTTAAGGCAACTATTAACTATACGTTTTTCAGGTAATGCATTTATGTAACTAAAGAGCAAATGAATCATGTGGGTAAAGTCTGTGTCCTAATTTCTCATCACGGTAGATTAACAAACTACTATAAATAAGGGAAATGTCAAACAGAATGTAAAATAGACTTCAAGTTCTATCAGACACTGGATTCAGAATATACATAAGGAACATAATAAAAGCTGCACATTAACATGCTCTGCAAGTAGTTCTGTAAGCAGCTTTACAATGGTTTACACTTTCATCCATACAGCACAGAAGTGCTTCCTTTTCCCCAGCTAGTCACAGTCCATGAACTTGTTTGATTATCATTGTCTGACCTCATTTTCTAGTTCCTGACATTTCATGCTGAGAATCTTTATCAGAGGTTATTGTGTTGAACCAGAATGCATTTACTACATACCTTGACATTTGGACTTGACGATGTACGTCAATTGCTCGTCTGAGTATGCACAGTTTTCCCTTGATCAAAAATTAATGTACACTTTAGAAATCTAAAACTGTAACATCAGGCAATATGCATACATGCATATATACGGACATGTGCATATAAGTACGATGACTTTAAATTACACTCTAAAATTCTACTTTTAAAGTTCTTAAGTTCACAAATTAGGCCCTCAAAAGTTAGAATGTGAGAAATGAATCATGTACAGCCTTCATGTCACCCATTTATCCTTTAACTCTTTAATTTATTTACATATATTCTTTACAATACTGTCTTGGTGAGAATGTACAGGATACAGACAGGATATCTGCTTCTTTCTGAGTATAAATAGAATAGTTCTGTATATGAATGCTCAGTATATAGAATAGTTGTTATCTAGAAGAAGTGTCTTCTATTGTTATGGAAGCTGAAAGGCATATAGTTGAGCCAGAAGATTACAGGAAGATAAATTGCCTTTTATGGTTAGCCATCTGAATTGCATGTTAAGCTTGCATTTTCTGCATAGTTAGCACAAAATGCTGGATGGAGTAATTGTAACAAACTTTTCATTCTTGCTTGTTAATTTACTTGTTAATTTACTGTGTCTAATTTCCTGAATATCTATCAAAGGGAACACAGCTGAGATATCTGTTGAAGTGCTATACTCATAGCTACCCTGGGTGAGCAGTCTCTACTAGTAAGTGAAATGGTGTCAGGGAATATTCTGAGGCACTGGAACTTAATTGTCTTTAAGTTGGGAGTTGCCAGGTTAGAAGTCCATAGACTTAAAACTCAGCTTAGTTTTGATTTTGACTCACTAAAACTTCCCCAAACAAATCCCAAGTATGGCTTAAAACTGGTATGAACTAGATAGACAATATTCCTAATAGGCAGCTTAAATGTGATGAAATCCTTTTGAGAGTAAGGAGGTAAGTAGTAGTTTTGGAAAAGGGATGCTCCTGATGGTAGAGATTTATTATTGTATATATAGCATGTAAGACCCCCCTCACTTTAAAAAAAAAAAGGCTTCCAATGAACATTTTGAGCTTAAAGACAGATACCACTGACCATGAAAGAAAAACTTAAAATACTATCCCCCAAAACTGGATCTTCACACCTTCAGATGATAAAATAAATGATACTTTTAATTTTGATCACTTTGTGCATAGATTTTTAAAATGACTCATTTAGACCTTAAATATGATAAAAAACGTGATTCACTCTCTATACTCAACAGCTGCCATGCCCTGGCAGCACCTAAAACTCAGGAAAACACATCTCTGTTCCCTACCTCTAGTTACCTTCAGTTCTTCAGAGCACAGGTATATGAGCAGTTAGCTACCTGTGTTCTGCCTGATGTAGAAAAGTACAACATTAGAGGTAGAGGAAAATGGACAGCTAGGCAGAGGAAAACTGTGTTATCTCAGGAGCCCAATTTATTACGACATAATTAGATGAGATCTACAACATGCCAGTAGATTCATGTCATTCCAAAAATGAAGTCCATACTCTATTTGCTTGAAAATGTAGTTCCTTGTGGAAGAGGAAAAAGGCATACTATCCAGTATTTATAATGGCCCAGAAACAAGAACATCCATTCAAGAAGTAGAAGAACAGATAATTCAGTATCTTCTTGGCTTCAAATGTAGATCTCCAGCTTCTTAAAACTGTTCTTCACTTCCCTGGGTACAGGTTTCTGGATTGTGGTTTTCTAAATCTGAAGGCTTTTAATGCAACACCWTAAGCAACCTTGGGAGTGGAAACCCTAAAATATGATTCCTCTGAACTCCACAACCCAGAGATGTTGTGGAATCTCCCTCTCTGGAGATATTCAAAACCTGCCTGGATGTGATTCTGTCTAACACACTCTAGGTGACCCTGCTTGAACAGGGGTGGGGGTAGATGATCTCCAGACGTCGCTTCCAACCTCAACCATTCTGTGATTCTGTGAACACGTGGATAACTATGACCACTGGATTAGAGGCATGTAGCCTTTTGCTTGCTGATAATTTCAGTCCATAATCTAATCATTCTTTATTTTCTATAAAATGGCACAGCTTTTACTGTGGTTAGGAAGGTATAGAAGAAGAAGAAGAGGGGATCTYTACAGAAAAAAAAATGCTAATATCTAATACACATTTTCTCAGCTTACAGACTTGGATTACTCTTTAGCTATCAGGCTCTTAGACAGAAATGGTCCATAGCTCCTTCAGCTGTGATATTATGAAGACTGCAACAACTGAGTATTCCTGTTGTGTRTTAAACCAGCTCTCAGCAAACCTATTGGGCTAAGCTCCAAAGATTACTTAGACCTCCTTAAGGTTTTGGCCACACTTGGGGCTATATKAAAGGTAGTCCCTGTCTCAATAAAAGCTTAGATCTAGTGTATCCATTTATCTTGTTTTGAAGAAGCTTTTGAATGGATGCAGTTGAAAAGTCGTATAAAGATTGTATACATTATCCACACTGTCTAGGCTTTGCCCCACAGTCAAGAACTAGCTCAACAGAGAGAGACTACAGTGTGTAGCACACAATAATTGTTAGATTTTTWAAAATAAAATGAAAAGAATACAGCTTAAAGAAGACACTCATAACACTTCAGTTTAAGCAGCTAATGTCTGGAAAATAAAGTCAGCTGAAAACAAGATCTTATAATGGGAAAACCTGGCTGACCTCAGTCTCATGTGATGCTGCAAACCTGACAATCAACATGTATATGTCTATACATACTTTGATAGCAAAACACACACTCCTAAATACTGACATAAAGCATATTRCACATATACATCACAATAAAAAAATGACCCTCTAAACTGCTCTCAAATTGAAAGGAATGGGTTGGATTTTTTTTGCATTTGTTTTTCAAACATTTCATCTAAAAATGTACAATAACTCTGTAGTACTTTGCAATATTTTTTATAATTTGGCAATCATAAATGAAATCTGTTCATTACAGAACAGAAAACAAGAATGTAAGTTATTTATGCTATTGCAATGTATTTATTTAAGCTAAACTGCTTACAGCACTGTTGTTCAGATTTTACTGTAGCAATAAGTTATAATTTATGATTTGCATTTTTAGTACCTTAGAGCCTTCCTCACAAACATGCTAAGTACTACATTCTACAAAGAATCAGAACATGAGTTTTCCCCTAAAAGCCTACAATCCAAATACGAATAAACGGACAATAGATGAAGCAGAAAAATAGAGAGGGAAGAAAGACATGGTTGGATGCTCATCTTAGAACACCTGCACTGTTAGAGTGTCAGCCTCCTCCTCAGTAATGCAGTCTAGCAGAGTATTTTGAGGAGAACAGAAAGAGAGTGAAGCAATTGCTCTTTTTTTCTGCAACTTTGATGGC
Source organism: Rhea americana (assembly GCF_003343005.1). Taxonomy (NCBI): domain Eukaryota; kingdom Metazoa; phylum Chordata; class Aves; order Rheiformes; family Rheidae; genus Rhea; species Rhea americana. The sequence goes on along the minus strand of NW_028185037.1, from coordinate 7,932,265 downwards.
ATTCATCCAGAAAGAATCTTTAAACAGGTGACCACTGTCAAGGTCAAGTCTGCTGCTGTGTCTCTCAAGATTGTATTGGTAAGCTCTGTGGAAACTGTGTGCCAGAAGCTCAAATCTTCAAAATCCTGGTGGCTGTGATGTGCATACCTTGAAAAGCCAAAGAACTGCAGAATTTGCAAGGAGGAGTATCTGTAGCTCCAGCCACTCTACCCCAGGATTATGATGGCTTGAATAAGCAGCTAGATCCCCCCAAAATTCAGCAATATCAGATCTTTCAGCTTCTACTGATTTGTTTCTTCATGTAGCTGGAGATGTGGATTGTTAAACTATTTCAGTCAGCTCAGTCACACTACCGGCCCTGTGATGCAATCTTAGCCATTTGTGAGGCATTTGAGATTGTGAGGGTTTTCTAAGAAAGTCAAATTAAAATATAATTTTTACAAGAGAAGGCAGAAGTATTACTGGTGACAGGCTTACTCCCCTAAAATATTGCAAATCATGAAGGTACTAAAAATATGTAAAATATGCATCAGAATTTAATGTAAGTATAACACTTTAAGAGTTTTCTCTTTAACTTTAAAATTAGAACCTTCATCTGGGGCAAGTTGTATTGTGGAAAGTCTGAAAGTTAAAAGAATTAAAAATAGACTCAGATACTAGAAATTGCTGAGCAACTGCTTCYTGTGCTACTTCTGTTATCTGCCATCGTCTGGCTTCTGCCTTTCTAACCTTGGGTAGATCCTTTACCTCTTTGTGCCAGCCTTGAATTCACACCTGACTAGTTTATGAATCTCTACGGAAATTACTGAAAATTTACTTATTGTCATCCTAAAAATCACGTTCAGTGTTGAATCTTTACTGCAATGGAAGATAGCAACAATATATCCCAGATACCAGGCTGTGAATACAAAAAATGTATATTTAAACAGCCAAATTTAAGCATCTGAAATTAACTGGGGATCTACGACTTCTTGCAAATGGATAAAATATAAATGCTGTAGCCAAGCAGAGACACTATTCAAGGTTGTGGCCAGGCTAAGCTATTACAGAGGTTTCATCTCTCACATACTAAATAAATATTTGTCTATAGAATCATTCAGCTTCTTCACCAAAGAAGACTCAGTAAAGGTTCAACACAACCTTAAGAAAATAAAGTTTCTCAGTATGTTTTCATATATATTTTCTGCTGACTTTTTTTTCAGTCTTCTGTGAAAAAATTAATATTCTTTATCCTGTTCAAGTAATGCAGGTGATGCTGAACTATCAAAAATGAGAATAACAAAACTTCAGAGTTTTATTGCYGAAGAATACTCCTGTTTATTCAGATCCAAGACAATTTGTTAATGACTTCAGATAAGGGAAGGATGAAGCTATGCGTAAAAAAGGAGTGACAAAACTTGCACAATGTTTGACCTTTTTTTTGTACAATGCATAAATTATTCTCAAAATCTGTGCAAAAAGTTGATTGCCTTCTTCATTCTGAGTATCAGCTTATCCTACAGAAAGCCCAATGGTATGCGAACCTAAACAAACCTTGCCCTAGATAGTACAACAGGTCTGCATTTCAACATTCATTAATCCTTTATCTTTTAATTATGCCTAATTTTTATATCTGGTTCCGTTCTGCACCTTCTCRTCTTTTCTGTTAGACCTCTCTCYGTTCTGAGTGCTTACTTTTTTTATATATGATATTGATTTGACTATGTTTCCATAACTGCAATGTTTTCTCCTAAATACTTTATTTAGATAGGCTTTACTAGACTAATCACTGARTTAGTTAAATATGCAACAAACAGGTTACTATTTTCAGGGTGATRTTCATTTTAAATACTTCTGTATTTTTAAAACATGCCTTTGCATAATCTTTCAATAAATTCTTATGGTCAGAAATATTCTTAGGAGTTTATAATTACGTCAGAACAACTAATAAATTGATCGGCTTCTACTTATTCATGCAGTTTATTTCATTTCYTAAAGTCCTGTCACTAACAGCCCCTAGCTTTGAATATGCCTCAGAAACCTATGAAAACATATAATAATTCCATGAATACGTATCAGAGCAGTCAAAGTCACAGAAATGGAAATCTCTAATGATTCCTGTTCCAAGCCTTTTTAAAGGCCTTTCTCATATGCATAAAATATTTCTTGTTCTTTCTGTTCAGGAAACCCAAGAGATCTAAGCCTGTTACCTTTGCATTCTCCTTCCTTCCTATACTTTAATTCACCCTCCTTAGAGATAMATTTATTTTATGTGGTCACAGTGCATTCACTTATTTCACTAACAAAAGTTATACTTCCCATTCTACGTTCATTTTCTTTTTTAATTTTCTTGGTATATCAAAATTGGARTTATGTCACTTGTCTTTTTCCTTTAATAGTCACAGTGTCATCCATTTTGCATAATGAGTGACTTAAGCAGCTTCTGGAGCTTGAGATGAYGTTTATAGTCATTTTGAATRCGGATAAACAGATAGTAAAGTAATGAATGTTCAATAAGAAGGCAGGTACTGAGATATATGATCAATTTTTTAACTAYAAAGTTAAGACAATAAATTATCACRTATTACCTATTTTGCAGAACTTTTCTTCTCTTATTCACAAGAAATATGAAAAATCCAGAATSTCTTATCTTGGTCAACAGTCAAAAAGTTTTAAGTAACTTCAAACTGGACTAAGAAACTATGTGGAGAGTTCAGCTAAACCCTRTATCAGCTCAGACATGACTGAGCTCTAAAATACAGTACACTAGAAAAAAGGAAAATTGTGAAAACCTAACTTCTTTGTTATTTTGGAAATAGTCTAGGAGAATTTTTAAATCTGTTTAGTCATCAAAAAATGAACAGTGATGTATATTACTCAGTTGTTGAAGCCATTTACATCCTTAATTCCTGCTGAAATCAATGGAAAAATTTTCTCCTTTAATTCCTTCAGAGTTATGACTGGGGYAGGATTTTCGAGTCAATAGAACATTAGTGCAGAGACTATTAATATCCTCTAACTTCGGACGTCTAGGTCTAAGCCAGTCACTCTATACTCCCTTTATGGACAATGCAGAARAATAAACATTTTGGTTTGTGATTCATCTGGTCCGTTTTAGATATCCTAAMTAACTTATTCATCATGCCTACTTCTCTCCATTGACTTGACAGTCCAGGAGACTAGTCTGGATGTAGATATCTGCAGTGAATTCCACATTTAAAGATTAATTGATTTTAAAATCAAGGCACAAATCTAAATCTCACTAGAAATGGCTACTTTTAATGAAGCTTAATCTCAAAGCTTCATATACATTTCTGCCATCCTTGAGACATACAAATCACCACTTCAATGCCACTAACAATCTCTAGATTGCGCTTAGCTGTCATTGTATGCATAGTCACTGATGTTCACTGATGAACATCTATCAGTTTTCCTATTTGTTATTCAYTATTGAATAGTTAAAATCAGATCCAGACACAAGAAATGAGATGATCTATCTCCAAGTCATTAAATATTTATTTGCAATGTGACAATTTCTCCTGATGATTAAATGCAGCTAAATTTGTCAAGGGATATCTGCCTTTCACTTCAGACCTTGTTCATCTACTCACATTTCAGAGAYGCCCTGGTGTTCCTTCAGCGATTTAGCATCAAATCTATACACACAACAGCATCAACAAAGGATCAAACRCATCAATATTTGTCCAGGGATGAAACTTTGGGTGTCTGCTTCAAAACTGTCAGATAACTGAGTGACACAACTATTATCCATTGGCTTCACTGTGCATAGCCTTTCTTTCCCAGTTATTTTTTGGTTCAGCAAGCCTACCAGGATTAGCCTCGCTGTATTCTAGCTGATTTCTAAATTCTCCTTTGAATCCTTCAGGACATTGACTTGAACTGGGGAGTTTTAGTAGACTGTAAACTCTTCCTAAGTTCTGCATAAATACTTCAGCAGGATCTTGAATGGAATACAGTGGTGACATTCCAAAAAAGGTGGTGCACAGTCAATGGGTAAATATAGACAGATATTCTTCTGAGRCTTCCAAATCGATTTGAAAATATGTACTTAAAAATATATGTAATCTCTGAAAGCAGACCTTTGAACATTTAATCTTGAGTCATTTAGTATGTCTTACTACATATAATAGTATAAAATTACTCATTTCAAAGCCTATTAACTATGGGCTGAAGGCTACGGACCTCTGTGGATGTGGGAGACACCTGTTCAGGTCCAGTTCCGCCTAAAAGGTCTGAATCCATTTCCATACCTCTTAYGTAACTATTTGTCCCCTCAGGTTATAGGACTTTTTGCTGTGGAGCTGTCTGAGTWTCTCCTGATGAAGCAATTAAAGTTTCCAGAAAATTACTACCATGTTATAGGTTGGAGGAATAATTTAAGGATAACTCAAGATGGAAAAACTATTAAAAAAAGCTATTATAATTTATGTAGACTTTCATTGGTAAATTATGACCCTGGATGCTTATGATCCTGTATAGGTTATGGTTTCAATTTGTGACAATGTCAAACATAAAAATAGATTGACAGTAATTTTCTCAATTTTTATCCTGGACTTGCTGCACCTTGCACAGGCCTTACCATTTTTGACATTTTTATTGGTTATATTATGTCTCTCCATCCTACAATATTCTGTCTTTCACATAATCTACTGTTTTCTATGAAATGTACAGAGGTCCTAATGCTGGGTGCCTCACGCTTAAATGTTTTCTAGGCTTAAAATCTTTTTACCCCAAAAAGTGAGACTATATTTTTTATATCTTCAGCTCCTATATCTTTCAAAACTTGAATTTCTGGAAACATGTGCTATAACTGCCCGTTAAGATTAAATTGAATATTGATGTTTTTTTGTTTTTCTAAGTTATAGCAAAAAAAMCAAACAAGGTTAATAGAAGTAGGCAGAAAGGGAAAAAAACCCCACAGATTTCACAAAGTATATTTATATACTTTACTATACTACTTTACAAAGTCTTTTTACTCAGATTTTTTTTCAAAGTTAAAAGCTTACTTATTTTAAAAACAGCCTTCAGAAAGAGCTATAATTTGGTTCAGAGAGCAAAACTGATAATTGCATGAATTTTATCRCTGAGCAATATGAAACTGAATTAGATGGATGACTGTAAGTTCCATAGGTATACATTTTATACTTTCATGAATATAAACATGAAAATTATCCTAAACTGTGTCTACATCACAACCRAAGTTGGCACTGAAATATGGAGGGATACCTGAAATTTTTATTGTTTCCTAACACTAAGTAGACTGAGGTGTTCTGAGAAATTCTTAATATAGTTGAGTCTTGGGCTTGTTTGGGGAAAGTATAAACCAAAGCTTGAGCTGTAAYTGCTTTGCCAAAGTCTCACATCTTCACTGACAAGGCTATTTCTGCTGTTCAAGAATTGCTATGCTTTCTATAATCACATCTTCTCATCAGCATATGTATATCTTTGATRTACCACAAGCATTTGTATCAAATTAGGTACATCTAGAAATGTAATTTATTAGCCATGGAGAGAAGAAGGAGACTTTTACAGTCAAAGGTGATGTGCTGTATAAGAAGAAGGCTAAAAGTATGAAATTAGAATTATTCTAGGAACTTCTAAATAGTGAATGGATTCTGATAATAGTCACCAGGACTTTCACTTCTCACGACTTGATGTGACTATATATCCAACACGCTAGCTAGTTTACTCCAGAGACCAGATAATTACTTCTAGAGTGCTTCTCATTTTTGATTTGATAATCATCAAATTCAGGTGCCGTTAAATGGCATGAAAATTTTCTTTCATGTTGTTTATAGGATTCAGAAAGTTATTAGAGGGTATGTAGAGATTCTATAGRTTGTACACAGGCTTTCAAGAGCACTTTAGTGTAGCTACTACAGTAAACCTGAGCTTTCATATTTTGTCTGTTGTGCCAGAAATTTTATATCCACTTTAACAAATGTGGGAAGCCCACATCTCTAATAGCTCTGTGCTCTTCTTCGTCTTGTACTGAACTACCTCATTCAGATATAYATATACTGAAATGAATTCCTGAGAGGTAACGCAGATGTTTTGTGAATTCTTTCCTATAGCTTGTGGAGATAGGCAAAGACTGCCCAGCTCAAACAAGCGTGGAAGAGCCAGGAACCGAGGCCAAAGTCCTAGACCAATACATTACCAGAGACAGTGGTTAGAAAAGTTTTATGAGATATAACAGATAATTTGTCAAAGATCGCAACTGTTTCAGGTTGTTCTTACTAAACATGGCAATGTTTCAACTGAAGAAAAACAAAAGCAAATATAAAAAGTAGAAGACATTCAAATTTCGTTCTTTCAAAATAACATTAGGTGGGCAAATTTTCATCAGCAATATTAAAAATCACAAATATTTTTATCTGCTTTTTTTTTTGTTCTATTTGAAATTAGAAGGCAGTTTCATTTTTCTTTTCATTGGCCAGCAAGCTGGAAAGCATARTCTTCATATAAGCTCTTTACAGACTATTTTTTTATTGTCAGCTACAGGAAAGTCCTGAAAATAAATTTAAGCAAGTTGAGTGAACTGGGATATACAGTGCAATTGGATCTGCACTGAACTTGTTTGGTCAGATCTAGCAGAGTATCAAGTTTGCTTCAATACGCATATTCTCATTTATTTCTGCTTTTAAGCATCTATAGAACACACAYCCTGGAGATTTCATTTAAAATTCTTCTTATATATCTAGCAATAGAACTTTCAAAAGTTGGTCCAAACATGAAGGAATTTTATTTTTTGAATTTTATGTACCCCTCTCTATTTATTCACTCTTTTGCTCCCTACTAGCAACCATCCTAGGGGCTCTCCATTGCTAATATTGTACTTGACTGGGAGAATATTAAAAACAATAAATCAATCAGGTAGCCAGCACACCTGGTTAACAGTTCTTTATTGCAATAACATTTGAGCAGTGTGTGCACAAACGTACATATGTAAATATCCAATATTTTCCTATTGCTCTAAGTGAAAGACTATATACTCTTTCATGTGTTATGTAACAATCACTACAAAGGAGCGGAGTATGTCTGAAATGTTTATAGACTACTACATTTTGAACAGGGGGAATATGTAGATGTGGGGGCTGCGCAATTGCAACTGCTCAGCTATTCAGTTGTCACCTGGTAAAAGACACTGCACTCTGGCAACCAGCGCTGTGACTAWGGAGAATGACTTAAAAATCCTTTACTCTTCTCCACACTACTAGATCTATGAGGTTTTAAATAACTACTATAAACATGCAAACAATCGCAACACCTATCTATTTTTCTTCTCTCTCTCCCTCTCTATCTGAATTAACTTTCCTCCTTTATATTCCAAGCCTTTTCCTGTGAGAGACTCTATTTGATCTCTGTAAAGCATCTTGAACTTATGGTAATTCATGGTTTCCTACATATATTAACATTACCATAACTTTTTGAATTCATTATTAACTAATTAGTATTTAGGAAATTCTTAGTTATTTGTTAATATTTCTATCTACTTGGACAGACTCAATTGCTGTATCTATACTACTAATAAAACATGAATTGGCTTCAAGAGTTCAACTACTGCCTGTTCTGAACTCTTTTCTCTCCAAAATAAAATGTCCATTTCCAACCTGTGTACTGGCAAGAGTCCCTGGAATATGTCCAGACACATCCTGGTACATCCTTGTTGAGAAAGAATCCATACTCAAAAACCTCTGCTTTATATCAGACTATCTATGTGAATGACTATTAACCCAGTTTTTAATTACAACCCACCTGCATCCCAGCTGACATTGGAAAATATAAGTACAAACGAAAACATCAAGAAGTTTCATCTCTTCAGATTTTTTTCATTTGGAAAATCTACAAAGATTTCATTTTTTTATAATAATCAAATTATTTTGAAAGTCTGCTTCATAGTAAACCATCACATTTTTAATGTATTTTATTGCAAACAATAGTAAATTAATTTGATATTAGACAGAAATGAACATTGGCACAATCAGTGCAGATGCAACTGATTAGCTACATTGTTATGAGTTTTTTCATGTAATAAAATTTTTGTATTAAGATCTGGAAGAAAGATTTTGCTGAGAATATGTGATTCGTATTAATAACGATAGCTCAAGTCATCAAGAGATCTAATTCAGAGCCTTTTAAAGTCAACAACGGAAGAATAGGTGTTGAGGTCCAATTGCTGTGTAAACATCATCTATCTGTACCTTGAAGAAAAAGAGGGATAGTCATCTAATTATTTCAACATGGTTTAGGAGTATACCATCAAGAGAAGATCCTGGAATATAAATATGAATATGGAGGTGAATAGGTAGCACTGTGATGTATTTAACTTTCTCTCCTCTCTTCCACCCCCCATCCCATAGCTTTTTACATATTATAACTACYAAACTCAGGATTTGGAAGTCCACTAAGAGACCCAGGTATCCATATCTCCTGAGAGAAAAGGATACTAAAGAAGTGATGTGATTAGCATGAGAGCTTTTTTATTTTCTTCCCTTTTTWATGATATTTCTAAGTCTTTGTTTAGAGAAAATATTGGAAAATTTCCCAATATTTATAAATGCACTGCTGTGTTGCTATACCAAAACTAAGAGGTCCACAGGAACTTAGTCRCTATCAAAATATTGAAAATACTAGGTTAATAAGTCATTTCTTTCTCTATGAAGCAGAAAGTTTTATTTGCAATGACTTGCTAAGATATCTGCAAAGTTATTTAATTAACCAACAAAAATAAACAATGATATGATCAAGAATACTAATAATTCTAATAATTTTTGTGAAAAAGTGTACATTTGATAATAYGAATTTATGCAGCTTCTTTCATGTCAAAAATAATGAAACTTTGTTGTTATCCCTGAAATTTTTACTAAGACCATTTTAGGGATCCAAATCTCTTACTTTGTCCCAGCCAATATTTTTTCATGATGCAGCAGGCAGGCAGCAAAGAACARGGTATGGGGAAAAGGCATCAATTACAAGAACAGAATAAAGCAATAAACCATAAGTCATGACTTATCTCTTTTATAAAGAATTTCYAGTAGCTGCAGACATTTTAGAAAGTGACATTTGACAGTTCTTCCGAAAGATTGCAGCTCCTCTCTTTTTCTAATTTTCTTTGTTTCGATGGGAGAAGCAGCTAATCTTGTCTTCCATCTCTATTTCTCTATTTCTCTCTCTCTCTCTATATATATATATATATGTGTGTGTGTGTGTGTGTGTGTATGTACATATATTTCATGATTTTTATATGAGGATGGATGCAGACAATGATAGGCAAATTCTGTATTTCTCTCCCTATTGGAGAAGCAGTAATACTACATGATCTYTTTATAGAAGAAAAATACAAACATGAGATCAAAAACAAATGAGATAAACATTATCAACCTATTTTCTTAGGGGACACAGATATATGTAGTTACATCATATGTCAGCTGCTTTAGGACTTGCAAAAAACACAAAGAGTAAACTAGTGCAGGAAGAAGAGACTGTCCCTGTTACCCCATAGCCTTGCCATATGGTATTGSCATTGGCTGTAACAGGCTGTAAGCTTAGTACTGAGTTTGTGAAGCCTCAGGACTGAGAAGTGTCAGGCCTAGCTTTGGCTGAACTTGTCTGATTGCATGCAATTTGTTTTACTCGGTGCAGATGTAACAACAATTTTATTAAGTGACTCAATGTCTGTGGTAATTTGTTTTACTTTTGTTTAACTTTGCGTGGTATTACCACGGTTTTAGGATTTTTCTGGTTTTCTCCTAATGGCTGAACTCCTGGAAGTAAGCAAGTATAGGAAGATTTCAGATTTTGTTAAGAATGAGAATTAAAATGAGAAAGARAGAGAGGAAAAAAAGAGAGAAATATTTCATGCTGCCATTTCCAGGAATTAGAAAACAAAAGAAAAAATAGGTTGTCCATAAATAAAAAGGTAGTGTACCAAATATATAGCTTAAAAATAAAAAGGTAAAAAAAAAGAAAAAGATAGTCATGATCWTAAGCCAATTTAGCTTAATATTGTTGGAAGTTCCAGTAGAGAGAAGGAAAGGTATTTGGTGGAAAAAAAGGAGTTTGAATTAGAACAAAAGAGGTTAAAAGTAAATTGCAAAATTTACCAGGCGGTTAATGTATCCCTAWTATAACTATTTTTTATCATCGAGGTGTTCTTAGTCAGCCTACTGTGTGTCACAGAATAACAGAGTCACAGAGTGATTAAGGTTGGAAGGGACCTCTGGAGATCGTCTAGTCCAACCTCCCTGCTCAAAAAGGGTCACCTACAACATGTTAGGGTTGCATCCAGACGGGCCTTGAAGATCTCCGGAGAAGGAGACTCCACAACCTCTCYGGGCAACCTGTGCCAGGGCTCCGTCACTCTCATAGTGAAGAAATTCCCCCTCAYGTTCAGGTGGAACTTCCTGTGCTTCAGTTTGTGCCCGTTGTCTCTTGTCCTGTTGCTTTGCACCTCTGAAAAGAGTCTGGCCCCATTCCCTTGACATCCTCCCTTAAGGTACTTGTAGACATCCATAAGATCCCCACTCATTCTGCTCTTCCCTAGGCCAGACAGGCCCAGCGCTCGCAGCTTTTCCTCATGGAAGAGATGCCCTAATCCCTGAATCATCTTCGTCGCCCTGCGCTGGACTCTCTCCAGTAGTTTTGTTCTATGTCTCTCTTGTCCTGGGGAGCCCAGAATTGAACACAGTACTCCAGATGAGGCCTCATCAGGGCTGAGGGGGAGGATCATCTATGTCCTCCTGCTGGCAACACTCTTCCTAATGCACCCCACAATACCATTGGCCTTCTTGGCCACAAGGGCACATTGCTAGCTCATAGTCAACTTGTTGTCCAACAGCTGGTGCCTGGGGTTATTTCTCCCTAGGTGCAGGGCCCTGCACTTGCCCTTGTTGAACCTCATAAGGTTCCTCTCTGCCCAACTCTCCAGCCTGTCCCGGTCTCTCTGAATGGCAGCACAGCTCTCAGGTGTATCAGCCACTCCTCCCAGCTTGGTATCATCAAACCTGCTGAGGAGGTACTTTGTCCATTCATCCCGGTTATCACTCAGCATTGGTGTCATTAGGCTTAAAATATGTGGTTATCATAAAAGTACCACTACAGGGCCCAGATGAGGAAAACAAAACCTAAACACATTTCTTGTTAAATAAATGAAAAATAAAATGAAGGTTAGTCAAAAAAAAAAAAAAAAAAAAAAGGTTAGGAATTAGAAGAGACCTCAAAAGGAACATACCCAGTTATTCATTAAAAACACATTATAAAAATAGATGCACTTTTTTTGTTACTGTATAACAACTCCATCTTTTCATCAAACTMATCTAACTGCAGCTAGTAGGTCGAAGAAAGCAAGCAAACACTGGGATGCAATACAGTATATCCCTGCTAGAAAATGTCGATAGTTCTTCTACAATGCTTGTATTTAACTTGGAATATATATAGTAGAAACGAAACTGAGTTGTAGGATGTGTTTGTATCAGTTGATAACATTAAAATGAGTTAAAACTGTTGGATTATTTTTATTTTGAGCTCATGTAAAAGACTAAGAGAATCTGCAGATACCTCTGACTGAAGTGGTAAGAGCAGAAAATATTCCATTTCATCAAAATGAGATTTATCAGAATTTGAATTCTGATAAATATTCTTTTTCATGGTCTCTCATGTCTACTACTGTAATAGAATACTACCATGCTAACWGCAGGCCATAGGCTTTGTACTGAGTTTGCAAGGCCTCAGGACTGAGCCTCGCCAGACTTCCTCTGTCTGAACTTGACCTTCCTGCAGCTTTGCGCTATTTGGCTTGGCTGTGGCAGCAGTTTCTCTAACTGGTCAAGTGTCTGTGGCTAATTGGTTCTACTTTTCCTTATGTTTGTGTGGTACAGCCATAGTTTAATATAGACAGCTGCAGTAAACTCTTATCGGTGTAGAATGAGATATTTACCAGTCTAACATAATGATGTAGTGTAGAAACATCAAGCTCTGGTGTGACAGCAAAGGCCTTGAGCRGTGCAGACACAGGGTGAGGCATAGAGGAGTGTGGGCACGGGATGATAAGAGATGGGCACAGGCTYGGCACTGGAGATCCTGCAGCTATAAGCAACTCCCTCATGATCAGTTAAAGAAATACAGACCTGAAGCTGGACAAACCTGATTTTAGGAGTAACACAGAAAACAAGCAGTATCTAACATACATAAAAGACACTATATATAGTAAATTTGGATTAAATTTGGACTAATAATAATTAGCTTTCAATTATACTAACAATAACAATATGTTTATAAATATAATGTGTGCTTCATCTTTGCCCATAAACAAGATTATCAGTGTAACAAACTATGGAACTGAAATTCATAAGTCTGTCTTATTCTGACATGAAAATTATCAAAGATATTTTTAGAGATCTTTCTAAGCTTTTCTGTTCCTTAAATGGCACACCAGCGTAGTAGAAGTTCTAAGAATGAGAGAAAAAGGGGATGAGTCAGTAATACAGGAACAAATAGCTTCTCTGTTTACAAGGAGGAAAAGCCAACAAGTGCTACAGAGATGCTGGATAGCTATACAAAGGCTCCTTAGAGGTAATTCCACATGTATCTTTGTTCCAGAAAAGACTTTTAAACAAAATCACAGCATATATATATATATATATGTGTGTATATATACATATATATATATATTCAGTAAGATCCTTCCTGAACTGAGGTTGGTCTTACTCCATGTCACTCCAATGCCTACACTGGAGTTACTCTTGATTTACACTGTTGTAACTGAGATCACAGTTTACTCCAGTGCTTAAAGCAGCCATTTAAGAGTATTTGAGCGTGCAAGAATAGATTCAAGTGACATCCAAAATATCATCAGTGTTATGCAACTGAAAAAAACAACAGTTAAAAAACCCATTGAAGCAATAATGAAGCAGGACTTGACATTCCTCCCTTGTCTCCAGGCTGTTGGCTTGTGCAGCACAGAGAACTAACTGTCCATTCACTGAATTTTGTCAGTCTGATTATCTTTTTCCATCTGCAAGGACTATATAGTATAACAAGGCCTTAGAAAAAGATCATCTTGCTTTTAGCCTTTTAAAATAATTGAAGAGACAGCTTTGAGATGGTTTAACCCTAATGCCCTTTTATGAGATGAATATGTGGGTAGTAGTTGGTCTGTGGAGTTTTTGTTGCTCTTTTTTTTCTATAGCCATTCTAAAACTAACTCAAAGATCCAAACTTCTTGAAAACCCATTACTTCATTGTGCTTTTCAGTGACAGTATTTTAAGTGGTTCTCTTATTTCTTTCAGTCTCTATTCCTTTGTTCTTCGTTACACAAGACAGAAAGTCTAAACACATAAAAACATTCACTTTGGTCATTATCTAGCATGGGACATTTATAGGTGATAAATTACAGTGTCTCTGCCCTGCAATCGTGTTATGAAAACTAGGCTATAGATCAGATTATAAACATCTTGATAGACAAATATTTGCCTATAGGCTGTAATCAATATGTCCTATGAACATTGACTCATTCACGATTCCCCAAGTGATAGAGCTTCAGTCTAACTTTGGTCTTAGTGAATGTCTATTTAATGATTAATCTGTCTCTCTTGCAGCTTCTAAAGTAATTTGTTTATGATTTCTTACCAGGACCTTACCCTCGTGATCTTCCCTAGATTTTGTCATRACTTATTCTATAACAGATAACTCTTGTACTGGACCTTGTTTGTTATCAGACTGTATTTCTTAAAGACATCAGCAATGCTTTGCTCACAAAAATGAAATAACAATTAATAATTAATTATTAGTTAATATATTCCCATGCTTGTGTCATATTTCTGCTTACATCTGCTAAAAACTCTGGCCTGTCCTAAGACTGATTTTTGAAAAACTATGACAATTCATAATATCATAGGATAGTTCAAGTTGGAAGGAACACCAGGATATCTAATCTCCAATCTCCAGCTCAAACCGGAGTGAGCTATGATATTTTTGATGCCATAATCATCTTAATCATTTTTGTTAATCTCACCCCAAWTTTTTGCAGTGCTGCAGAATATATTCAATTTGAGGTAAACTATGCTTTATAATAAAGATATTCTTTGTTACATTCCAAATTACTGTAATTATTTGATTTATTGATTATTACTGAAAACTGAGTTGATACATACATGAAACAATCTACTATAGTCCCAAGGTCTCCCTTCTGACTTTTAATGATCACATAATTTTATTGTGTTCATTAATTGCCCATTCATGGTCACAGACATGAATGGCTCCTTCAGATGAAACCTTCCCATGCGCCTGAGAGATGTTCTAGAGCTCTTTGGAGCTCTTCATATAGGAAAGAATTTTATTGCCTCTCTCTTGCTCCTTTCTCCATTGGGAATGTTCTTCATAATCCTTTATAATATAATTTGTGCCAGTTCTGTKCCTTTTTGTAAATCATCAGTTTCCTCTAACACTGTACAGTTTCAGGAAAGTGATGTTGAATGTTTTTGTTATCTTAAGGGCAAAAAAGGCCTACAAACGTGACGGGAGTTGGTATTTCATGAGCTTTTGAAGGGAAATAAACAAATTCAGGGACATGTGGCTCCAAAGAACTAGAAAAACCTAGTGTAGTGAGAACACCTGAGGAAGATCTGGCGAAGAGTCGGCAATGGGCAAAGCACACGATAGCAGCGCTAATGTGTGAAACTGCGCAGTGACCAAATTCCCATCAGGGCCAGGCGTGCATATTCTGCTTTGTTAACAACATCTAGCTGCTTCCCAGGCAGCAGCTACGTAAGGTTAGCATAGCTGAGATAAGGARATAGTCCTAGTAGACAAAAGGGAGCCCTTGGGAGGGGCCTACCACACAGGGGGGTCCCACTTGGGCCTCTGATCCATGCACCYGCTCATGCTGCATCCCTTGCTGATGACTTCTCCTCGTGGTTCCTGGGGCTCCCCTTGCAGCTTGGGGTGTGAACTTGAGTCCTTTATTAACTCTGTCCTGTTTAACCACCAAGAACTCTGAGTGTCTCTCTCCACTCCCTGCCCACCTTGTGATCACACCTTSTACAGCAAATATTCCACAGTGGTCAGTGAAACAGTCAGTCTATGGAGCCCCAAGCATTAACCTGGGCTTCGCACAGTAGATGTGTCCGGGAGATATATTCGATTCCCTATTTCCTCTACATCTGCTGATAAAGACTGACAACTAATCTGTTAACAAATTCAGCACAAGAATAAACACATATGCAATGTCTAATTCATCAAAAGTAAGATCCTTTCAGGTATGTTATGCATCCTATATGGATAACCAGTGCGACTAAAGTATTTTAAAGTGTTATTGTATATCCAAGGAGTTAGTAGCTAGAATAAATTAAGCGCCAGAATATCCTCTATTAGTCTCATCATACTTTCAACCCTTTTAAACTATTTTTTCTTTATAGTAAGATTAGACTGAATATGAAGAAAGTTATAACAAAAAAWTTAAATTATATATTTTTAGTTTATTGGAATGTAAAAAATCGCATTCTAAGCAAGATTTGTGCAGAAACAGAATGTTCAAAGTGCTGAATTCTACCTATAATTTTCACTCAATTAGCAGCATTCTAAAAAAGCTTAACTTGTAAGTTTTAAATACAATGGTTTTATAGTTCTTGAATGATTTACTGGCATTCTAATTAGAAGCTTTCATAGCAAATAATTCATAAAATGGAGCTCTCCACCAATTTCATAGCAGTGACTGTATCTTAATAAGGAAATTATCTTGTTGTCTCCTAAGTTTATGTCTCCTAAAACCTCCAGTCATCCTCTCCCTGCCTTCTCAATATTAACTGAATTATTTACATAGCAACATAATATTTGGAAAGTTTTAATGGCCTTATATATATTTTCCTAATTTTATTTAGGTCCTGGAGATAAGGTATTTCTCAAGAGAACAGCATCACATGTCTGTAAATCCCCCAGAGAGTTGCAAATAACATTTTAGGAAAGATTGCAGTGACTAACATTTTTTTTCTTTTCTTTTTTTTTTTTTTTTGGGGGGGGGGGAAGAGAGAGAAGTGTATTTACTCCAGATATCTTTTAGTTTAATATAAAAGGAATACAAAGTAACATCTCATAAATCTTCTAAATAAAGTTAATAATGAGTTTATAATTGATAAATATATAGTCTAATATCTTTATTAATATATAACRCTATTGGAGGGCAGCAATTTACTGTCTAGTAAATTAGTCCCTGTCCCACAATTCTGCTTGTAAATCTGCCCCTGTATCAAAACAGAGTACTACAAAGTTATGACAATCTTGCTAAAGTAACTATGGTTTTCATTTGGGGAATTGGTGTTATTTAGTATAATTAAATGATAAAAATATGATAGTTTTATATAGAACCTATCCCTATTTATACRGGGAATACCAGAAGAATAACTGAAAAAGGCAAGATACGAATCATGAAAAGGATTTCAAGAGCAAGAGGCTATTAACAGACTTATGGAGTATTCCATAGCTTGTGATCTATGTTGAATCTGATACAGTTGGTTTATCTACTACATTAAATATAATTTTCTAGAATTAGTGACTTTGTTATGATTATCACACAAACTAATAGTATGATGTACTTATTCTATCTTTTTATTAAACACGGAGAATAAATACATACTAACAGCAAAAAACACTGAAGAGGTTGATCATACGGTTTTACTGTAATATGTGTTTCATTTTCAAATGTATGTTTGAGGTTTTTTAAATATATATTCAAATTACTTTAGTTTTATGAAATTTCACAAATTTTAAAATGATTTATGTTAGTATATCTAGAAATCACATTCATAGGCAACTTCCCTAATAATCAATAAAAGAAAAATTTATCTATGTTGATTAAAGACCAGATATATGCATATTCTGCAATAAGCTTCAAATTCATGTAAACCAAAGAACTGTGTTGTGATAGGGCTATTTAGGAGTCTAATTATCCATATGCATATTTTCTCATTTTGCTTTCTGAGCCACACTGAATGACTGGGACCCTGAGAATGGTCTCTAAACAGTAAAATGATGTTGTGCATGTCATTTTCATTGACACTAGTATATAATTTGAAGCAAGAGGTTATGATGTAAAACTGGATATTATCTACTACAGAGCAAAGAAACTGGCTTTTACATGGTTATGTAGTCTGTGGAAGAGAGTATCTTCCAGCCCTAAAATGTTGCATTGCCTGCAGCTGTCTTCTCAGTAAGACAAGTAATTATTTTCTAAGATTCAGTATATTGAGCATGWTAGCATCCATTTAAAATGGTTCATTGTCTTTAATTTTGTTTTTGAAGGTTCCGTGAAGTTGGATTGGCTTGTTAAGGAAGACTGGATGGATATGTTATATGCAGTAATATAAGCTTTGAAAACTAAAGATGCTTTTTTCCCTCCTTTTCATGTACTCCTTTTTTTTTTCCTTTTCAAGTACTTTACGTGTTTTGTAAGTAGTAGATTTTTTTCCAGCTGACATTATATTTTAGACTTTTATTTCTATTTATCATGAATGTCTTTCTCATGCTTATTCTGAAATATTATTGTACATATAAGTTTTCATTGTCATCAAAGGAAGATGAGTTGGATTTTTTTTTCATCCTTAAGTTTTCTGAGATTGTAAAATTTTTTTATTCTACATCACAAAAACAAAAAAAATCAGAAAGGGCAAAAAATAGCCCCAAGGTCAATTCAGTGCATCATACCTAATGTTGAAGATGATTAATAGGGAAGTTTAGTATCAAGCTTGAAAGCTCTGTTTTCTCTGATTTGAACCAGAAGTTTGCATTTCAGTGTTTAGCATCCTGCAGAAACATACTAATTACTGATATTGAATGCTTCGGAATAAGGTATGGCCATTCCATTTGCAACAGAGCAAGGACAAGAACCTAGATTCAGAGCACAAATTTAGATTTCTCATTTATCTTTTGACTTCCCTAACCACTGTAGGGCAATGCTGTGGCTTTCTAAAAATATAGGTGAGGTTCAGAACCCTATTCCAAACTGGCATATSAACTCCTATCTAAACCTAACCTGATTAATCTTTGTCTTTCTCCTGTCTTCACCTTTGACTGTCTTCTGCCTCTGCCGCCACTTGCTGTTTTAAACACAAACTTTTGTAACCCTCAATCCCCAGTCTTCAACCTGGTCCTAACTGCCTTGCCTCATCCTTTTCTATTCTTTGATATTACTGGAACTAAAGTAACTGTTTTAATAATTTGCAACACAGTTTCAGAAAATAAGGATCATCTTATAAATGATGCTTTTGCTTGTCCATATTTTTATATGATGCATCAATTTCCATACTCTTTTCCTGTTGGTAGCGGTAGCTGGACCTTTACTGAAAATGTTCAGATTAATCTATTATGGCTGAAGAACAAACTCTCTTTCACAACTGAAGAATCCACTTAAGTGACTAATACCAACGAATAGGCATAAGAGAGAAATAYGGACTGAGAACTCTCTAGTGCTTCCTGAGCCTTAAACACCAAATCAAACTTCCCGATGGTTAGACTTGGTGATGTCTGCTAGAGAGTGATCTTACACTGTACAAAATGCTGTAAGAGTGCCAACAATAGATTCTGGAGAAGAAAATAAAGACTGAAATGATTGCATTCTGCAAAGCTGTTGAGAAAGTCTATTTCTGGCAAAACAAGTTTACATGAATAGGAGAATGAAAACCTGAACATTGACTTACATATATAACATTAAAAGAGTTAAAGAAATAATAAGGGGAGAAAGAAGAATGAGGAAGAAAAAAGGGTAAGAAGGCAAGAAGGAAAGAGATGCAATAGGCTGAAAGTGATTGATGGGCTCTTGTAACAGAGCAGGGAACAAACATAATTACCAAATCAGCTGCTAATAAGAGAGAGAGACAGACAGATCTATGTCTGAGAGACATTGCCAGACATATGATAGTATGATAAAAGCTGCAGTTTTCAAAAACTCGCAAGTCTACCTTTTGTATAAGTATAAATGTTAATGAGAGTGTTTTATCCTAAATTTTATGTTTAGTGAGAGCTGTGTTAGGTTAACCATTTAAAGAAAAAATTTCAACACTCAGAATATTTCTTTTGCATCTGTATGTCTTAATATAACAATTTTCTTCGAAGTACTTCAGCAAATGTAGGTAGGGGATTATGTAATGTTAAGGTGTTTACTTTTATTTAAGTTTACAATATCATATTTGACATGGTAGTATCCTGAAGAATATTGCTGTGCCTTAAAATGCAAACATACATTATTTGTGCAAATTGCAGGATGCTATGTTCTTCAAGAAGACATCTCTGAATCAGAGATGAGAGGTTCTTCAACAGATTGTCTCCAGTTATGGGTTATTGCCATGATGGTTTCTTTCAGTTGTTAGCTGTCAGGCAGTGTGATTTAAATTACTTAATTAAATAAACATTTATTCAGATGAAATCCTTTAAAGCAGTTTACTCTTATACACCTTTTAGCTCCCACATTGTCAGAATAAATCATATCTGGCCTTTGTCTCAAAATATGCTTGCAATCCTGACAAGCTTTAACCTAACTAGTGCTATAATGGCTTTTTTCCCCCCAAGCTATTAAGTAAAATAAATTCAACAAGAAAACTCCAAACAAAATAAAAGACAACGGTCTATTTGACAAAAAAGCTCAAAATATTGCTATAATCAAAACATTTCATGAAAATAGTATAGGAATTTATGTCATGGGCAGCAGGCTGTTTCTTTTGCATGGGTAGGCAGCTCAGTTGGTTAGAGCGTGGTGCTAATAATGCCGAGGTCTTGGGTTTGATCCCTGTGTGGGCTGTTTGAGGGTTGGACCAGACGATCTCCAGAGGTCTCTTCCAACCTTGATGATTCTATGACATTCTAAATGAGAGAATGCATTATTCATTTTGACCTGGAAAGAATTCAGCTATAAAGTCATATGTCATAGCAAATGGCCACCACCACAACATTTCTGTGTGGCCAGATGAGAAACTGATCACATGAAGAAGCAGATAAACAAGTCCTACCCATCCTCACAGGTTTCTGATAATATTTCAAAACACGTAATTTCTGGTTAACTCATTAAGCCAATTCTAGAACTGCAAAAAACATACACCCGCACAAAAATACTCTATAATCCATCAGCATATACTGGCATTTTTTTAAAAAAAAATGACCACTTTGCATCGTCACAAGCTCATTATGGTATGACTGCTTTACATTCCTTTAATCTGTCCCGGTGATGGTATCCTTTTGCCGTTACTTCTGCTAGGCCTAAATCTTTCATTCAGGTTYACACAGGAATATCTTTTTTCATTTAAAACAACATATCGTAAGAATCAGAAACCCAAACTGTAAAGCACATCAGAGCAGCAAAACAAAGATTGAAATGTGCTATGCAAAGAGTGACAGTAGTTTGAATTCAGTCATTCAAATCTCAGTATTTTGGTATTGTCACATTAAAAGATGACAAGGCCCTTCTGAYTGTTCCCTTAACCTTGAAGCTGTTGATATCTACTATGACTGGGCATTAAACCTCTTTCTAGGTGCCCTATTCTATCATGATCCTTACCATTTTCCTTCTATGGGAAGYAAACCTTTTCAGTGCTATTTTTTTCTCTTTTTATCTGGTATACATAAAGGGTATAAGTTTAYACCTTGCAATTTGCAACAACAAAGCTGTATTTTCTCTGCAATATTTTGAGCAAAAATTGCCCTTTCTTCTCCAGAGTCAACACAGGTTTCTTTAYGAGCATCAAACCTCCAGCACTTCAAATGTTTTTTTCCAATAGCATAAACCTCTCATGATTCATATCAACATGATCCTAAGAAATGTTATAAGTTAAGGGAAGTTTTTCCCCTATTATACTGAATATACCTGGCATTAAAGCATTAGCATTAAAGCTAAATGCTAATAAAGTAACAAATAACATTAGAAATGAGATATCCCCGATTAATCTTTGGATTTTAACTAAATTAACTATGCCTAATGATATTTCTGATATAAGAGCATAACTGCCTTACAAATGTTAATCTTTTATTAGGTTAAGTTTATAAGTAGTAAGTTCTTGATTTTAATGCTCACAATCTGAAGATTGGAACTGAAAGCTAAGGTAATTATTATTAAAATGAAAAATATTCTCTGTGAATTATTTGTTGGAAATACAGAGAAAATATATATCAATCAAGAAAGGCAAGGAATGAACTGGTGTGAATACTTCAATGCTTATGAAAGGAAAGATGAGGCCACACCTGCAGAGCTGTGTCCAGTGCTGAAGTCCCCAGTACAAGACAGACATGAATTTACTGGAGTAAGTCCAGTGGAAGGTCACAAAGATGACTGGAGCATCTCTCATATAAGGAGAGAATGAGAGAACTGGAGCTGTTCAGCTCGGAGAAATGTAGGATCTTATCAACACATTTAAATACCTGATGGAGGCAGAATAAAGAAGAACAGGACTCTTCTCAGTGGTACCCAGTGATAGGACAAGAGGTAATAGGCACAAACCGAAACACAGGGAATTCTACTTGAACACGGAAAAACCCCTCTTCTTCACTGTGAGTATGACTGAACACGAGAACAGGTTGCCCAGAAACGTTGTGGAGTCTCCATGTTTGGAAATACTCATAACCCAGATAGCAACCTGCTCTACGTGACTCTATTTGCACACAGGGTTGGACCAGATGATGTCCAGAGGTCCCAATCCCAACTATTCTGTGCTTTTTAAAATAAGCCGTGAGATGCATTTAAAGAATGGAAAACAGAACTTTCATGCTAAGATAGTTCCTGTTAGTTAGATCTATATCTGAGGAAAATGTGTCAAGCAGTAAAATCCAGTCAATTAAGGCCGGACTCAAAACAAAGCACTAGAACATATGCTGGGGAAAACTTTATTGACAGAACTATGAAAAGAATATTTTTTCTGTGTCTCTGAATTAACTCACATTACCTAAATAAATATTGGTACTGTGCTTTGTCATATTGCCAAATATGTGTGATAATTAAAATTTTCAGCTGCTACACAGTAGGTGGCAGAACTAAGCATGCAGCTTGTTTGTGTGTTTAGCATATGTGGTTAACGTATAAGAAGTTTGCAGGAATTTCAGTTATTTTTGAAATAAGTCTCAACATTGACATTTCACAGTCACAATAAGTCATTAGGACTGAACATATCWGCAGGTAAAACAGCTCATCTGTTGTTGTCCATCTTTTCTTTCATTATTTWAAAAATGTTGCCAGATCAGTAGGCTCAGCTTTGCTGATCATTGTCATCTTTGGGGCTTCTTGTATTTCAACAGTCTGGGAGYATTATTAGGAAATTTCTAGCATGAGATTTCTATTATTAAGGGATTTTTGGTATCTCCATATCTCCCTGGTTACATCTACTTGGAGTCACTTGCCAAAACTGCATATGCAAAAAATTTGTGGAGAAAAAGCTCGATAACTATGGCCATATAACTATGGCCATATACTATGATGTGGAGACACTAGATCAAATTCCAATCATTCTGGAAAACAAGGACTCACAGATTTCGATGTTTCTTTCTTTTTTTTTTTTTTTTTTTTTAATTAATTCTGGAGGGAGAATTCTCCAGATACCTTGGAATATAGGTAAAGGTTCAGATCTTGTTGATGAGATAAAACAAAGTCTGTTTTGAAATTACAATTTGAAGATTTCAGGACTTTGAATTTAGTTAGGGAGCATCCTGGATACAGCAGCATTTGTTAGAAATTCTTGTATTTTTTTTTTGTCAATTTACAGCGAAGTATCTGAACAAGTGACCTAGCTACTTAATCTAAAAATAAGATTACAGAAAGATTAGGATTAAGATAAACATTTGATCTGAAAAGATTTCAATACTAGCTACCACCTTGAAATTATCAGTGGCATTATCTTAAGCAGAAGCTACATGTTCATGTGTTCGTTACTYCTAAGGTTAGGAGTCCAAGAATTGCTTTTATTCCTTTTGTTCTTGTCTGCTACTGCTGCGCCAGAAACAGTATAGTATTGACATTYCTGTATTTTTAATTTAAATTTTTAATCCAGAGCATAATCTTTTCAGTTTATAGTAAAATTTTTTAAATTTTGTCTATGAATCCGAACATCATTGTAAAAATGACTTAATTTTTTATCCTAAATTTGTCATGGTAATCTATGCATAACCCAGAACAATTTCTTATGATAATCTCTAAGAACGTATTTTTCACAGCTTTATGTTCTTGTATTAAAAAAARGGTCCAAATATCAGATTATTGTTTAATAACATGTATACCAAGAAAATATTGTGGAAGTCTATMCTGGCAAATTTCTGAGCTCCTTATCTGTCTATTAGATAGGTCCTGCTGCCTTAAATTCCCCTCTGTCTTAATTTTAATTCACTCTCATATCCCTTTTGAAGTGAAGCATCTAGTTTCTATGAAACTCTGGTGTATTTATGAGAATGGTTATAGAACAGTTGAGGTTGGTAGGCACTTTTGGAGGTCTCTAGTCCAATCTCTCTGCTCAAAGCAGGGTCAGYCAGAGCAGCTCCAGCCTGTACTTCATCAGTTTGTCAATGAGGATGCTATGGAAGATAGTGTCAAAAGCTGTACTGAAGTCAGGTAAACAATATCCACTGCTCTCACCTCATCCACTAAACCAGTCACCTCATCATAGAGGGGTCATAAAAGGCTATCAGGTTGGTTAGGAATTATTTCCTTTTTGTAAATCCATGCTGACTACTCTCAATCACCTTYTTGTCCTAAATATGTTTGGAAGTGATTTCTAGGAATGTTTCCTCCATTACCTTTCCAGGGACTGAGATGAGGTTGCAGATTCTTTTCCTTGCCTTTTCTGAAGATAGGGGTGACATTTGGTTCACTTCTATGACCACTTCCTACAGGTAACATGCAAGAGACAGCATTAAATTTACCATTCGCTATCTTATGTTGTCCTCTAAAACTATTCCAACAAACCTTAGGTCCTGAAACATCTCCAGGTGTCATACAGTGTCCTGACCTTGATGTCATGCTACTAAAAACTCTGCTGCAGTATATGATACTCTGCCTTCACATTACACTAGAAACACTGAATGAAGAAAAATCATCAAAGGAAAATAACACTSTTTTAGAAACAGTGTCACTCATTTCCAGAGAAGACAAAAACCTTGTCCTCTGTGCTGGATACCTTTAACAGCATAGCCACTTTTCATATTAACAGTAGAAGAATAGTAGAATTCACTCATGATTGCTGAAAYATATGAAGATGGATTAAAATAGTCCTGAATTTCTTTATTATTTTTGAAATGTAATGCTCTTTTTTAATTATTATTTCTGATAAAAAATAATCTATGATTCTATAATCTTAAARACTAGACTATATGATCATTATAGAACTTTCAGAGAAAATGCTATGAATTAAATTATTTTAAACTAAAGTAATTTTTACAGAAAATGCTGAAGTATCTTGGCTGAATGCTTGGAAATATATAAATGCTTATTTATAGTTACTTAAATTCTCCAGTTGTTGTAAGCATTAGTTTGCCACAAAGTTTTTCATCCCTCTCCATGTTGGAGAAGAACAGTTGTCTCTTCTTTCCACCAAAGAAGCTTTCCGGTTATTCATGACACATATATCTACTGATCTTTGGWAGCTCCTTACTGAAATGAATCAGTTACTGCAAATTTAGGTATTACTTTCAGCCTAAAATCATACGATGATACTGTTTTATAACTTTATTGAGAATGTAGTATTTGTGATGTTATTTTAAGTACTACGGATGGAGGAGGAAACACACTTTTCTCTAGCTCTAATTTTCAGTAATAGTCTTGTATAAATGTTCCTACATTCTGACCCACTACTATACGTKTGGAATCAGACACATGGCCTCATCACCCCAGAAATACAACTGCAAGGGTCCCTCAGCTTTCTTTTCCTCCTGTTTAGAAATGTCATTATTCTTAAATCCATTATGACTTGTTTAAAAAATGTAATTTTAGCTATGTCAATAATAATAATAATAATAATGCATATAATTACCAGRTTATAGTGTGATAGCCATTTAGGAATACTTCTTGGCTCAATAAAAGTTGTATAGAGACTAATAAACACCTTTAGCCTTGACATTTATTGTACTAGAATATGGTTAGTATCTCATAAAAAAGAAACASCCTCAAATTATCATAATAAACTCTGTCATCATGAGTAGATTGCTAAAACCAATGCCAAAATGTCTACATTAGTWCAAAAGTAAAATGGGAGTATGAATTTGTGCTCTTTTTGTGGTTTGGCCTGTGATTCTTGTGTTTCTGAAGAGTAAATCTGTGCACCAACCACCAATTTACTGGAGCATTGCTAATTTGCATATCTAATTTCAAGCTGTACTAATTGCCTTTGAAAATGCCAAGCTTGTTTATTAGTCTTTTCTTATTTTCCTAAAGGAAGAACCTATTTACACATAAGCCTTTTCCATAACTGAAAAATCATTATCCTGAGACCAAAGGAAAAAAAAAATCCAACATTTAAAATGTATCATAGCAAGGTACAGGGATTTTGTCTTATATAATGAAATTTTACCATTAAGTAAGCAGATACCTCCAGGCATTTTGAACTGTAGTGGCAGTCTATTAACTTTTTCATCTGCTTTGAGTTTAATGACTTCAGAATATTCAGATTGCTTCAGAAGCAGTACATTAATAATTTGTTCTCCTTTTTTTTCATACACATATCACATCTAGTAGGTTATCTCCACAAAAAAATATTATGGAGTTTAATCTGTGTGTGTCTATTCATTTTGAAAGAAATAGTAGAATCACTAAGATGTCTCAGTCATGAAAAGAACATTTCCATAACTGACCTCCGTGGTTAAACAGAATTCCTTTAGTTAATTACCTCCTAAAATGCCCAACTATAAAACAGCAAGTTTTACTATACTCAGAATGGGAAAATGTTAAAATTTATCTTTCATAAAAAGATATAAACTGCAAAATTTAATATTGCTGTTACTATACTAGAGTTTAATATGTAAATAGAAACCATTGTAGAAACACAGAAATAAACTGTTCACTAGACAACATTATTCTTTCTAAACCAACTTTGAACAAATGCAATTACAATGTTTCAGAGGGATCTGCAGGGCTTGATCCTATACCAACACAATTCCGTGACAGATATACAAATTCGCTTGTAAATGTGATAAAACCATAAAATATGAAATTCTGGCCAGATCTTTAAAACTGTGAACAACAGGAAGAATAATGGGCACAATTTTCATAGTGAATTTTGACATTTAGCTTATAGAAATTTAGACTAGATATAGAAGCCCATCCTTACTCATCAGTGCTATCTAACTGGTACATTCTGCATTAACAAGGAGCATATTTTACAACTATTGCAGCAACTCTTTTAGTTGCCTTGTGCCTCTGGTCGTAAAGCAGGAAAGTCACTCTTTTCCTTTTCTAATTCYCAATTTTAAAAAAGAAAATAAAAGAATGAGAAAAGAGAGATCAAGACCCAAMTGTTTGTTTTAGAACATAAAGACTACACAGTTAAATCAAATTTCAGGAACTACAAAGCTTAATGTTCAGTTGCATGACTAAAGTTTAAGTGCAAAAATATATATGTATATTTAGCAGATGCACCTAGTATCATAGGAAAAATAYTTAAACATCCTAAGTTATGAATGCTTAAGTAACCTTAATATTTAATTGAAACTTGTTCTTTGCATGTGTATAAGTAATATAAATATAAGTAGCAGGAATAGAGGAAGGAAAAGGAAAYGCTAGGAATGAGTACAACTATACAATTGATAACWGAGCCAAATGTGTTTCGTTATGTACTGTTRCCAGAAGTTATATTAGGAAGTCTGKTTTTTTTTCCCCAAGAGCTCAGCTTGAATCAGCATATTTATTTACAGAAATAATATTTTATTTTGTATTCAATTCTATGTCAAAAATACTTCTTTTAGGATATATGAGAAGTTAGAGTCATCTTGGGCATTGACAATGCTCTGCTGAAGTGAGCTGTGCCGTACAATTTGAAGACCAGTGAAGCTTGATCTAACCTCCTGCAGCATCACTAGAATTCTATAATAGTACCTGAAGGTAGTGTACATGTATAATATCTACTTTTGGTGGATTTAGGCTTACCGCAGTCTTGCTAAATCAAATRTTTCTGGAATGACCATATTGCGCAGATCTGTTTAATCATGATGGCCATATAARTAACACACAACACACATCATAATTGTTACAAGAAATTTCCTGAATTGTATTGATAAAACTAGTTTTCCTTGTTTCCATAAGGGTCACTATATCTACTTTTTCAAAAGAAAAATACCTTTTATATGTATTCTATTTTTTTTTCAATGTTTTGGAAATATTTTGGGATCAGTTGTGATGAGAAAGTTGTAAAATCTGGTCACTCTTGTAAAAAAATGTTTGAAGTTATTACTTGCATTTGAAAAAAGTAACTTGAATAGAATGAGAGATCTTCAAGTATTAAGTTTTCAATTTTCAAGTCAAATTTATGAAGAGATACACTATATCTACTTGAAGCTGTAGTTTATTAGGAAATGTGCAGTTCTGATGAACAGCTGAGAAGACGTAAACTTGTTAGCTTTTTCACACTCATCTTGAGGTCTGGAGATTTCTTTGCTGAAAGTACATTTTTCCCCTGCTCTCAGCAGTCTACATGATTCTACCTGGAATCATTTTTCTCTTTTTATCCATCTCAAAATGTCTTTGTCATGTTATTAATTAAGCTAAGCTTGGTGAGCTGATGCTAATTACACACTAGTGAAGCCACTGCTTAAAATCTCAATCAAGAAGAAAATTCTGTTCCTTTAATGACTTTATAATTTAATATTTTAATCTCTATCTCCAAATTGAATTTAAATGGATCTAGAAAGGGACAGTACCGGTGCTACGAGACAAATTTGTTCATGTAAGTATGGTATTTCAGACATATTTTTAATCATGCAACAAATTTCTATAACCTGTCTATAATGAAAAAATAGAAAAAGAAATACTATCTTCTTGCCCACAAGTGCATACAGAGTACTACTTAATTCTGGACTCTTTCAGAAATTCAGTGCTTTCTGAAGAGGTTTTTGCTATGCTCTGATATCTTGTAAGGAAGATTTTTGAAGGAAGAAAATTGCACRTAAACACAAAATTAAAGTTGGAAGTATGGGAATATATGTAGTATCAATTATATTTTCTTATTTAATTATATTTATTCTCCATGTTTTACAATGTCTAGAATAACTTTAAACATATTGTATTTTAAAAATATTAAATGTTAAATTCTAATGTTTAATAAGTATTTTAACAAGGAGAATCAAACAGTTTTATAGTACACTTTACCATGGATACAATTTTATCTGGAAAAAGCCACTGGATAGTTGAAAYGGAAAGATTATGAATGGACTACAAAGGCAGCAACTAGCAGTCCGGCAAATCYAGATTCTTTTCTGAATGCTTCTACTGATATACTTTGCAAATTCAAGTAATTTTTTCTCTTCCTCTCTTACTTTGAGTTAGTGCATTTAAAACTGCCACCTCTTGTAACAAGAGTGCTGCTTTCTTACTTATGTTTGCATACCACTGATCAACATCATGACCCCTTAGGTAACGCACAATATGAGCAACATCCAGTGCTATATCTGTTTTCTTCTGAGATTTAATATCAAAATCTCAAAATCTGCAGTGTGAAATCACTTTATACTTATTCTGCCAGTGGGATACACCAGTTTTATAAGTACCTTTAGAAGATCTTCTTTGGAAAAATCAAAACAACAACAAAAAAAACCCTCACAAACAAACAAACAAAAATCCTAACAAATCTATTCTCTTGCAATCTCTGAGTTACTATTTTCATCATTGCAGGGACTATACTGGCTAATCTCTTAAAAAATAATAATAATACAATAAAAAAGATATTTGCTGGTGGGCAACAATCATTCAAGTCTAGAGATTTCACAGATGTTAAATATGTGTTGTTCTACCTGCTCTTCTCTGCATTTTAGTATTCTAATGAAATCTTTAAGCCTTATACTCACTACATGACAGTTATGAAATAGAAAAGTCAAAAACTGGAAGAGGTTATAAAATAACTGTTCTTTAGTAARTCATTACTTACTACATTACTAAGAATAAGTCATTACTTATGAAGCCAGAAAGTCAAAAATTGAAAGAGGTTATGAAATAAGTAATGACTTATTCTCCCTCCTCYCTTTGATAGTAGGTCAGTTATCACATATGGCCTCTACTTGAAGTAATATCTGCATATGGCCCTCAAAATAGCAACCATTCCGATGAATCAATGCAAATGTGTACAGTTGATTTTATCCTGTGTTGAACAGAATGTCTGACCGACTCATACGCACATCAGCGCACGCTATTAGCCGAGTTAGTGAAGCTGTTCCCTTATCTCACGAGGCGAGTTTTCTATGTTTCGAGAGATGAAGGTCATGAGCGCTATTCCAGATGCTACCTGGATKTGGCTGGATGGTTGTGTTGCTTCTGCATATGAAAGTGGGTACTGGAGACTGTGAAGGCTAAAGTCATCTTAATAGTTACAAAATTCTTCTATGCTGAAATCAATTTCATATAAATACTTGTTATTATACTGAATATTATAATAAGTTAATTAAAAGTGTCTTAGAAAGGATATAAATTGCCCACTCAGAATGCTTGACAAATTATAATGTTATAATTTGTTTACGAGACTCATACCTACTAAGGATGGTGCAGACATGGACAATAAAGTAAAACTGATACATTGATGAAAACAACTAATACTCAATGAAGCATAAATTTAGTAATTTGGATGATTTGATTTTTTAAAAATTCCTGTAAAGCACAGATATTTTCATGGTTAGTTTAACTTACATTATTAGTGGAAGTCAAAGAGGCCTATTTTTCATGCTGATGTTGTCTATCTGACAAAATGCCTTTAGCTACGAATACAATAATTGGCCTGGATAGGACAGTCTGGCTTTATAATTACAAATTAAAAATAAAGATAAATGCAAACAGACTCACTTTACAAAGCCACTTGCTTCAGCTGTCATACTATGGGTATTCAAAAAATAAGGCATTTGTTCTAGTTTTTTTCCTAAAATCTAAAAAATAGCCCCAACAAACCTCAAGTCTGTTACATGAAATTGCCATAATTATCTGCTCTGAGACAATGTTATGCATACTAAGTGAATTTTATACATCAGCCTTTCTCCAAATGTCTATTTAGATTCTTAGACACATCTTAGAATAACACATTGGAATAAATAATAACATATTAGAATAACCAGGATTCTTGGGCATCTCAATCTATGTGAGTCCTTCCTGAACATTTTAAAAAGGAGATGATTTTCTGAGAATGGATGCATTTTCTTTACTCATCACTCTTGAACATTTTGGTATTAAATTATTTGTTCTTTATTTTTTCTTATAGTCTGATTCAAAACTTCCTTTTCTCAAAATTTGGTAGAAAATTACCTGCGCTTGCTAACTTCCAGGCCATGGTGCAAGATACCTCTTCACATGAAGCTTGTCTTGTTGTAGATGTCACCAGAAAAGAAGTATATATACTCCATTAAACCCCATGTTCATTAATGCAAATCAGAGCATTTTTATTTGTAAAGCATTTAAGCATATTAAGGAAGAAGGGAAGAATATGGATTTTATTCCTATGTTAAATATGGTATTTGTGATGTTTGTTAACCTTTTCTGCTCTTGAATGTTGTCATCGAAGGCCATTTTTCATTACAGAACACTTCGCACTGTGGATAAGTTAGACTCAGCCTGAATACACAGAACACATTTTATTAGGAGCTTCCTCTCCCACAATAGCTGCTATATGTGAGGTCACCTGAAAATTTACAAGTTTTCTACTCTTTGGAAATAAATGTTTTTAGAAAAAATTGTCTACACACCCACAGGCTGTCAAACCATTTTAGGAAAAAAAAAATGTAAATGGCAGCTCTGCACTAATTAAGTATTTCAATCATTACTTGAAAAAAGATTTTCAGGCACACTATGTGTAATAAAAGAAAATGAGGCTGAGAAGGATGAGAGATACCTTTAGCTATTCCATTTTCCTACAACATTAATGTTTAACAGTGAAAAACATCTCTGTGTGATAACAGTTTATGATGCACYGAAATATTTCAAAATCATACAATTCATAGTAAAGATTACTCAATATACTATATAGTAGTAAAAATATATGCTCTTATTACCTCAAAACTAAAAAAAAAAAAAGAAAAAAAGAATCTTTTTTGTTCTGATGCTGTTCTGTATGTTTATAACACATTCTGTAGAGGCTACCAAGATATTGTAACTGACTGATGCAAAAATGACAGCCTACATTTCCACAGAATTATCTAGGTGGGAATATTTTATAACGTCCCCACACAATCTTTCCTGACATCTCATTCACTGGATTTGGATTAGAAATAATATAAAGATCCTATCTCTGTATGCTTAATACCAGCTGAGATCAAAATGTCTAAGCAAGAAGCCTCAAATTTAAGCATGAATTGTTAACCGAAAGCAATTTATATATATTATATAAATATATATATATATATAAAAAATATCCTTAAGATTTAATTTTTTATGGTTTAGGTTTATATAGATTCTGTTTGTTCTGACAAGAATGTATTCTATAAAGAAAATAATAATAATAATAATAATAATAATAATAATAATAATAAAGACTGTACTTGGTTATTCTTATGCTGTGACTTATTTACACAATATCTAACCCACTATGGTTTAACGAGTTGTAAAAAGATAACTTCAGGTACAGTCAGTACTTGAGCACATTCGCTACGCTCAGAGTACACTCCAGTTTCGTAACTGGTGTGTGCTTTAGAATCATATTATAAGCACAAGACACCCAGGGAAGATGGACGAAGAAAAATTTYCATGCACTGGTCAAAGGAAGGTACAACTTCTCTCTTCATTCAAAGTCAGGTACAATTCTGACAGTAGGCATCACAGACAAAAGATGGCGGTACTATCGGTCGCTAACCATTTCTCACTCCCTTTTTAGGTGCTCCCTTTTTTCTCCTAACTGCACCGGAGAAGTGACTCACAGCTTTAGCGATGGCTCTAGCTGTGGTACTCTTATGTTGTTCAACAGCTGTCAAGGTGCTATCTGAAATAGATACAAGTGGAAGCAGTTTTCTTCTTTACCAATTTTAATGGAAAAGTATAGATTTCTTCTCACTTCAATAAAAGATTGAACTTTGTTTTCTATTTACTTACTAATACTGTATTGTACTAAATTAAATTTTTTTTTACATTTTGTCTAGAGAMGGTAAGTAACCTTTTTTTAACTAACTACATATAAATACATATAAATAAGTACATGGCACAGAAAAAAAAAATGTAGATTTGTCTTTCTCCCCCTCTGCCTCCACAGGCTCTATTGTATATCATTCTCTGTTTGTACTTTTACTCTGGAAGGTCATGTCATGTTTTTTCTTTTTAAATTTTAGTCTGAAGCTGTCATTTTATCTTGATTATTTATTTTAATAGCCATATTCTGGTATCCTTGCCTACACGATGCATTATTGTAAAACCAGATTCAGGATGTTAGAATGAATTTGAGAACTCAACATAAAGGTTCACAAAATGAGTTGACTGTTCAGCAACATTGACTTTGTAGCCTACATGATTCATTTCTTTGTTACTTTCCAGTTGAGATTATCTAAGTAATTGGTCATGATACTTCTACCATGTTCCTGTCACTACAATTGAGGAGGCTAGTGCACAAGACTGTTTCTTTACATTTTTTTGCAAATACTCTCTGAGATTCTGTTTCCTCAGGGAGTGGTTAATAAAACTTTTTAAAATTATTTCTTAAGAGATGAACAGTCCTAAGTGGCTTTACTTTGGTATCAGAATTAGATTAATACTACTCTTGATTTTTCTTCCATATGCACACCTTATAATCATTTTTTTAAAAAAAKAAAAAAGCTATTGAAGCCATCCTTCCAATTTCTCAACAGAATTTTCAGCTCAACTGTCACACTACTCATCCACTAAGTTTAGTTTGCATCAGAGTTTTTGCCTGATTGCCTAACTCTCTTAACAGCAAAACTACAATTCTGTTTCAACACTAATTTTTCACCTGGCATGTGGAGTTATAAGTAGTTACTTTTACAGTGTTTTAAGTATGTCAAAAGATAGGATTTTCTGAAACTACATTAATCTTCTGGAAAAGTATTTATTTTATTTTCAAAATCCATTAGCAAAGGAATCATAATTGCTGGGCAGGCTAGATCACGCTTCCTGATTCTTTGTCTACCTACCATGCTCTTGTTTGCCTCTGTCTCCATTAGTACAATAGACCTTCCTGACTGTATTGAGACACTAATCCATACTCTTTACAATAAGTCACAAAGCTAACATTTGGAAGGCCTAACTGCCTGCTTACTGAAATASATATATCATGGGGACTTGTGTTACTGCTTACCCAGCCAAGCTGGTTCTATTTTTGTTAGCGCCATTTGTTATTGTCATGTATATTTTTGCCTGTCTCATTCTTTGACTTATAGTTTGTCATGAAAGCAAAACTCTGGTTTATCTTCCTTCCACAGGATACGAGGATGGTCCTTGTGTAGGAATTCTAGCCAAAATATCCAGCAGGTGAGTAAATATAGAAAATAATGAACCTGAMCTAATTCAAGCACAGGCATGGGACTGCAGAGAAAGGTTTAGGTGATTCCACATCATTTAAAGAAAGGAGTGAGAGCATCTTTGTGTACCAGAACACCAGACAGAGACGAAAAGAAAATAGATGCTAGACTAGCTTATTACAAAGGTTTGAACACAATTTTATAACTAGGAAGAGATGGATATTTTGAGCCTTGTTAATTCCTGTACAGGAAAAATATTTGTTTTGTTCCATGTAATGAATTTGTGTTTGGAGAACATCATATTTACTATATACATATCATTATAAAATACAAGAGTAATACATGAAAAGATATATCTTATAAGATACTAAATTTAAAGGGCATTATCAGGGAAGTTTGCTTTCTTCCAGGGTAACTGACATTCAGTAGATGATATCATTTTTTCATTGATATAGTTAATCCTTCTTTTCTAAGGATTAAAGGGGATTTGTAATATCTAAGGAGATGTGATGCAGTAGTTGGCATTGCATTTGAATATTTGCAGTATGAGTATTTTTATCTATGCTACAAAAAAAAAAAAAAAGGAAAAAAAAAAAAGAAAAANGAAAAAGAAAAGAAAAGAAAATCCTCCCCAAAGACGTTTGTCATCTTTAGATTGACAATACAATATATGAGCATTAGCCTTTATATGCTAGGTTTTCACAATTTACTAAGTYCTTTCAGAATAGTGATTTGAGTCATTATTATGCTAGAAGGCATCATTTGGATATGTCCAGCTAATTTATCTTGGCACTTGATCAACCTGTTTTCTCCAGACGTTCATTATGATGGGGCAGTCTGTTACACTGTCTTTGCTCTGTCAGGATATTGCTGGACCACATTCCTAACTCACACTGTACCCACTCTAAACTGTACTTTTAACTCAAGTTCACTTCATCACAAGAAAATATTAAATCCTTGCTTTCTGTACAGTGCCTACGCCTTAAGTTATACAGAATGAACTACAATCAGCAGTAGTAGTAGTAACTAACGGAGTTCTATCTTCTTGCAGTGTCTTGTGCACCTTATGATTCACAGATTGACCCTCAAAGCCTCCTAGGTCCGTAGAGTAAATCTTATTAAGAAAAAATAACCCATTCRAAAATATTTAACTAGAAATAAATTTTGAGATCAAAAATATAGATATTTCTAAAACTGAAAAAAAAATGGTTTCACTGCAATAATAAGAAAGTCATTTTTTTGTTCAGTTTCGTCCTCCTTCATTATGTTTTTTCTTGCAGGTTTTCYTGCAGGTGCTGCAAAGCGATGTCCTTTACTGTTTACTATACAGTGCTTTATAGTTGCAGAGTACTCTATAGATCAGCTGCCTAATGACTGCTTCAGCTGCAGAGGGGACTATGTGCACCATAGTAAGACGATTCAGGATGTTTCAGTGCATACATTAGAGCATAAATAATTTGCTATAAAAATCTGATAACACATATATGTCTTCACTCAGTTTTTGGATGGAATCAATTCACTCCAACTGTGCTCATGTTCATCAAGATCTTTGTAACAAGGTTTCTAGAGAGAGTGTGAAAACAATAATGTTAAATATTTTTTAACCATTACAACTTGAATCAAAGATCATTCAATTTTCAGATGATAAAAAATTACCTATTCTGATACTATATTCTGATTTCAGTACTGAATGATCATTTATACTAACTATGAAATGCCAAGAATTATTCAATGACATTTAGTGGACACTAAAAACAGCAAATTTAAGCAAATGAAGAACCTAATATTCAAGGTTAATTTAATTACAATAATTAACACATGAACTGCTGATAAACATGTTGCTTTGCTTTTTAAATCAATAAATTCAAAACTTTCATTTTGTATAATGATATCTCTGGTGTAAATGGATGAGCTCTTACTGCTTCAAGATACATTTTGGGGAATACGCAAAATAATCAAATGGAAGTTCTTTTAAATTAATAATTATGACTATGCTTTTGAAACTATTAATATGCATCATGACTRCCTATACTTTTGTGGTTTTGCATTCATATATTTATACATATTATTTGGAGATTCTTGATTATCAGATTTCCTTGATACATGGATGATGGGCTGAAATAGGAACTATATATTTAAAGCTTAAAAATACACAGAGAAATGGATCACAGATACTTTTTTGTTATTGTTGTTAGCTTTACTCAAATTCATTTCCTAAATTCATTTTTATTTAAAATACAAAAATATGTTACTTCAACCAAAACTTAGATTATATATGAATAGCTTTACATTCATAAGCTTTCAAAAATCTTCTATAAAAAAAAAAAATATTTTAATGTCTATTTTAACCAATATAATACTTAAATATACTATTTTATTACCTATCACCTCTGTCTCAGGAAAGGTGATGGAACAGCTCATTCTGGATGTCATCACTAAGCATGTAGAGGACAAGAAGGTGATCAGGAGTAGTCAGCTTGGATTCAGCAAGGGCAAATCATGCTTAACCAATCTGATAGCCTTCTCTGATGGAATGACTGGCTGTGTGGATGAGGTGAGAGCAGTGGACGTTGTGTCCTTTGACTTCAGCAAGGCTTTTGACACTGTCTCCCATWACATCCTCCTAGGTAAGCTCAGGAAGTGTGGGTTAGACGAGTGGACAGTGAGGTGGATTGAGAACTGGCTGAAAGGCAGAGCTCAAAGGGTTGTTGTCAGTGGCTCAGAACCTAGTTGGAGGCCTGTGGCTAGCAGTATCCCGCAGGGATCAGTACTGGGTCACATCTTCATCAGTGACCTGGATGAAGGGACAGAGTGCCTCCTCAGCAGGTTTGCTGATGATACCAAGCTGGGAGGAGTGGCTGACACACCTGAGGSCTGTGCTGCCATTCAGAGAGACTTCGACAGGCTGGARAATTGGGCAGAGAGGAACCTCCTGAGGTTCAACAAGGGCAAGTGCAGAGTCCTGCACCCAGGGAGAAATAATCCTATGCACCAGTACAGGCTGGGGGCTGACCTTCTGGAGAGCAGCTCTGCAGAGAGGAACCTGGATGTTCTGGTGGACAAGTTGGCCACAAGCCACAATGTGCTCTTGTAGCCAAGAAGGCCAAAGGTATCGTGGGGTGCATTGGGAAAACTGTTGCCAGCAAGTGGAGGGAGGTGATCCTCGCCCTCTACTCAGCCATGATGAGGCCTCATCTGGAGTACTGCATCCAGTTCTGGGCTCCCGAATACAAGAGAGACATGGAACTACTGGAGAGRGTCCAGCRTAGGGCTACGAAGATGATTCAGGGATTAGGGCATCTCTTCTATGAGGAAAAGCTGCAAGAATTGGACCTGTTTAGCCTGGGGAAGAGAAGACTGAGGGGGAATCTTACCAGTTTACCCAAATTCCTGAAGGTTATTTGTCAAGAAGATGGGGCTGGACTCTTCAATGGTGCCAAGCGACAGGACTAGACGCAATGGGTACAAATAAAACACAGGATGTTCCACCTGAATATGAGGAAGAACTTCTTTACTGTGAGAGTGAGCACTGGAACAGGTTGCCCAGAGAGGTTGTGGAATCTCCATCCTTGGAGATATTCAAAAGCTGTCTAGACAAAGTCCTTTGCAAAATGCTCTAGGTGACCCTGCTTGAGCAGGGGGTTTGCACTAAATGATCTCTAGAGGTCCATCCCAGCCTTAATTATTTTGTGATTCTCTGATCCCATGATTCAGACTGAACAAAGGGAGCAAAGTTGCTTTGGAGATGCAAATCTTTGACTCTGGAGCACATACAGTAATAGAGAGCATTGCACAGTATTGCCCAGTTCCTGAGCACTGAGAGAGAGATAATTGTTTTATTTTGTAGATTATTAATTCATCATTTCTAAATAAAACTTCAGGCAGACTAAGTACTGATCCTATAATTTGAGTAAAAAACTAACTCTACAAGCAAACTCTTCATTATACCATGACTTAATATCATCTCTGATTTAAAAGACACTCAGCATATGTAAACACTGCAGGAGTTTTGGTTTGGGTATGGAAAACCACAAGATTCTCTAATTAACAACAGCTTCAGAAGTGTATTGTATTTTTCATAGCTGCTATTCATCAAAATACTAATGAAAAAAGCTTAATCTTAACATTGACAGGATTACAGTCTAAGGCAGTAGAAATAAAAATTTCTCTACTCAGATCAGCTACAAGCTTATATAAACCCATAGACATTCATCTCTTTAGATCAATCATATTTATTTTCTTGTAACATAGGCATTTTATGAGAAGTAGCATTACATTAGGCAGGAGAAGGGTGACCAAGGTGTGGACTACTTTCCAGACTATCTCATAAAGTAAAAGTACCCTATGTGTAAACACAGCACTAATATGTAAAAATGTTTCTCAGAAGCTAATTCCACCAAAGAGGAAAATTAAGAATGAAACTAACTCACAGGAAGTTTTTGTTGTTGTTGTTTTGAAGAAAAAGAAATTATGAACATGATAGTTTAAAAGTAAAGTAAATGAAAGGCAAAAGTTCTTTCTGGTTCAGTTAAGAAAAACTTAATTTGTTCAGTTAAGAAAAACTTCAGTTAAAATTGCATCCTAGTGTATTGGTAGAAAGAAGATTAGAAATGAAGTAGCATTATGTTAAAAGTGAGAAAGAAGGAAAACTAGGTAGCAGTTAGAATGAATGAGATACAAAGTGAATAAAAGTTGCTTTACCTGTATTTGGCAGGTAAAGATATAAGCCAAATGGAAACAAGAAAAAAAGTTATATTGTATTTGAATGTTGATAAACAAGATAAATACTAAGCACTRTCTATAGAGACCTACCTAACAATATCTAAGGGTATCAAAAGTGAGTACACAGCTCTGAGGGCAAGAATGGAAGGTATAGGGGTCTAGTTGGTGTTCTCCTCCATTCAGCTGGTGAAGAGGAAAGATACAGTGAGGAGAGGTGTATATTGTGGATCAACATCAATTATACAGCTAGTGTTATGACCATGAAAACATCTTTGAAGACTGAGGACAACTGGAGGGAGACAGGATGCACCTGACATAGCAGGGCAAAAACATCTTTGGCTGGCCAAGATGGTAAGGAGAGCTTTAAACTAGGAACTATSCAAGAGAGGTTATGACATGCAGTTAAGTGAGGAAAGACTGAACATAGATGGAAAGCAAAGGAACACCTGATGAGAAGGAGAAAYCTCAGGAGCTATTGTTTCCATGTGCAATCACAAAATGGTGATGTTGGAGTAAGTGTGTCAGAGTCCAGTACTCTATTATTAAGTTCTTTTAGATATTTCACACATATGGAGATTGTAATGTTTAATATAAAAGTTTACTTTGAAGATATTTGATATTGTATGAGATTTTTTTTTGATTTAGCAGAGCGATCCAGCAATATACTGAAATACAGTACACTTACAGAGTTCAATCATAATACCGATGTAATTGCCATTACTGGTCTCCACAATATGCTCACTGTTATGATGTTGAGCATCCTCAGTCTCTGGGAAGAAATACATCCRTTGAAGCCAGTTCAAGCCCCTTACTCTCTGTAAAATTCCTTTGTTAGCTGTTGAGGTTTTATACTCTATGTTGGGCTCAGCCGTGTATATACTTCCCCCATGCTGGTCTGGCTAATCTCAGAGAGACATTCACGTTCTTTGGATCAGCTCAGGAAGAAACATTTACACTTTGTCTATGGCTACTTATCTAACACAAGGCCACTCTCAGCAGCCCTTTTTGAGTTAARATACAGCCAATTCTCTGTGCAACAGCTATGATTAACAAGTCACATCCTACCCCATTCCTGAGCTTCATGGGCACCTCACCCTTGCCCATCTCCTCTGAGCCTTCTTTCACAGTGGAACGGCTGACTTGTCTGTGGTGCAGCCATGGTTAGATACAAACTCTTCAGTGAAGACACATAAGGGTGACTGTGTGGGTGTGGTGGCCCTCTGTATGAARGAGAAGTATGTACATATGAAGCTTCTGTGGGGTGGACAACGGGCTGACAGAGAACTTGTGGGTCAGGATCAGAGGAGCTAGCCAAGAATTTTATACTGTGATGAGTATCTATTACAAACCACCTAATCAGACTGAGAAGCTGAASGATTTAAAAGACTAAAGCCTCTGGAGCAGAAGCTCTGGTTCTTACAGGTGACTTCAACCTTCATCTGCTGGAAGGGCAACATAGWAGAATACTTGAAGCCAAGATTCTTGGAAGGTGTAAAAGACAACTTCTTGGTATAGGTACAGGATTGGCCAATCAGGAGTGATTCACAGCTGAAYTTGCTTCTCTCTAACAAGGAAGAGCGGGTTGGGGATTTGCTGATCAATGGTCACATTGGCTGTAGTGACCAYGAAACAGTGGAATTTAAAATCCTGAGGKGAGTGAAGAAGGGAAGTGGTAGGGCACTGATCCTGGACTTCAGGAGAGCAGATGTGGATATCTCCAGGAGCCTGATAAATAGGATCCAAAGGGAAGCAGCTTCAAAAGGTTAAAGAGCTCAGAAAAGTTGGAAATCCTTTAAGGACAGTATCCTTTAAGTGCAAGGATTGTCCATTTCCATACTCAGAAAACCAAGCAGACAYATCAGGAGATCATCTTGGCAAAGCAGGAAGCCCATGGCAGAGTTCTGGTGTGAAACAGCAGTGTACAGGATGAGGAAGTAGGAACAGGTTACAAAGAAGGAATTTAGTAGCATTAGAATAGTTCCAAAGCTCAGATGGAATTGAGACTTGCAAGAGACTTCAAGGGCAAGAAGAAGAGCTTCTACCACTATTTTAGTAGAAAGAGGCTGGACATGGAAAATAGAGCCCRTTGCTGAATGAGATGGGTGAATTAATATCAGCAGACATAGGCAAGGCTGAAGTACTCAATGTCTTCTTTCCCTCAGTCTTCACAAGCAATGTCTCCCAGGCCTCTCTGATTACTGAAAAGTTTCAGGAAGACCCATCACTAATGCAGGAGGAATAAGGCAGGAACTGCTTGAGAGAATTCACTCCACTGAAGTCCCTGGGACAGGATGAGCTTCATTCAAAGCAGCTGAGAGAACTGGTCTCTGTGCTTAAAAGACCACTATCATCTTTGAAAAGTCAGGGAGAGTGAGAAAGRTTCCTGATGACTGAGGAAATGCAGATGTCACAGCAGTCTTCAAAAAAGATGGCTTTGGGAAGGACATAACAGCAGCCTTCCAGTACCTACCAGGAGGTTGTTAAGAAGATGGAGTCATCTTTATGGCAATGATTGGTGGGAGAAAAAGGAACAGATATAAGCTGAAAAGAGARGTTCTGACAGAACATAAGGAAAATATTCTTCCTACGAGGACRATAAGYGAAACAGGTAGCCCAGAGAGGTTATGCCATCTCCATCCTTGAAGGTTTTGAAGATCTGACTCCATGAAGTCCTGAGCAAACTGGACTGCCTGTGAGCTTACCATGCTTTGAGAATGAGGTTGAAATAAAGACCTCCTGAAGTCCCTTCCAACCTGAATTATACTAGGATATTTTCATAGATAAATATTTTCAAATCAGCAGGGGAGATAAGGTTGCATATACATCTATGAGAAGATTTCTGATCTCCTGATCCTCTTTTACAGAAATTTTTGACTACATGAGAAATTCTGGAAGATTCCAAAGGAAATAAATTTGTACCAATATTSAGAATGGACAGATAGGATGGTTTAAGTAACTGTAGACCTAATTAGTCTAATTCTGTAGGCATTTCTATGCCTAATTCCTAATTTTAGGCATATTAACAGACATGCTGATAAAGAATCAAATATGRAATTAAAATAAAGGAAAAGAATTTGTATTAATAAAGATGCCTTAATAAGTAATGTTACTCCTTAAAAACCTACTTTCTGTGATGAAATTGTTAAAGTCACAGATGATTGGATTGTTATTTGACTCATAATTCAATGTTATAATTATGACATTCTGACTGCTGAAAATAAAAAAAAAAAAAAAAAAAAAAAAAAAAAAAAAAAAAAAAAAAAAAAAAAA
Organism: Rhea americana; assembly: GCF_003343005.1. Lineage (NCBI taxonomy): Eukaryota > Metazoa > Chordata > Aves > Rheiformes > Rheidae > Rhea > Rhea americana. Next base: position 7,890,675 of record NW_028185037.1, on the reverse strand, counting down.
AAAAAAAAAAAAAAAAAAAGGAGGCACCAAGATGATTAAGATGATGTTCAAAGATGAGTGAACCTTTTACCATATGAAAAAAAAGGCTGAGAGAGCTGGGACTGTTCTGCCTAGAGAAGGACCTTATCAATATGTTTAAATATYTGATGGGAGTGTGTAAAGAATAATTGAGCCACACTCTTTAGTGGTGCTCGCTGACAGGGCAAGAGGTACAATGGGCACAAACTGAAACACAGGAAACTGAATATGAGGAAAAACTTCTTTACTGTGAGGGTAACAGAGCAGTGGAACTTCTGTAGTACAAGCTCTACTACTGCTTGTAGARGTCATGAAGTCTCCATGCTCAGGGATATTGAAAACCTGACTGAACATGGTCCTGGGCAACCTGCTCTAGCTGACCCTGCTTTGACTAGAGGGGGCTAGACAGTCTCCAGAGGTACTTCCAACCTCCACCTCARTGATTCTGTGATCCTGTGAAGACTAAGAGACATATTGCATGGATTAAGAATTACTGGACTGATATATCTCAAAAYAGTTGTCTGTGCTGAATCAGGACTGAACAGTAGTTTTCCTAGGGGGAATCAAAAMTGATTACTATTAGGATCAACACTATTTAACATTTTCATGAGTGTTCTGGAAGTAAGTATCAAGTTACTATCGATTATATTTGCAGATGAAACAAAGAWTTACAAAATGATAATTAAAGATGAGAAGAGAGTAACCACACAGAAAAATCCAGATTGAAGCATTAACTGGCCTCATTTGAGGAACGGAAAAAAATCTTTTAAGATTAAAAAATTATAGTTATAACTACAGACTAGGAAATCACATCCTGGAAAGCAAAACTCTGAAAGACTCCAGGGATTTTATAGACATGCAACATCCTGTGCAACACTGTAGCAAAGTAGGCTAATGTAATYTCTGGRGGAATGAATAGAATAGTAGTGAGTMAGGGTATGAAGATTTTATCTTCTTTGCAACACTGTTGATTTCAGAGTGCACTTTTTTTAAAGGGAATTGAAAAACTCTACCAAATCATTCAATAATCAGAAAGAAAAGCCCTCAAATGAGATATTGCAACAGTTAAATCTGTACATTTTATTAAAAATAAGACAGATTTCTGAAGAAGACAACAGAAAAAGGCATGAGAAAAAGTAATATCTGGGAGTCAACAACGACAACAAAAAACCTCAAATGGAAATGAAGTCCAGAGAATATATATATATATAAATAAGATTAATTAACTTCTATAATTAACAGTCAGTAAAAAGATGAAATACTTGTACTTTGGTATCTTCAAACAGTATGAAACWCTTTTCTGAATGTAGCTTTACACAAATATATGTTCAGAATGCAACATGCATTCTGTGGAACAAAATATAATCCAAGAAATTATATCAGATATTCAATATACACACCTAGCTTCATCTGCTGACCTTACACTCTGTGCATCAGTTTAGAACAATTAGCWAAGCCAAGCAACATGTTGTTTTCTATATGACTGTTATGATCAACAAACTCAAGTAAAACAATATATACAACATCTCTCATTTCATGCAAAGATACTGATTTTTAATATGAAGCAAAAGATAAGTTTACAAAGAGTATACATGAAATGTGCATACATAATATGACTATAAAAGTAAAACTGATAATTTGGRAATACAGCCAAGCAAAACTAGTATTTTTTGTTCAATGGTGCCAAAACTTAAAGGAAAAAATATTTTTTAAAAAGCTAAAGTAAATTTAAACACAAATGAATATTCAAAAATTTTCCTTCTGAAACCCCCCAAATTGTGTTTTAAAACATAGAATAAATATTTCTAATTAGAACAGGAAATTCTTGAACTACATTCCAATAGAAAGAGAAAATACGAAAGCCTCACATGTTAAGAGTCAGTGGAACATCATTTTATGAAAGGTATCATGTAAACCATACAATCAAGTGAAATTCACATGAGTTCCCCTATGTGCTGATTTTCATAGTAAAAAAAGACGATATATAATCTAGGCTGTCTTTCCAAATATCACTGCTTATAGCATTTTATCTGAGCGTTCCTGCATTGACGCCAATAAATGTGCTAGGGAAAGACTTAAGTTCCAGAAAGTATTCTATCTTTATGCCATTAAGGAATAGAGACCTCAGTTCACTACTTTTAATGGTAATTTTTTCCATATTTCAGTATTATTTCCACATTAAATCACTCTCAAACCAAGCTACATATCTAAACTCAAACTGTCTGGCTACAGCTCTCAGCTTTTAGACCTTATTATCCCTTTCTTTGCTGCACTAAAGACCCATTTTGCACCAGGAATTCTCTTTCCTGGGTGGAAGTATATATTATAACATAATCTATTTAATAAATTAATGAATGTCATGATAATGCATTTTTTTTCATATTTTGAGTTATTATATCATCACTTTTACAAAGTCTTCAGTTTTTCGGTATTTTCGCCTTAGATATCAAAACTTCAAGTGATAGATGAATATTGACCTTTTTGTTTTTCCTACACAGTCACTATTCCTATATTGATTCATCCAAGATACACATCATCTAATCTCTCATAGGGTTAAGTTGAGTGCTTATGTTTATTGTCTAGAATGCCAACCAAGCCATTTTCAGAGACTCTGCTCTTCAGCGTGCTCTTCAATAGGTTGTATGCAATTTTCTATTACATTATTCCGGAACTCACCAGGTAGGTAATTTCTATTGCTGCATAGATCTATCAGATAGAAAGGTGCTGAAAGATGAAAGCTAGAGCTTATACAATATTGACTGCAATAGAAGAACCACCAGAAAGTCAAACCTCCATCACCTGTCTTCTGTTTCTGAGTTCCTGGTGCACTGAAAAACRGAGCATGTAAGATAGAGCATGTGACTTCAAGAATTTTCTCCATAATTTTGTAAATTCTGACAGTACCAAGCTGCATATCTGAAGTCAGTGTTCATTGTTAAAAAACCTTATGATTCATGAATTTAATTCATAAATGTAATCAGTGTAGTTATGCACCATTCTCAATTATTTTCTCAATTCCACAGATGGTGAGCAGAGAGATTAACATAAAAATGGAGCTGACTGCAGAAAGAGTGATAAAACTTATTTTTATAGTTTTTTTTTCCCATTAAATTTCAGCAGATCTTCAGTCACTCAGCAACAACATTTCTTTTGGCTCCCTTTCCTTGTTTCTGGGTCTGCTCAGGGCRTGCTTCCCGTGCTCTCTTCTCCCTTTCCCCTAGACCCACGACTCTGCCAGTCTTCTCGCTTCATCTCCTGCTCAGGCCATCTGTGAAATCCAGTTGCCATACTATCAGAGCACAGAGGCCCCAAATTGCCTGCTGTCATTTTTTGTACAAGGCTTCTATTTTGTGTAGCAAATGCACAAAACATACCGCTCGTTTCTACTTTGGAGTGTGTTCAGTCTGTGTGGGTCTGCATGCCTCATGGGCTAACCTATTCACAATGTTCTAACAAAAATTGGCCAAAACAGATGAAGCTTGACTTTCTTATTCATAATTAGGAAGATTTTCCTGGGGAGAGCCAACCTGAAGAGATGTCTTCTTTCAAATATTAAATTCTTGCTTCAAAAAACACTATTGCTACAGCTTATATATATATGTATGTATATATGTATATATATATATAAACCTAGAAACCAGTTAAAAGAATTTATATATTTTTTTTCTTACTTTAAATCATGAAAAAAATGTACACGGTTTGGACTTGAAGGTATACTTTTAAAAGCTAGCATAAAACAGGATGCCAAACTGTAGATAGTGCAGTTCTGAAGTAAATTCAAAGGTACTGAAGAGAAGAGGACCAGAAATCTAACCAGAAGAAACTCACTGGAAGCAGCTTGAGTGGAATGAAGGTACACCAGGTTAAAAAACAAACAAACCCTGTAAGACTGAATATGGCAGAATATCTGAAAATAATAGCAAACAATATTAGTAGATGTAATAGAGCTTGATAGAAAGAGATACATCAAAAAGCTGTTGCAATAAAGAGTTATGAGGAATGGAGAGATATAAGATGTCTGTATATCAGGGAAAGAACTAAGAAAAATGATAGATTAGAGTAGAAAACTGCAAAGAGGAATGGAAAATCATTAGAACTAAATTATTGGAAACTGAAATGTTATGAAGAGAGTACAGTTTTCTAAAAGAAAAATGTGTTCACTTTGCCTGTGAAATATTCTGCTTGACCAAATATTCTCCTGATGCATTTTTCATTTCATTTGTGTGATACAATTTTTGTAGTTTAACTAGAATACAATTATGCTTTACTATTAATTTCCAAATCTGTAGAACAAAATAAACAGCAATTCAGTATTGAGGAATAAAATGGTCTCCTTGAATTTCAAGTTTCAAGAATGAAAATGTGGTAAGTAAAGATTTTAATTTATTTTTTTAACTTTAAAATTATTAATTTTGAAGTTTTTTTAAAAAAACTTTTATGGTAAAGCATATCTTGGAAAAGGTTCTCCAGACCCAGATGATTTGGGTGAAGTTAAACAAATGGCTGCAGGCACACGTTTTGCTGTGAATATGTATTAACTCGACATAAAGATATACATCGTGTTTGTAACCAAAACATCAGATCATTTGATTCACACTAAGTGATTCAGCTTCCAAGGTTAAAGAAAGTTTTTTCAATCTTGATGAACAAGAAGAAATTCCCAGTCCATAGGTATTTTATATTAAGTAACTCTGTTTTAGTCACCAGCTTTTTCCTTGCTGCATAGTCTTATGAAAAATCTAAAAGTGGCTAGCACTGGAGTTGCAGACTGATATTTGCAAGATGCCAAAAAGATAAACACAGGTAATTGGAATTATGTAATAATAAAAATAATAACAAACTTTTAATGGTTATTTTCTCTAGTTCATTCAATACTCCTACTCCACAAAAGAAAGCACAGTAAACTGTAGTCAGATGCGCCACTATACAGAATTCTGCCTCTATTCCCCAGACGAAATAGTATTAATCTTAACTAGCATTTATCAAGAACAACAGGGTTGCTGCAGCAGATCCAGACCTCTAGCTATCTACTACTTGACTCTAAGGCTTTATATGTCCTATATGCAAACTGTGTATGCAAAAGAGGTGTGGAGGCATAACCAACATATTCCTTATCCCTTATRTTTTTAACTCAACCACTTGTTTTATTAAGACAGGCATCTCCCATCCTGTTCATGCAGCCTGGTCTGTCAGAGAAATGTGGAGCATGCTGAGCTTAGGGAATTGACTAACCTGTAGTTGTAGTATATACAAATCCTCTGGCACCTTGAGGATATATATATATATATTTAAAATATATATTTAATATATATTATTCAGGTCTTCCTTTCAAGCTAGTGAATGCAGTTTGATATTCATATTGATAATAGAATATTGATATTGGTAATAGAAGAATATGCTGATTGTAAATAACCAGATGAAAGCTAAGGCTAGCCTATCTACTGGTGCATGTCATAATATTGTTATTAGTGCTTTTACTGACTTTTCCAGATGGTTAGCAGACTTTGAAAAGTCTGAAAAATAATTAATATTGACCAATATTAGCTAACATCAAAAGCTGATTCAAACACTGATCTTTTTTTTTTTTGTTTGTTTTAAAAGGTATAAATTTCTTCCAGAGTTAAAATTATACATTTTAGAATAAGAAAGAAAAGGGAATGAAAACAAAAAATTGTTTGTGAGTCTAAGATAAGATGATTTCAAAACGAGTTCTCTCAATTCTTACTTATTCCATATAMTTTCCAATGGATTTTGGTCTGCACCAGATATCAGTCAGATCAGAATATGGATTTGGCAGGCATAAATTTATAAACAGCTGCTGGATTTTTAATCTATCAGATTTTTTTAGTAGCCTCTTGAGTAACCATAGTGTGATACACRGAACATTGAAGCTGATGGAAACTCTCACATTAAAATCAATAAGCTYTGGATCAGACTTAGAATTCCCAAACATATTTGAAATTCAGCTGGATGATATAACAAAAATACCCTAGAAATGATCTCTTTATTGCTTTTACTGTGTTTTGCTTCACATAAAGATGCATACCAGAGATGTCCTAAACTGCTTATTTAGGACACATGACTTAAAGACATYSAGGCCAGCTTATTTAAAAATGTTTMTTTCTAGTAGATGTTATTTAACAACCTCCTGTGTTTCCAGAAAACTAGGAAAATAYTTTGTGCTCAAGTGAGATATGTGTGTCACCTTGCTGCTCTGCAAAGATAATTTTTAACATATTTTCTACTTCTTTCTAATAATGGACTAAATCATGCTAAAACTTCTTTTCGCTTAATACAGGAATGTCCTCTTCCTTTTATCTAATTAATATATCTTGTATGAATAAATCAGTGGTCCCCATTTTTTTCAGAGCCATGGGGAGCAATACTGAGTAAGTGAAATGTTGTAGGTAAGGTAAAAATCTGCTTTCCCACAGTAACCTTTTTWAAATTTGTGTTTAAATTTGTGTTTTAATTTTTTTTTCCAATATTAGGAGGTCCCACAGGTCACATCGGGGAATCTGCTGGCAGAAGCAGACCTTGGAACAAATGCAGARTACCCACGAAGCTACAATCATGTTTCTTTTCTCTCTGGTGTAATGAATCATAAATTCATTGCTAAGAGGTCAGAAGAATCTTCTAAGAAATAAAAATAGGGATTTGAATTCTCCAACTAAAAATGACATTAACTACAAATCTCCCACATGCTGGAAATTTTCCCACCATGTCTTCCTTTGCTATGTTCCAAAAGAGTGATGTTCAGTTCTCTTTTAAAAGTTACTTACTTTTATGTGAGAAGAATGAATCTCAACTGAAAYAGTCATCCTTTAATATCCCCAAATTAGTTGTTTATATGTATATGTATATGAGGAAGGAGAATGTATATTTGCCTTTTATTCTGTGTTTCCAGTTGGYTAACTGCTGACTAATTGGGTTCCTGCTCAGTGGCACGACTATTGCAAACTTTGCTAAAGTTTCTCCATGCACTCTGTGGAGATATGTTCCTTTGATTTGTTTACCAGAGGCAAACACTAATGACCAGTCTGAAAAAAAATGCTTTGACTGGACATTCAGGCTTTTACATTAGCTAAGCTGCCATTTAGCCATAATATAGCTTCCTCAGTTCTGCAGAACAGCTTAAAAAAACCTGTCTCACACATAGAAATCTGAGGCTTCCTTAGAKGCTCATGATTGCTGCAGTTGCTGAGCAGGCATCTGTTTCCTACTAAAAGTCATTTAGGATCCAGAAAACAGGTACCATAACTTAAAACAACTGTTTGAGAACTTATTCTGAGGCACAGAATAATTYAGGGTGGAAGAGATCCTAGTCTGTCTAGTCTGACCTCTTTCTCAAAGTAAAGCTAACTTTGAAGTTATATCAGATTGCTCAAGGCATCGTCTAGTTGTGTTTTGAATATCTGAAAGGGCGGCGATTCTACAAGCTCTCCAGCAAACCTGTCGCAAAGCTATCTGTGACTCATTTCTTTATATCTGGTCAGAATTTTCAAAGCTACAATTTATTCCTTATATAYTTTACACCAAGTAACACATCTTTCTGCCTTGGTAAGTAGTGCTATTTTCTGCTCCACTTTGTTCTCCATGAAATTTGCAATCCTGGATTTGTTATGACCTTGCTTCAGTGGGAAAGACTAGGAATACTTCTTATTCTGGTTATGAGGTCAGCTTCAGAGTGTACATATGGCAGGCAGCTGCATAAAGCAGCAGACTGCCAGAGGCGAGGCATGAAAAGCAGCAGCAACAACCGCTACTTTAGATTAAAATAGTAAACTATGTGTCTAAGTCAATAACAGTGTTTAAGATTCAACTACATTTTCAGAGAGGCACATAAGAGAGAGACCCCTTTCTCTGTTGTTTTAATGCCCCCCTCCCCTTTTTAAGCAGCTTACAGGTGCTGCAAATCCTGTTCAAAACATCTCCCATTTTTTTAATAAAGGATCTTTAGTCAACTGTAGGCACTGCAGAGCTGAGACTCAAGTTACTAAATCCGTTTGCTAGCTCTAATCCTAGGTGCCTATCTAGTTTTAAGAAGTCACTTACCTCTGTACTATGGATGTATATCACAAATTTGACACATGAAACCAAATGAACTACTTTGACTTTTTCAACAGAGGCTTCCATCTGTATCATCATGAGTTTCTGTTTGTTTTGTTTTCTGCTTGCTGAGGTCCACCACACAGTAGGCTTTTCAGGCCAGAATTTTTTTTCTATTTATTTGACAGAATTCATTTTTGTACAAGCTCATAAAGTCAAGTGTASTAAATAAAGATTACATGTCCCCAGAACACAGGGGAAGGAGAGAGGATAACAGCAGGATTCCCCTAGCCAAACTGTGCCAATTTCCTTCTTTTATCCTGTTCTTACCCAATAAATATTAGCACTCCACATTTAAAGCAATATTTATACATAACTCTGGTAAAAAGACCTTACTTTTCTTCTAATTCCCTTGCAAATATGATAACTGGAATAGGGGAAGCCATGAAATAACTTTTAGAAATAATTCATCTCCTACGTCAAAAGATTCGACAATACTGAAGGCAGAGTGATTCAGCTGTTCAGATTGCAGCTAGCAATATYGGACAGTAAAGGGGGAATGCCTAGCAAGCTCTAGTATTATCACCACCTGGGAAATGCTGAACGTTACTGAAGAACAAGCCTCACAGAGTATAAGTATTTATAGTACTTGCTACTTCGGGCATGGGCTCGAAGATGCTGTTGTGGCTATGATATGTTACTGATTTTTTTTTTCTCTCTAAGGAATATCTACAGATATGACAATGAGTTATCTGATGCTTAAAGTATATGTCATCTGGAGCACGATCTAGAATCATGAGACTTTTAGTAGTCATTCTGTTAAAGATTTTGAAAACTAGTAGACAGAAAGATTAATCTAAGCACAGAATTACTCATAAGTACAGTAAGAAGAGGAAGAAATAATCTTTCTTAAACTTAAGAGGTGACATTTCATAATTCCATAAATAGTAGTGACTTCACATTTTCTTTCCTTGCACTTCTAGGAATCTCCATTACAAACAAAGTAAGTGATAATAATACCAAGTCCTTAGATAATAATTTGTATGAATAGATCTTAATATATTCTGTAAAGTGTCATTCCTCTTATTTAAAAATATATAATTCACACATTTTTATTTCTGAGATGTAAAACTCTTTCCAAAAAGAACATTACATCACCTATATCATAGTCTTTTCTATCACATGAAAATAACTAATACTGCAATAATGTCAAATAATACACTTCCCTCTCCCAAGAAAGGGGGCAAAAGCTTGTGCTACCTAAATCAAAAGTTCTGCCTTCACAGTTCATCCAAGAACTGACRGGATTACTCGTCAATCAACCCTGACTGATCCTGGACAGGATATGAAATACCATAGAGCTCCTGCGGATTCACACGGCAGAGAGAGGACCACAGGGTGGCTGAGCTCTAATGCACATTATAGGCACAGAAGCTGCTCATTCCTGTAAAGCTGTATTGTGTGAGAATCAGATTAATTAATAATACTTTCCCTAAGCGTAGCAGGCTGGCTTTTGGGTACTTTGAGATCTCCTGAGATAAGAACAATGATTTTGGAAATGTGCAAATTAAAAGCCTCCACCTAGAAGTCATACCCACTTGAAGACCAAGAGAAATGACAGAGAAACTCTTGAGGGCAACTAAGGAAACTGTCAGATGCCAGACAGGAACTGTGGTCAGAAATATGGTCTCTTTTGTTCTACTTTGCCAAATTAGCGAAGATATTGGGAAGACAGACAAAAGAGAGAACATCATCAGTGGAATACATGACTGAGAAAATAAATTTCCAAACAATTTTCCAGATTCGTAATATTCAACATTCTTTCCATCTAAATAAGTTGCCAGCTGGCAAGACTGCCTTGACGAAAGGCTCCTAAACAATTTGTTCATGCAAACAATTCTATACAAACATATAAGGAAGGATTCTTCATACCCATGCAGCGCAGAAGAAATCTGAATCAGCTGTGTCCCAAGTGATCACTACTGTAAGGTCACGTKCTTATGACCAGCAAAAAGAGTGAACAGAATTAAGGGACTATGACTCCATCATCAGTTGAGGTAACATCATAACGTAGATCCTTACTAATCTTTTAATTATTTTTTCTCTCCTTACAATGATTAGCACTAATTGTATTATTTTCTGACAATTAGGCAGTACAAAATCTCATTTTCCTAAGCCCCAGGGAACATCCATTCAGCTCCTACTTTACAGTAGGTTTGACAAATTAACCCTTCTAATATCACCCAGAATATAATGCTAATTAAATATTAAATATTAAGATTATCAATTAAGTATCATAAAACAAAACATAGATGGTGTAAAAACAAGAAATAGTTTCAATAATTTTAAAGCTCCACCTTAAGTGACATTTTGATGTAAGCTATGATGTATTATGATGTAAAACAAAGAATGATATGCTGCTTAATCACAAAATTAAGAGAAAATGAATGTAGGTCTAGAGTCCAAAAAGAATATACTTTTTAAATTCTTTCCTTATCTAGATGCTGTATGAAGTATCTACATTACGAAAATACTCTTCAACAAGAGGTAACAAATCACAGTTGTCAATCAAGTACTTTTAGGAAAAGAAGGGGAATTTCTTTAGAGCTAGATGAATCCAAACTTCTACCACGCCCTTTTGGGGATATATGCAGTTTGCTCCTGCTTCTCATAATTACGAAATATACAAATCCATATACAGAATTATATGTGAATTCRGTCGTTCTGGCAATCTTCATTGCTGCTTGTGTCTGTATTTCAGCAGAAAGACGAACAATCTGGTTGTTTAATTCTCCTTTTTCCATTAAAAGAAAAGAAAAAGAATGAAATGAAAAACAAAATCATTTTCCTACTTATCCCTCTTTCAGACTCAAAAACATAAATCAAAGATAGTTATTATGACTTATTTTCATTTAGAGGGTAAATTTATCACCTTAAATTCATGAACTACTAACAATGATTTTAATTATTTTAACTAAARTTTTTGGTAAAAAATCATGGAAAAAGGAATCTATTGATGAAAAAGAACATGCAGTTGCCCATGAAGTTACCAGATGAAATAGGTACATAGAATGTAGCACTTTTTCCCCAAAACTACATTAAGTAACTGCATACATACATACATACATGCATAAATATATATATATATATATATTTTCTGTATGTAATTTCCTATTCCCTTTCCAAAGAGCATAAATGTATTTAATGATTTGCCTGTGCTCTAAAGTTTTGATGTTCATATTGACTGTGTTATATAATGACAATGATTAGTAGATACATGCATGTGTAGTCATATTTTGTTTTTATTTTAATATGTAGACTGTGACAATGCAGAAAAAAACATAGTCTTTGCTTGTACTTATAAATTGCATGAATATATGTTTTTTTATTTGTCTGAACTATATAATTTGGTTTTACATGGTTGATCTTAAATTTATTAATACATGATTTTTTTCTATCAAAGAGCAGCCTCTGCTTTACATTATGGATGGTTTTAATTTAAACCATAACATTTCATGTCCCTTTTAAAATAATATTTTCACATACTGATGTGGAAAAAAAATCTAATTTCATTTTTTTCATTCATTGTTATGCACACTATAATGAAATAAAAAATGAARACATTTGACTAAATGAATGAAATTGAGTACAAAATAATCAAAGCAAAAATGCAACAACATTTCTATTCCTGCTTATCACTCCAGTATTTTTTTTACATGTCATATTAACGTAATTTTTCTTTTTTTTATTATTATTATGTGAGAAGGAGCATAGAGAAGGCTAAAATATTTTTGTTATTCTAGAGAAAGCTCCTCATTCTTAATGACATTTACAACTTAGCATAATATATATTCACTTGACATCCCTGAATAGTAACATTAAAAAGACAAAATGCTTTTTGAAATGAATATTTTTTTATTTTAATATTTCATGAAATTCTGAAGAGAATTTTTTCTTTTATTGTATTTATTAGCTTATAAATAAAGAGGGAGGGTTTTTTTTTCTTTTCTTTTCTTTTTTTTTTTAATCACCCTGCACAAGATAACTTCTCAAGATTTACCCAACTGTAGTTGACACTGTTGACAGCATTTAGCTATTAGTCATCCATGTAGAAAAGAACACAGGATATAGGTGACTAGGCAGTTCCAGAAATTCTTTGGCAAATACAATCCATATGCATACATGCTTTCTTTAGTATCTTTTTGCATATCAGTAACAGAACCTTAGCACAGACCTCCACTTGGCAACACAAATGCCAGGCAATGAGTTTATAACAGTCTTCACTAAATTTTTACCATAATTTAATTTCATGAAGGTATGTATGCCATATGGCTTTATAAATTTAATTACCCTTTGTTACATGCTATTTTAGTCTGTTGTGATCATGACATACTTTGCAACAGATAAAAAAAAAAGAAAAAAGAAAACTTATATTTCATAACGATTTAATTTTTATTTTACATTTAATTTATTTTGTCTTCAGAAAGACATGTAGAAAATGTGTAAGCATWACCAGGCTATTATTCTCCTATAGTTTTCAAGCAGCTGACACTAAAACACTTAAAACTTAGGTTTTCTCTATGTTAAAAGATAGTTCAGCACTTTTGATGCTTCTTGAATTTATTCTCCCCATCCACATGGACTTAGGGCAAGAAGTGGGATGAGAAATAAAAAGGTCACAAACTTTTTAATGCTAAAATACTCTAAGATTACTTTAGTTCTTTCAACAGTTACAAGAGATGTTATAAACGTGAGGATACAGAGCACATCATTGTATCTGCCTGTCCTTTCCCTACTATGCTTGCCAAATAAGTGAATTATATTTGATTCTTTCATAAATRCCTAGTATTGAAGCTACTAGAGACTCATAGAGAAATTCAAGATTTATTTCTTTGATGCTGCTGTTCTCTTAGAATGTGGATGATTGCCAGATGTATATACCTTATACGACATAAAGCATGAAGAGCAGTCTCCTTCTCTGGAGATAYTCAAAGCCCRCCTGGATGCAACCCTGTCTACCATGCTCTAGGTGACCCTGCTGAGCAGGGAGGTTGGACTAGATGGTCTCCAGAGGTCCCTTCCAGCCTTACCCGTTCTGTGATTCTGTGATTCTATCTCGGAACAATGGATTGAGACTTACGTTTCATTAATGTAATGTTTGTCAGCTGTGAGATATTAGATGTTTTCTACAAGATATTAGATAATATTTATTTTATCAAGGTTTATTTACTGCAACATGTTTATAATGAATTGATTTTGTGATTAACTTCAAATAGAAAATTATTTAAGACACACCTCACCTATTTGTAATAGGGACAATAGCTGTTCTTATGGTGGGAATGATACTATGTGACTTCATTAATAATTCTGCAAATTAATGTAAGTTACTGCAGAAGTAGAAAGCATCATTACTATTGAGCGCAATCCAATTTATCTACATCTCTAAGCAGAAGTTTTGCATTTAGGATTAAACAGCTCATCTTCAACAGTTGCAATGCACAAAGGACACACTGAGTAGAGTCCTTATGTCTGTCAAGCAAGGAAGAGGGAAAGGAAGCTTCCAGGCTCTTTAAGTTTTCATGATCTCCTACTAACAAGAAATGCCTACTGCAAACCTACACTTATGAATATTCCTCATACAGCTGTATTTGTGACAAAAATAAATCTGACAAWTTTAGGTTAATTTTCATGGAAGTGTGAGTCCAATTTTACCTGTGAAACCTACCCTTAATTCTTCCAGTCTGTGCTATGTTTATGCAGCAATATAATGCTCTTTAACAAATTATTTTCTTCAAAAGTAACATGCACAGATACTGTGCATGGTTTTCACTGCTGGACATTTGACATGACTGAACACAAATAAGTCCTCTCATCTATGCAATAATACAATAGCACTCCAAAGCTCAAAGTCTCTGGGCATAACTACAAAATCTGGAAATCTGAGGAAATAACACCAGTTTAGCATGCAGAGATTTCTTGCTAATGATACAATTTCCTAAAAGATCATTTTGACTTTTCTGTGATTTGTTCTGCTGCCTTCAACCAAACTGGGAAAATATCTGCKCTGTGAAATAATTCAGCCTTCCATCTTGTTCCCAGGTCCTAATTTCCTGATTGTCCACACTCCATACRGTCACGGATTCTCTTTTTGGGGAGAGTTCTTCAAAACAAAATGCAAGTGCGTAGTTCTGGGGCAGATCACTGCAGGAACCCCCTCAATAACCAACATAGGTGACACTGCACCATATTTAGGTCCCTCCGCTCTGCTTCACATTTCATTAGGAAAATGAAGCTGTTAATCACATAACACACCATAATTTTTATTTTCTGGAAAGGAAGCTTCTTCCTACCAGTTTCCTTATTATTGTCACCTATCACATGGGTGACATGGGCACCTATTTTTCTGTGTTATCTCTGCCCCAAATTTACATTTTTCAAGCTAAAAAGCACAAACCGGAACCACAAGGGCTAGGACAAAGACAAGGGCTCAATCTAATTTCCTATAAACAGAAAACAAAAACAAAAAACAAAGAACAACCAACCTCCTCCACTAATTACAGAAGTTGTGTAAGGCAATTACTTCAATGAGAGAAAGTAAAAAGGTAAAACAGTTTTATTATTTGTTTTCTTCTCATTTAGATTGACTTGAATAATATAAATTGTACAGGTAGCATATGCAGACTATGGCAATTAATGAAATATTACAAACAATATTTACTCATAACCACTTGAGCCTGTTGAGTAGTTTCTTTCTCCAAGGGTTCCCCAAATGCTGTCTACTAAGCACTATTATGCCAAAGATTTGGAGTACAGTATCACAAACCAGCCATTGATCACTTCTTTTATTCTTAGAGCAAYTGTTGCAAAATATGAAAGAGGATGGTTTGTGATGAAAGAAAATTTATAAAAAATGAATAGCCTGGGTAAACTTGTTCTTCATATAAAAACACAATGAGATTTTATTCTAGAACATATGGAAACAGGGAAAAAAATCCGAATGTTTTTCCYATGATATATACAGCAGATAAATACTATGAGCATTGTCAGGTTGCCTTCACGCTACTTAGTAACATATTTGGTTAAGATAAATAGCATTTTATCTTTCATTTGCAAACAAAGAGTATTTGACTGTAAATAAAAGGAGATAAATTTGTTGGTCACTTATGACTGCCCCTCAGCAAGTTTTACTACAGCAGGAAGAACAATTATGATATTTAAACATATGTGACATGAGCATACATCCTAAGGCAGTCTGTTTGCAAGCAATTCCTGACAGACAAAAGTGCTATGAAATAAACTGGAGTTGACAGAGTCCATAAAACAAGATGTGCATTTGCCTGAAGATGTAAAGTACCAGACAAAGAGCTAAAAGTATTGWATATCTCAACATAGAGTACTGTGCCCTGTGGTTTTAAAGGGGCATAGATACATACAGAAAGTTTTATATATTCTGAAATAAACAAAAAGGGACTTTCTCTCCTTGGTCAGACTGTAAGTTATATAGCTAGCATAAGGTTGAGAAAGAGAAAATAGTAAAAAACAAAAGTAAAACAAAACAAAAGCTTCTAAACTGTATCATCAGACAACACGTGCATGTTTAGAGAATGCAGGCAGCCTGGCTTCTAGTTGAAGAAAGTTTCAGTCATGTAGAAGTGACTAATCTGATTAGTTTGAGACACCTTTAAATGGCTTACTTTTCAAAAGGCATCCTTCAATATATCTTGAAAATTAGATGCTAAAACTGTTGTGAAATATTGTGTTATGAAAAACTGCTCATTTTGTTCTTTTCTTTCTTTCTTTCCTTTTTTTTTTTCCTAGTTTTGATTTTTGTATGGCTGGAAGAAAGACCCACTGTAAGTGTCTATACGGGCCTAGAGCCTTCTCACAGACAATTTTTAGGAAGATAAATACATGGTAATACCACAGGTGGCAGGACGAGGGGAATGATTACAGCCAGCTTTCAAAAGTAATTTAGTTTTAGGGTTCTTTCTGAGCTGATCTCTGCAGCTGCGCAGAATCCTCCTAAGATAAACAGTGACTTTTAGATTTTTTTTTTTTACTGTAGGAAAAGAAAGGAATCCCAGCTGGAGCTCTACCATAAAAACATGAAGAACAATTTAATCTTTAAATCAGGGTTAAACTTTGAGTTGGCTCTAATAATGGAACTTCTGGATAGCCTTGATGAGCAGAACTRTGCAGATCGGTGTATACTCTAACACTGTTTCTACTTGTTGGTTGATGGCATAGAGTTTGAAGCAAATTCATATTTAAACAGATGGCTAAATAGAAAACTAGACATGCAGTAGGAGTACTGACACAATCCTAGAAACAGAGAATGCTGAAGATCAGCCCGGCATTTTATGGATGAAGTATTAAGACAAGGCACTGTATAAGTTTGGGAGTATATCTATAGCTTCCATCATAATTTCTTGGTACAGTAAGGAAGCCCTACTTATTCCCATAATGCTTAATTCAATGTTTTTGCTCTTACTGCCTTTCAAGACTCATGTAGTTTAAATACAATTGCCTTATAATGGATATATACTCTTCTAATAAGTGCCAGTGACATACATGCAGTTGATCCTTTGATACAGTCTGTCRGAGTTCTGCTGTACAAGTGATCCTAGTCTAGGACATCCTTTCTCACTGACATATATTATTGAAGTAATTAAGACACATTCCATCTGTAAGGCCCATACATATCCTGTACCTGTTATGAACATGTAATGAAGTATTCCTCTCTATCCTGTAGCATGTTATCACCATTGCTATTAAAAAAACACTTGCTCTTTATTAACTCTGCAAATAGGTTTGGTCAGACTTTTTTGGATTTATACTGATGCCTGGATCTTGTTTGTTTATCTGTTAAATGATCAAGTAAGTACTATCTGTCACAGTTTTGGTTTAACTTTGGGTAATTGTGTGATGCAACACTTACTGTTATATTAATTTTGATATATTTCTGTAACTAATAAATAGTAATAATTGATTGTTGTTCTATGTAGAGATTATTMTGTATATTCTGAGTTACTGTGTGTTCTGTGGCCACAGTTAGAGTGCTGTGTTCAGGTCTGGGCTGTCCTGTACAAAAGAGATATGGAGCTTCTGGAGTCCAGCAAATGGTCCCAAAGATGATGAAGGGACTAGAGTATCTCTCATACAAGGACAGGCTGAGAGAGTTGGGACTGTTCAGTCTGGAAAAGAGAAGGTGGGATCTTATCAATGTGCATAGGTATTTATACTGCTGTTTAGGGGGTTAAAAAAAATGAGAATCAGACTCTCTTCAGTAGTGCCTAGTGACAGGACAAGGTACAAGGAGAACAAATTGGAATACATGAAACTGCACTTAAAAATAATAAAATAATTTCTGTCCTGTGAGGGTGATTGAAAACTGGAATAGGTTATCCAGAAAAGTTGAGGAGTTTCCATCCTTGGAGATATTCAAAACCTGACTGAACACGGCCCTGGGCAACCTGCTCCAGGTGACTCTGCTCTGAGCAGAGTGATAGGACTAGAAAGTCTCCAGAAGTGCCTTCTAACCTCAGCTACTCTGTGCTTCTGTGATTTGGTAGAATGACTTATTTATAACCCCATAAGGATAATACAATGAAGAGAAGTACAGGCATAGTATGATAGCAAAGACCTTGAAAGTGTGGGCACTATATAAGACCAGAGACCACAAGAAAGTAATAAATCATTAGTGGTCAGTTACTGGTCATTAAAGGAATACAGTCTTGGAACCTGGGTCATACTGGTTTTAGGGATAAAACAGAACAAGCATCCAGTATATATATGTATATATATATATATATGTATGTATGTATACATGTATGCATATGTAAAATATACCTTATATAATGAATTTGGATATAATGTAGAATTGCTAACCAATGAAGAAAAAACAAGGTGTAAAATGTATTAGAAAAAATGCATAAACATAACCCCAAGTAGACTCCAGATTGAGAAAGAAGAAACACCTACCACCAATATCACACTCCTTCTGACAAAGAAATCATGATGCAGATAATTCAATGTAAAAGCTTTTTCCTGCCATCTTCTTGAGCAAGACTAACTCTAATGATGTTAGGATGCAGAAGGAACAGGAGCAGTGAGCATAATGGAGTAGATTCAATATAGGCTGTTTACATTAGATTGAACTGTAATACTTATGGGAAGTTTATATGCAAGTATTACTATCATTGTAAATGGAATAACATTTTTTTTCAGACTATTAGGAATCTAATGAGACCATCAGTAAACTTCTAGTTTGACATATAAATTATGTTTCTTCACTCCACATAAATTGAATGATGTTTTTGATCTGGTACTCCAGAGRCTTGGTTGTGATTTTGACACAACAGTCATTCCACTTTGGAATATTTACTTTTTTCCTTTGGGCTGTTTCATCTTTATGTTGTAACTTCTTCAAGTGTTTGGTGTCCTATCTTCTGGAAAAGTACTAACAATGGAAAAAATAAGGTTGAGAAGGGGGATAAGTGAGTAAAGAAGAGGAGTGCAGACATAGATGGGATTGACCAGTGGCTCTACTTTTGAAGAACTGTGCTAGCAGAATTTATCTGTGGAAGTGGTTTGGTGGAAAAAAGGATGTAAATTTTGAATGACCTTTCTTAGGGAAACCAATGGATTGGCCCATCTACAGGAATAGTTCTTTTGCTGGGGGAATATATGTATTTGTGTGAAACACCTGTAACTGCAAAACTGATGGCTCTTATACTGAGGGAGGATCTGTTTCGCTTGGCAGACTATCCAAGCATCCTTTTTCTTCATTGCTTCATTCTCTACTCTAAAATTATATTCATATTATGCCAGTTCTGCTCCTTCCCTGCCAAAAAAGCACCCAACCAAATCTTCAGGATGGATAATAAAATTTACCGCAGTAAAATGAATTTAATTAAAAAGACTATTTTCTTTGTAGGTAACTCATTCTTACTCATTATTGGAATAATTTTATAAGTAGCACTTTATTACTACAGATTTTCTTATTTTCTGATTTCACAAAAAGCTAGCAAAAGCTTCAGAGCTCATTAGTTCATATAGTCTGTTTTTTATGGGGACCATTCTATGCAATCCATTTGTAGAGTTCTGTTACTGGTCCATTTATCACCCTATGTAATCTAGATATTTTTCCTCTATTTTTATCAATCTTTTTTCTTCATTACTTTACCTACTAGCTTGTTACACACTATTGTTTCTTCTGTCATCAAATAGACATCAGCTACATTGTTAGAGACAATTTCTTTTAAATCTTTGTGCCTTTTAATTACTATGGGAACAGTCTTTTAACCATTTCTTCAATCTCTTATCTTTTACTCCTTTGCATGTGTGCTAGTTCAAGTAAGCATTGAAACCCTGTTGCAATCTTCCACTGCAACACCAATGGAAGATGTCAAATGGCATTTTCCTGAAGCAATGAAACCCACTCAACACACCACAGTTCTGCAAACAACATCTGTTAATGTGTAGAATTTAAGGAAACAAATTACAGATATGATGAGAGTAAATCACATAGGAAAAAATAATCCTGATTTCCCACCTACAGGACAACAATATTCTGCTTCATGAGTTAAATGCATGATCAAGATGTGAAATACAGAGAAAAAAAAGTTAAAAAAAAACCTATAAAAATATTTTTTTTTTCCAGATAAATCTTTCAGGGAAGGAGCATCCTCCTCTGGTTAAATTACTTTGGAGGGCAGATGATTAAATTTTCTTAAAGAGGGCACATTGATGGATTTAGGACATGTAGTAAACGTGGCATTTTTTTTTTGAGTATGTTTACATACTAGGAACTTGGTTTATAGACTGACATGCTTGAAGATACATTTATAAACCATATGATGCTATATGTGATATATTTTTCATCCTTTTTGACATTAAAGTAAATTAAAAATGAGAGACGGCCTCTGCTTTATTCATAACCTTTGATGCAGTATTATCCTAGCAACTGAAAGTTTAGTCATCTTACATAACTGTTTTCCAAAATTGTCCAAAATTTCTAAAAGAAAGYAAAACCAATGATGCACAGAAGTTCACTGAAAAGAGGATTAACTTGAAATATTGGGAAGGTATTTTAAAGATGTGTTAAAGAGGTCTGAAAGATATGTAACCTACCAAAGGAAAATCAAAGGAATATTTGCATAACTTACTGACTGGTATATATTATATTTCTTTCTTAATGCCTAATCACAAAACTTGAGATCTGGAGCAAAGASAAAGATGGTTTTCTTCAAGGACTGGTTCGAAAATGATTTAGTATAAAATTCCATTAATGATCCTATAGAAAAAATACATTACTAGCATAAAAGAAGATGAAGACAGACAGTGATTTAAAGAATGGACTCACTTTGAAAAGAGATAAAAAAAGAATAAATAGAAGTGGAACAACCAGAATAAAAATACTTAAAATAAAATAAAATAAAATGTGAAAGTTTCTTGCTTTTATAGACTAATAATAATTTCTCAGATAAACTGAAAACTCACCTTCTGAAAAGAAGTGATGAGGAAGGAATATGTGAGCATATTATCTGGTCACAATAAAAATATGAATTGTTAATATGACACAGTTTTGAAGAGGGCAAATTTACACCTGGCAAAAATTAATACTCACAGATAAAAATACTGATTAAATTATATGATTTTTCTGAAGCTTGAATTTGTAATACTCTCATTTCAGGAGCAATAAATACAAAGTGAAATGGGGACAAAAAACATCAACTAGTTGATCATTTTGCCTAAGCTAAAGGTAAATTCTGGTATAAAAACTATTTTTCCAGGAATGTATTTAACCTGGTTAATAAAAGAACATATTTGGCCATTTAAGTGACTGTTTGGGAATCCTCCAGTTAGGAGCACTGAAAGCCTAAATGAAAATTGACTTTGAGTTTATGATTGAGGTCGTGCGATGCCATGGCTTAAAACAACAATAGATTGAATTGCTGTAGAATATCTTTTGCAGTCTTATGTACCCATTCTTTATTCCATCAATTTAAGAATAGGAATACAACAGAAAATATGTGCATAAAACTATATTATTAAAATAAATGTAGGACTTTGAATATCTCCTTGCCTCATCTTATTATCCATAGGGGCAATATTTATTTTCTTTCCCATCAAATATTCTCACTATTTAAATTGTAAGGTACTCCAAAGCAACACAATAATGCCCAAACGTCATTCAGATATAAATATTAACACGAGGGAAGACCCTTAGTAACTTTTATTATCGGAAGTCCCCCTGCCATTCCAATGATACAGCTTTCTCCCAGATAAATTTAAGATTCAGAGTTGAAGAAATTCAAAACACATCCTGAAGCAAATTAGTCCAGGCTAAGTTACACAGGTCTGGGTTAGTGGATTAGGAAGGCAACTGTGTAGATTGAAAATCTTGATCTTTACATCCCCTAATACTAGTAAGCACCAGCTCCATAGATATCCAGCCACTATGATTATTCTTGGACTATATAGATAAACCTGACGTGCCTCAACCAAATGGGAGAAGAAAGTGGGAGTAAAATTGACATATGACCATTTAAGAAGCTTTAAGTGAATTATAACAACCTCTATAACACCCTGCTCAAAACTAACTGATGAGCAGCTTCTTTGTTGTTAAGATCTTCAACCTTTATAAGAAGCTATTTCCTCCAGTGTTTGTGTCTACCTCTTGTTGTACTAAAATGACTTCACAAATTCTTAGCAAATTATGTTCTAATACTTCATTATCTTCTCTTTTATATCATATGCTGGAGTATATATAATAAACTAGGTTAAATTAGCACATTTTCTCTGAATCACCCGCAGTAAATTACCCCTGAGAATCAAAATTTCCCCGAACTTCTCCTAGAAATTTGTTGACAGTATTCAACATACCATCCAAAGAAGAATGTGGTTACTTTTGTTATCAATATTTTTTTAATTTCTTTCTATGGTAGCACTGGAGATCAAACAAGGAAAAAACAACTTTAAAATAAATATTTTAAGGATAGAACTGTTACTGAGCTTGCTTTAGTTTTGTTTAACTTTGTGTAATTATGTGATTTAACTTGTACTATAGACAGGAATAATAAACCGTTATGTTGTGTAAAATAAAGTAGGGAATAACTCTAGGATGCAGCAGGAATATAGGCCTAGGGTGACAGGTGGACATAGATACTAGAGGCCCCAGGTCTACCAGCTGTTCAGCAGTGGCCATTTACTGATAGCAATGCAAGCTTAAGACCTAGGCAAATCCAGTTTTAAGGGTAACAAACAGGGTAAACTGCATACGTCCAAGATAAATAAAACGTCAATTTTATATAGTAAGATAGGATATAATACAGAATTCCAATGAAGAAAGAACAAAGTGGGAAACACGTTAGAAACCACACCTAAGCAGACCCTAAGGTGAGGAAGAAGAAATCATCAATATCAATATCATGTTCATCCTGGCATAAAGGCGGAAAATTTCCCCCATGAACATCATGATCTTACCAGTGAAAAGCCTCAGGATGTTACCAACCTGCTGTAAGTCTCTTCCCTGACTGAAGGAAATTGTTGACCTTAAGACCCAGAGGAGCAGTGGAAGGCTGGGCAAAATACCAGTAAAACTCAAGAAGGCATTGGGAGAGGTTCTTTGTACAGCAGCTTTAACCTGAAATATATTTATGAGATTTTTTTTGTATTAATAATTTAGGTGGTGATTGTTAGCATCATTGTAACTGAGCTAATAATAACTATCTGTTCCATTTTGGTTATGCTGCTAAAATTTTATGTGGACAAACAATAAATTCTTGGCTTCACAAGCGAGGAATGTTTACCTTTTTTGTGCATAACAATCTAAACAGGCAAAGGAAAAGTAACAGAATATACAAACTAAGTGAACCAATTACACACATCAAGTAAGTCTTATAAGCTTTGCTTTATTTTTTAAATTTCCTAAGAGGAGCTATATTAGAGATGACAAGGGATTAGCTAGGCTAGAAAACTGAAAGGAGGAGTAAAAGCAGTAAAGAAAATACCTCATTAGTCCTGTGGACATAATGTGACTAAAAACTATCAAAAGGAACTGGTGTCATCCATATGTAAGGACTCCTAAACAACCTGCATTGATTTTGCCAGCCTGCAGTGCGTACTTGACCATTTCCAAGATTTAATTCTAAGTACATAGGGAGTATAGCTCCCTCCACACATGGATTTTCCTGCCCAAAACAGGGCTTCCTATAGGCATTTCTTGATACATAGTTCTTGATCCACTAGTTAGTAACGTTAAGTTATCCATCTTAGTATAGATTTTCTTCACTACTGCTGGTACAATGGACATAGAAGCCACCCTGTTATTTACCAGAAATCCACCGAAATCAAACCCACACTGATATGAGATATACCCGCAATGTATTAAATATTAGTGAAACACTGATACTCTCATTTTTGGGATCTCTGAGTTGTACAAAAATCCCAATTTAATTCCAGTTATCTTGTTCAGTTTACCTTTTGATTAAATAGACTTTTACTAGAAGAGTTCTTGCACATCTTCCATATATCAGACTCTATTTCTGGCTCAGTCTTCAATGATTTCCCATAGTAATTCACAGGATTCACTTGATCTATTCTTACAAGCTCTGTATTTAGTGTTTTGTATTTTCTCTTTTGCAAAGACTTTTTAAAGCAATAAGGAGAATCTCTTTCATCGGTAAATAATTGGTCTCTTCTTCAGCTTTAGACTGTTGGGTTTAATATTGTTTCTACGTGTCAGCCAAAGACTGACCTGTTTCTTTTTCCATTATTTCTCTTCTTCCATCATTGCTACTACATATTACCTGGTACATGCATACAGTACTAAGATATTTGTTCTAGGATGGCTGGCTATATTTTCTGTAGTCTTTCAGAAGACACAAGTTTAATTAAATGAACTTTCCAATCCTTAAAATCATATTATTAATGAGTAAAATTCCAGCACAAGGCAGTTACAGATCTGACACTTCCTTGAGAGCAGTTCAAACCTTTGCATTAAGCTTTGGGGAGCACCAATATCATTGAGTTCTGCTTGACAGTGTTAGAGCTGYAGGAAGATGAGTAGGTGACTGACTTGGCCCTCTACTGAGGTCAAGTTAACTGAACTGGACAAGGGAAACTACAGGACATGATATGAGGAAACTATTGTATGTAGCAGATAACAATCTCAAAAGCTGACCAAAATTAAACAGCACTGCAAAGGATGGCCAAATGTCATAGGTGCTGCTGGGAGAAAGGGCCAAGCCCCACAGACTGGTGCTGAGATGGTGCTGAGGATCAGTGGGGGAGTACAAYCGTGCAAGGGTAGCAGTTCCAGGGTGTCCATCCCATTCGTGTGCAGCCATGCATGTACGGTGCCAGAAATACCAAATCTAGGTATAGATGTAGTGAAGTTGAGATCAATGGGGTAAAAGTAATTAGGATAAGGTTTTTGTTTGGGAGGGGATGAGGGTGGTAAAATGGAAGAATCTGTAGAGAGAAAAGGGAGGAAATATGGTATATAGGGGTAGCAAATCATGTGGTTGGTCATGTTTGACAGTCCATGTCACACAGCTCTGCATTTGAATGCAAAAGGCTGGAGCAGGGCAGTAAACTGTTGCCACTATAGGTGTGCTAGACTTGCTTCCATGGTATGGAGGGRCCTGGTGGGGCTTCTCTGGAGTCAGAGATTAGTATGAGGACCATGAAATGAGATCAGACAGTCTGCCAAGATGGAAAACTAAATAATAACTGTAAATTGACATTGTGCAGATCAGATAATTCCACCTCAGGACATGATGAAGATTCCAAGTGTTTAACAGCTATCAATCATTATTTCTTGGAGTAATTACTCAGAACATACACATAAGAGAAGAACAACATCTGATTTTATCATGAGAAGTGCACATGATCTAGCTGAAGATGGAATTACAACAGCTTCTTTAAGATGGAGAAAAAACATACATAAATTCATCTTTATTGTAGATAGGAAGGCTAAAAATTTTAAGATGTGTTAGAAAGAAATTAAACCAGTCAAGTAGAAAAATAAAATGCTTATTCATAGTGTGCTTGTCTATGGCAGAAGGACACGATATTAGACGCTTAGACTAAATGTAGATCACTGCACAAAAGGTACTTGAAAAAGAAGTTAAGAAGTAAACAATTCCTCAGTATAGTTACACAGAAATCTAGAAGTAGCCAAAAAGCATCCTTAAAAAGTAGAAACCACATCAAAATGAGTGAAAAAGAAGAGAACATTCAGAATATCTGGAGATGTTAGTTGCCYGAGGGACTAAAACTAAGAATAAAATGTTTTCACTTATAATAAGCAGATAGTTTTCTACAGACTAGCACTAATCCAATATATGGTCAAAACGAAAAGGCAGCATACATAAGAGAAAACATACTCGAGGAAGATAATTTCTGTGTTTACTACAGGGACACTTAAGSAGTTCTTACAGCACAGAATAGAGAACAAGTCTAAAGAAATGCCTCAGACAGAGCTGCCAATGAAAGGCATTCAGAACTAATAATTCAAATAATAGCAAGTTGTCACCACTTGATTATACCACTCAAGAAATGCTCGAAGAACATGAGCTCACTGAACTACAAAAGTATGATGTACAAATTATCTCTAAATTAGACTCAAAAAGAGAAGAACAGAATGTCACAAATAAAATGAACAATCATAAAGATCTCCTAATGTTTTCTAGAGAACTAGTAGAAGAAATGATATTAAATGATAAATAAGTAAATATGCCAGAAGAGAGTCAATATGATTTTTGTAGAGAGYAATTGTATCAGAAAAAAGCTATTATTTGAAATAGGTAATAGATCCGAATTAGGGTGATGTATTGTACTTTCCGAAAGATTTTAGTAAGGACTTTTGTCAAAACTTCTTAAGACGTCGGCGTATCACAGACAAATAGGTAACCTCTTAGGTATTAATAATCAGTAACTGATTATTAATGACAGAAAAAAATGATCAGTTTGWGTCAGCTTCTGCACTGTGCAATACATTTTCGCCATTTATTCAAGAAAAGCAGTTATATTAAGCAGACAAAGTTTGCAGAGAGATGATATAAAATTATTCATTTCTAAAACTGACTATAAGGACTTCCAGAAGAATTTCATAATAGTGATTCTCTTTTGAAAAAAGTCACTGAAATTGAGTTTTGATAGTTGAAAATTACTAAACAATAGATTAAATATATAGCAGTAAGTATAAATATGTCCCCAGAGTCTTTTGATTAATTATTTCCATTAAGGAAAAAATCAAATCTTTGTAAATAGTATTCTGAAAACACTAGCTCAAAACCTGATGTCCAAAAATGCATATACAATACCCAACATAGCTAGGAAACTGAAAGAAAAAAAAAATGAAGGTGCCATTTTCCTACTATGTAAATCCAAGGGCTTTAATAYTGTGCAAAATTCTGGTCACTTCATCTTCAAAAAATAGAACTGAAAATATATACAGAACCTGTGACAGGGTTTAACAGAGACAGCAGTCAAGTAGTGATTATATCAGAAGAAAATAAATAGATTGATGGTCCTTACTAGGAAAAAAAAAATGAGAGAGAGAGATAACAGAGGATCGTTATGACAAAGGTTTATAGAAGTACAAACAGCATTGAAAGGAGAACAAGGAATGACCATTTATTATTTCTCACAACTGAAGAGCAGTGAAACCATGCCCAAAAACCAAGTAAAACAAATCACTAGTCATGTATCACAAGTAAATTGCCACAGGATATTACTCAGCGTAAAAAAAATAGATGGGTTCAAAATGAGAATAGGCAAATTTACTAGTAAGTCCATTAGCAACCGTTAATGAGAATCATCTTGCTATAACCTCTGGCTCAGAATTTCCCAACAAATCTTTTATTGTTGAAAGACTAYGATAGGAAAAGAATTACGTTATATATGCACTGTTTATTGCATGCTTTACCTAAGCATTGACTGGTAGCTAYAGAGAGAAAAGGAGTAATGATCTAAAGAATTGCTTTGACTCATTGTAATTATTTATATGTTGTTTCAGATTAAAATAATACAAAATTAGGCTGAAATTATCTACTTTGAAGGGTGATAAAGATTGAACATTGCAATATTTATTAATTTCTCAGTAGCACATTTTATGGTTAAGAATAGGTACATTTAAAGGCACAGAAAAGGTTCAAATATTTTCAGTTCTGATTAACTAAAAGCAAATAAAGTCATTACAGTTGAGGTGGAATAAAAAGAAAAGGTGGCATAGCATTTACATTAAAGAACTGTTAGCAGTCATAAAAAGATGTTGAAAAGTTAAAATTTTCTAGCTATATTTAAAAAATTGACAGGATGAATGCATTTAAARCAACAGTATTTGAGGAAGTAATATAATAATAATTTCTATTTAGCTCTGATGCATTTCACATCTTCAATATTCTCACCACTGAAGTGTACCAGAGTCACAACAAGGAAGAATATTCATTTCAATTTTTAGTTAATTTTTTTTTAAGGATGGTTACTTTTTGCCTTTGTTTTCCTCTTTTCTTTCATTCTCAGAAGGTTACCAAAGACTTATTAAAAACAATGGGGTATTTATTGTGTAACTAACCACTCACAATGGATAATTTTTCCAGATTTATCTCAAACTGCTGCAATTACATTCTTCTCACTCAGGAAGAGAAACAAACAAGCAAACAAAAAAACACTGTAGAGGAGCACACTCTGAAGTGTCTATAATTAGAAAGTAAATCTTTTCTTTTGCCCAAGTGTCAAGATATTGCAGGCAGTCTTATGAATTCCTCAAGCATGAGCTCTGATTCTGAATACCTGGGTGTCAGCAACACTTTATGCAGTTTCAGCCAATATTTTAGAGCTAACTGTAGACAAATTTACGGCTACATTAGCATTGGAGCAAATTTAAAGCTAGTTCAAAGCTAAAATGCATGTTCTTGCAGAGTTTAACCAAAGTAAATACTGAATATTGCAAAGTTTTGATTAGTCAGGCTAAATATGAAGCAATATGTGTGTTAAAGTGCCTAATATTCTCCATTATGGTCTTCAGTAACTCTGAAACAAATCAATTTTGCAGTGAACCATGACCCTGTGCCTTCCTCCACATAATATTGTTTTGAATTCCCTTACCCAGGTTCTTTGGGGTTTTCGTTTGTTTGTTTGTTTTACTACTATGAGTAGGCAATTACAGAACCCCATGGCTTGTATTTACACAGATAAAATAAAAATGGCTCTAGTTAAGTGAGTGTCTTCTATGAGGGTTTGTAGTATATGCCCTTGAAGATTACTCTCAGGTGGTTTAAAAACTAGTGCTTGACTGCTAGTTATTACTGCCTCAGTGAATAGRTACCCCCTTCTCGTTAAAGACAAAGTTGCTGAACGTAGTTCAAACCACGGTGTTTTAATTTTGCATTTAAACAGTGAAAATATTTACTCACTCTCAGCTAAAAAGAATATAATTTATATCTAGAAGGAATATCCAACTGCAGTAAGAGACGAGTACAATAARTAAAAAGACAATGATTTCGTATACTGCAAATATTTCCAAGAAATTATTTACCTTCTGAAATCAAACTGGAAGAATTGGAGCTAGTAGTTCCAGTTAACTCTTCTTTCTGTAAGTCTACTGAAAGTAAGTTCTCTTGAATTCACTGCAGAAATTAAAATCAATTTTGACATCTCTTTATTTTGTCAAGATTTTCCTTTTTATAACCAATATGTAGTCCATGTGCTAATTTTCTAGCATAGAATAGAAATCCGACTCCATTACCTTTATCTTTCAAACTCCATGAATTTTGAATGATAATGTTTTTGGAGGAGTAAAAAAACTCCATTTAGTGGTCACGTTTAAGGATTCCTTCTTTGCTTCTGTAAATATTCTGTGTAGACAGCCTTTTTGAAGGAAAAAAGATTTGTATGGAAGTGAAARGGAGTTTGTAAAAGTAGTAAATTATTAATAGCATACTAAGAACCTAAAAATCTCCAGTTTSAAAAGGGAATTGGAACGTTTCCTGAAGTTATTGGCTTAGGATTCTTTGTTATTAACAAAGCTGTAGTTAAGTGCCTTTGCTAACAGCAGTATTGAAGGCCTTATTCATCCTTTAACCATAAATATAGGCTCTTATTCCTCATTYCCTAACTACTTTTACAAAATAGTTTAGTACAAGTTACATAAATGTCAACATAAAAAAACTGAGCAGTATTCATCTGATTAGTCTTAGACATCAGCTACTGGAAAACATGAATTTCACCTTAGAAAAACCTAATGTTCTCTACTGACAATCAACTGAGTCTAAAATAAGGTATGGTTTTGTGCACTGTACATTGACTAGATACCAGTTGCTATGTGAAGTAACTATAAGAAGTATAATGACTACGGCCTTTCAGAATTTTTGAAAAAAATAGAAATGCTTACTCTAACTTACACTGGTGTTTGGTAAGATTTATTTTACAGCTCCTGGAATTTATATTTTTTTTCAGTTAGTGAGGAAGCTTTCTTTTACTCTTTCTTTTAATATATTCATATTGACCAGAACCAACCTGGAATTTTTATTTGCAATTTTTAAAATTATGAACTTGAAACAATAGTATACAATCCCACTATGAATTATCTTTTTTTCAGATACCCTGAAAGAGGCATCCTGAGATRTTGCTTCAGTGATTACACAATTGAGATCATTTTGATGATCTTTGGATGCTCTCATATATATTAATAGTCCAGCCTAAYTTAGTGTGAAATGGAGTTAGGAAATAAAATTTTTGTATTTTCTCATTCATAAGGATCATAGCACTAAAGAAATGAATGGCYATGGGATTCTAGAGAAGATCATGAAAGTTTCTTTTGGACAAATGAGCCCCAAACCTGCCTTTTTGGCAGCTGAGAATCAGCCATGCTTCTGTAAAACACCCAACCCCTGTAGGAAACCCCTGTAGGAAAAGATTTCAGACCATTTAACGCTAAGTGTTAGCAGGTTCTGGTAGTAAAAGGGTGAAACTATGTGAACCTCTGGGGACTGATCCAGAGAAGCAATAGGAAAAGCAAATCAAAGCCAGCAAGTCTGCATGACATAGCCTCACCGAGGTATACTATCAGGTCTCAGGAAGGACAACCACGACATCATCTTTTGGAAAAGCTTAATTCCTCATTTACTGCGTGAACCTGGGAAAATGATTCTCTAGTCTGTTTGTTTGTGTATATATGTGCTGCCATRGATCCTATAAAATTATCCAGCGGGCAAGGATTTTTCCACAGTTYGAACATCGGCATTACTTACAAACGTACATGTTACATGGCATAAATTATGCTGCCTCTGTGCTACAAAAGGTTCCTAAATGTGGAGAATATCTCTTATAATTAGCTACACTACTTTTTGGTAGTGTGTTAGATAGTCAAGAATCAAGACAAAGAGCTTATATGAATTTATTTTGTCACTCTAGCTAGGACTAGAAAACCTTAGTGTGGYACATATGACAACTGGAACATTAGAAGGAAGACTGCTTTGCCTTTCCTTATTATCCCCACCCTGTCTCACAACTACCGCAACTCGCTGAAGAAAATGTTCTGCACATCCGCAGAGATCACTTTCCCCTAGCTTCTTGCAGCTGTATGAACCTTATAGTAAGTTTAGTAATCCTAAAGCAGCACCAGAGTTTCAGTTAAAAGTGCCAAGAGAGTAGTGAGAATGAGAGAAATGGGCCATTGAGAAAGATATAAAAACATTTTAATTGCAAGAGCTGGAGCTAGGCTTTTTGTTTCTTTTTATTTTGCCACTCTAGGCAGCTGTCTGTCTTGATCTGGCCCTTTGGACAAACTAGACAATGAGAATATCATGAGGAGAAYTATAATGTCACTTCCCAGCACCCTTTAGTTAGAAGGTTTTAGAGAAAATTCTTGATATCTTCTAAATTTCTAAGTCCTAATTAATTGATAGGGGTATATCGTGCTTCAATTATATGTCATTAGCAAAGAAAAGATGTCAAAAGAGTTTACTAATGAATATATGCAAGTAAAATCCTTTGGAACTGGGAAGCTTTTTGTGTGTGTTTTGTTTTGTTTTTCCAAAAAAAAAAAAAAAAGAAAAGAAAATCCACCCTGCAGTAAAGGCAGAGTACCCGCATCTAAAAGTGAAAGATAATGGACTTTTGGGGAAAGGTGTTGGTAACTGGTGGTAGAAACTTGCTTTATTATTTTGCAGTGGGACAAAAAGATGGTTGGAGGAAATAAGTGGCACAAACAACCATTTAAAGAAACCGAGTCTATTTGCATAAATTGCATTTAAAGAAACCGAGTTTTGCATAAATTAAGTTGCTTCATTTAATAATTAACCACAGGAAGGCATTGATTTGACAAAGATAATTGTTAAGAAAGCAAGATGGACTTTCCCAGGACTGCTATCATCTTGTTGGCAACCTGGGRAAAAAAAAATCAAAACTCCTGTTAACTAGCATTTCTTCAGCAGGATTTCATAGTGCTGTGTTCTGCATGCAGCAAAAGCACATTGGATGGGAAAAAAAGAGAGTAAACTACATCTGTTTTACAAACAGCTAGAGAAAATTGTAGTGTTTCAAAATTAAAATGAAGAATTCTAGAATTATTCTGTATTTTCCTTAGTGATAAGAGATGGAAGGCAGCCCCACTTATATATTAGCATACTGAGTTGCATGTTTTCTGGATCAATAAAATTAAGAAGATGGAAAACAGTTTGACATGTTCAGTATTTTTTTATTCACAAGGAAACATTGATTTGTCTCAGTTCACAGTATATTAAAAAAAGAAAAAGACACAAACTCTGTTCATTTACTTGCCTCTCCATAGCCATGTTCATGCTTTCTTTYAAGCTCTTTTTTCAAATAGAACAGATAGCCTCAACTAGTTTCCAAAGCCTTCAGTCTCATCTCTTCTCTACCCTGAGCTATCCTCAACCATTCTTATGACAATAAAAAGAAATCAGAAAAAAAAWTATGATGGTTGCATTTGACTTCCATTATAGATTACATTTTCTTGGATTTGCTTTTTAAATCTAGTCTAATTTATCAAACTGTATGATTACTGAGATCCAAGGCTGTGGATTTACTTAGCTCCCTATCCTGGATAATAGGCAAGCCTCTCAGGTAGACTAATACTATTGCTTCTGAAAAACATGATGAAATAGTATGCAGGGGTATGGTGACTGGTTACATTCATTTGATTATATTTCAAATTAGYTCTTCAAGCATAAAACAAGTCAACATTTTGTTTAGTGCATAGCAACTTGGACCATGACCTTGTCCAGGATTTCTAGGCTCAGTCACAACATAATCRGACTTGCTACATTCTTTTTTTACTCTCAGTAACAAAATTAAATCTTGCCTTTGAGTGATAGATGTAGCATCATTCTTTCAAGGACCTTGCAATGAGATTTGGTCCACTTTAGTAAACAGCTATTCAGTGGCATGTTAATTGAAATTCTGAGTAGCAGTTGTCGAGTTGTCACAACTGATCTTTACTCCTAGCAATAATATTTAACCCTGTTCAGGTTTTGCACTTCTTCTTTGATAAAAAGTATGGATAACATAAAAAGAAAGAAATTTTAATGACRCATTATAGATGGCCAATAGATATCCCAAAATGTGATTACTAGTTAATTCAGGAAGGTTATTTTCATTGGAATAATAATAATTATATTAAATCAAAACTCCTTACGTATTTTTTGTGCTTAATGAAGAACATAAAAAAAATGTAAGTGTTAAAATAACTCCCTCTTCACAAATGCTTACCATTTTACTTAATGACTGAGAAAGGTAAGCTGTAACTAATTATCTTTCACTATTATTAAATTATGTCTGCAAAAAAAAGTGTTTAAAATTTTAAAGATCAGGACCTCCATCTTATATTAAGCACTATAAATGTATATATTTCTTTGCAAATGAAGAGAATAAAGCCAGTACATCAACATTTTCCCCAAATTTCATTTCTATTTTCTGTAGAAACCTAGAGAAAAATTTTCCTTTTCTCCAAGAAGCAGATTGAAAACAGTAAGCTCTCTTATCTAGATGTTTACTGCATAGGCATCTTGCTGGAACATGAACAACAATTGAAACTGTGATTGCTCATCATCTATCATGGAGAGATGTATAATAAGATGGCATTTTAATACATCTCATTATTATCCTATTATAATAATCTCTCTTGCAATATGAAGCAAATAAAAGCATGGCATGTTTCTATCTGGGCTACATGCACTATGTGTCATTCATGTCATAATCATTTAAGTCATAATCAGCAACCACACAAAAGTCAAGGTTAAGATAGTACTGTGGACCGCTGAACTGAAACTGAGTTGATAATATGTAAGGAAAAAAGGTTACGTTGCATACAGAAATGCAGGACAATTTCTTCTTGGGACATTTTGGAAAAAAAAAAAAAAAAAGTCAAATTTAACTGTGAAATGGCTGTTCTTTTGAAGCTGTAGAAATTTACTCCAATTTAGATATTGTCCTTGGATTTAAGTAAATTTAGAGCACAAGAGGATCAAACTGAGATAGACATAAAAATTGTTTGTAAAAACAAATCAYACCCTGACAACAGGAACCAAAATAAAATTCTCACACTAAAATGACACTTTTATCTGAAATCTATTATTCCTGTTTTAGTTTGTTTGCTTCTGCGCTAGGCTCTGAGTACCTACGAGGATGCATTGAGATGGAGAAGTAGAGGCATCTTGCATAACTTTGTCAGTTTCTCCTTGAGCTGGAGTCGTACTTCAATGCATGTAGCTGCAATGGTGGGTCAAAGGCTTTCAAACCCTGAGATAATTGGCATCTAGAATATAATTCCAGGGTAACTAGGTTGTCCATAAAGCAGTATATAGGACACAAGCACTATTTGCTTCTCCTCAGTTTCTTGACATGAACGTTATCAGAAGACTTCAATTAGGGAAACTTTAAGGGCTCATACTGCAGACTGTGCAGGTACAGTTACGCTGTACAGCCTAACCTATGGACTAAGCATGGTTTAAGCAAGTACTTTCTTTGCCTTGTTAAAGGTTAGAAACATTCACAGAAGCAGAGAGTATATTTCATTTAAGTGGCTTCCACTGTCACTTCTTCAGTCAAGAAAAGGTTCCTTCTTAAGATACATTAACAAAATCCCTTTGATTGCCTGATATGAATARTGGAGATATATTTATCAGAAAGATGAAAGCATATGTTTTAGTCTTGATTAAATATGTCTGTTCATCAATAGATATAAATTCACATATTCAGTGATAAATGCATTGAAATATAATGACGCTGTACAATTACTTCTTGGAGCATGGAATCTGAGTACTGACAGTTTTCAAACATGATGTGAATGAATAGTTTTCATACTTCTAGATTTTCCAATCAAGACTTTAAAAAATGCATCTTAATTTCTGTATGTATATTTTATATACATATAATAAGAGGGCACAGAACACTCATAGTGAAGGATGTAATGTCCTTTTGTTCCTACATAWTCATGGGATTAAATACTGCAATAAATTTCCCAGCAATAGCAGTCAATTAACTTACTATTGAGGTGACCCTCAGACTTTGCTTTTCAGAATGTTTCCATATGCAAGAAGGGCAACTTTTGTTAAATTTGGCTCTGCTAATACCTAAGATAATTAGAATTTCCATGATATTAACTTTCTACCAGAGAAGCATATATGAGAGAAGTAAAAACAATCAGACTTCCTTACTGTGTCACCCTATAGAGAACAGTGTTAGCTCAGCCCTTCTTAGGCGTTTGAGAAATTACATGCAGAAAAGACAAAATATGCGGCCTACTTGCTGAAAAAAATATTTACTCTTATTCCCTCAGACACCTGAGAATATGCTACTTAGTCAAAACTGGTATCACTTGTCAGTTCTGTTATCCAGCTTCTAAACAATTTCCTGAGTTTAGGCTACTTACTTTTTTGTTGTTGTTGTTGTGATTGTTAATGATTTCTTCAATTACTATTTTTCTACAGTTTTAGTATATCTCAGTTGAAAAGTTGATCTGCMATGGAATACAAATTTATGAGAAACAAGGCTTTATTATTTCCATTATTCTTTGAACAATTTGTTCATTTCTAGGCCTTCAAATGCATCAGATCACCTTCTGTCTTTCTAAAGTATCAAAATTCCTAATGAAATACCTTTTTCTTACTACTTTTACAATATAATAGAATCTTATCTCTCCAAGCACTACCTTTGCAAGGAATGTTCTACTATATTTTTATCTATTGGCCTTCACAACCTATTTTCACAAGGCACACGGGAGAATCATCACCAAGCTGTAAATCTTGTCCTTTCTTCTATAGGAGATAACCTAGCAGAGTGTGTAAGAGCTAKATGATATAAATAGACATATATAATACATCAAGCATTGTGTTTATCTTTATAGAAACTAATATTGACAGAGGAATTAATTCAGCATTCATATTGAGAGGCAGATCTGGGCTGGYATCTATGAAACCTTTTCACATCAGAAGTCTACACCAGATTCTTAAAGAACTAATTCTAAGGTTTCAGTTTAATTGAAGCCAGTGTAATGAGTCATTATACTTGTGTTTACTGTGTCCAGGTAATTCTATCAATTAGTGTCTGTACAAGCTGAATTTTCCGTTAGTGGCTGATGGAGATTATATAGTGAGGATACCTTCCTTGTCATAAGAGAGGATCAATTTGCATTTATTGCATTGCACATTTTTTTTTATGATTTATACATCATTCTAAGAATTAGATTTTTAGCTATTCTTCTTGTATTTCAAAATTAATGAAAAGTAATCTTCTACAATTTTGCATCCTTAGTTAATTAACATGTTCAAATATTCCTGAAAACATTTAAAAAAATCTTTATTTTTAAGACTGTAGATGGCTTAAAAACATTTTTGAGTTTGGCAGTGCTGTACCTAAAATGTGTAAAATTCTCAGACATTGCAGTGATGAGTCTGACTATCCGGGATAAAAGTGGTATTCTGAGATTGCGATTTTGCTTCATTGAAAAAAAATGGAAAGGTATATATAGATTTCAAAGTCAATATGCTCTTAGCTTGTACAGCTTTTTTCAACTCTGTTTTGGACATTTGCCTTGGTATCTACCAATAAGGGAGAGCTCACAAAGAGTTTAGATTTGTGTAGTCCTTCAGTTCTAATTGGATTGAACAGAAGTATTGAAGTGTACTTCTAGATATTTTCCTTAAAAATAAAAACAAACCAAGTACGAAGACTGAAAAGAGATGGGTTTTGAAAAAGAAGAATATTATTCCCTTCTCTAAAAAAAAAAAATGTCTAAACAGATGGCATGATTATATTCATTTTAAACCCCTAGGATACAAAATTTGGTAGTGCCTTCATTGCTGAACAAAGACTCTAACATAGATAAGATGAGATGTGAAATTCATTGTTTTACCTCAGTCTAGYGCACTGCATTCTCTCAACTCCTCAAAATGGGTACAATTCTTCACTGTCATAAACATACTGGATCATCTATCAAAATATGCAGTTCCCCCCTGAAGTATCCCATATTTGAAACAAAATGAAGAGCTCTTACAGATCACCCTCCACATACGTTGGCAAAATGCTGGAGCTCATTTTGCTGCTTTTGCTGGTGCTATCACTCRTTAGCAGAACACACCGTACTGCAAAGCAGTGCAAACAACAGAACGGATGATGACGCTCACAAGCAATGTCAGGGCGGACAGCTCTCTCTAGGTAGACAGCGYTCTGTCTGCCTATGCTGTCTCCCACTTGAGAAACAAATTCTTTATAGTATACTTTGTGGAGTACTCAGAAACTAAAAGTGATGAATATAGATCACAAGCCATCCACTGTGAAATAAAAAGAACTTGACATTTTAGTGCTTTTTATTTAAGTGTTTCTTTAATGCAGTCATGTAAGATAGATCAGAAAACCCACTGCTTGGTTGAGTTTCGTAAAACATGTTGCTTGCATGTTCTTTGTCTAGATCTGTGGACTAGTAAAATTGAACAAGGGAAGTTCGTAAACATGAAACATGATTTTTTTTACCAAAAAAAATCTATTTTAAATGCAGCTGTTAGGAAGTAGATTTAGGAAGTAGATTTAGATTTAGGAAGTAGAATAGAGGAATTAATTATTCAATTCCTCATGTTTTGGGGCACAAGTGATCAGTATTGAACAAAAGACATTTAATGTCAATAATATATTCTCACACARATCCCTAATTTTTGGCAAGCTAATAAAAGCAATGTTATTTTAAATTGCTGGTGCAGAGTAGGTGCCTATATCCATTGTAATTCTAATGGTTCTAAGGATTGAAAAATAGAAAGGGACATGGAAATGCCTTCTGGGGAAATGGCAAGAAATGAATATTTATAATTGATGTTTTGCAGCACCGTTATTTTGATTACTTCAAACAAGAACTTTCAGGAGTTCCTTTAATAATATTCTAGTATCCTTTGGAAACAAAATTTCAGAAACACTACTTTTACTCATCTGTATTTTGTTTCTGATTTCTTGAGGTCTTGATGTGTAAGATAATGTTAATATCAAGTAATTTAACAAACATCTTTTCTATGAGAGATTCCAGCAAAAATGTGAATGAAATAGCATTTCAGATGACTCAGTGAAATCTCAKGGTTTCTATGCATCAAAAGGATTTGTGAAATCTGGGAATATAAGTGAAGAATGGAAACTAGGCACACAGCAAACTAAAAGTCATTTAACACACATATGAAAAACCATTGTCAGGGATGTGATAAGCCTAAAGCTCAACTCATAGGCTAAAAACAGTAACCTAAATGGTACKTACTCTACAACAGAGGTTATAAGTACTGATGCTCAAACTAATAGTAATAATAAAGTAGTATTACTATGCTCACACAAAAGGAATATCCGAGGATATGCATTACGCTAAAGATGTTTTTACTCTCCAAAAATACTGATTAGAAGATAAAAAATAGTTTTACCATTAAGTGGGGTTCTGATTCCTTCTTTAGGCCTCTTCGTTGGCCTTAAGTGAGTCACTTAGCCTCTCTTTTCCTAAGCTCCAGTCTGTAAAGTCACTAATATTTCTTTCTCATTTCTAAACTTTTCAATACAAGGACATTCTTTCACTGAGATTTTCTGTCTTTAAAAGCATGTGATCCTGGTCTCAGCTAAATGTTCTGAACTGCAAAGATAATAAATAAAACGGCAGTAGGGAGAGGCCTATTTAAGAGCCAGGCCTGGAGCRCAGCGAACAGAGGCAGCAGTTTGCRCAGCACTGTCTCGGCTCTGCCTTGAACTTCTGGGGCCCGTGTTGGACATTGTGGTCTGCYGACCCTCGTGGGACGAGGGGACTAGAGAGCRACTCTGCCAACAGGTAAGGGGAGCTGGGCAAGGGCAACTGCAGGAAGCTTTAAGCTCTCCTGGGAGACGCTCCAGCACTTACCCCCACTCTAGCTGGGTGTAGCTACTGCTAAGAGCAGTCTCCGTTGCCTCTGAATAGAGGGACTTGGGGCTTTTGACACAGGTGGTCCGTGTTTAGGGTGGATCAAGTACCTTGTGGGTYGGTAGTAGGGAGAGGTCTATTTAAGAGCCAGGCCTGGAGCACAGCTCCCAGAGCACAGTGAACAGACACAGCRRTTTGTGCAGTTAGGTGCAAGASGACATTTTTTTTTCCTGCACCAGGAGTGCCCACTCTTGCTAACATGGTTGTAACTCGCTGTAAAGCATATTTGCTGGTAGCTGTGGGAATTGCTACATCAGCTGTGTTGGAAGCATCAACCCAGACAGAGCCTCTTGCAGCAGACACTGTTCTACAGGTCCCAGGCTGCAGGGAGTGCTTGGAGCCTCTCCAGAAGGCCTGGACTGATGGTCCGCCCTCCTGCAAGAGATGTGCTGTTGTTGAGGATTTGTGTCMTCAAGTCAAAGAGTTGTGGGATGAAGTCAGTAGACTGTGAAACATGCAAGAAAGTGAGCAGGAGATRGACAGGGTGTTCTCAGAGACCGAACTGCTCCTGGAGTCCCAATCCCCTGCAGCAGAGGAGTGGCTGGAGGACTCTGTAAAGAGTGAAATAGTTCAGCACAACACTGTYGAAGAAGTCTGGAAGCTAGCTGCTTCTTGAAAGGCCCCTAATCCTCCTGTAGACGTGGAGTTACAGTAGAAGAACAGGTTTAGTGCACTCCAGGATGAGGAGAACCCAGACCTGGCCTCAAGGGAAGCAACTGGGSTGTCTGACCCTGTGCCTTGCATGACCASTTGGAAGAGGCAATGAGTGGTTGTAGTGGGTGATTCCATGCTGAGGGGGACARAGGTGCCTATCTGCCGACCTGGYCCCTCCTCTAGAGAGGTTTGCTGCCTGCTGGGGACGAGGATATGAGATGTGACTGAAAGGCCACCAAGGCTTGTCCACTCATCAGACTACTACCCTCTGCTGYTCTTTCACGTGGGTGCTGACGATACAGAGAACAAACTAGAGACAATCAAAGAAGACTTCAAGGCCTTGGGCAAGRTTGTCAAGGGTCTGGGAGCCCAGGCWGTTTTCTCATTGGTCCTGCCAATTAGGGGGAGGCATGGGAAGAGGAGTAGGAAGACTTTCCAAATCAATAACTGGCTGCACCACTGGTGTTGGCAACAGGGTTTTGGATTCTATGACCATGGAACATGGTTTGAAGACCAACAACTGGTGGGGAGAGATGGGATTCACCTCACCAAGCAGGGCACATTTGCCTTTGAAAACAGGTTGGCCAGCCCAGTAAAGAGCACTTTAAACTAGGTGTGTGTGGGGGTGTCATGCAGACAGGACAGACAACAAAACAYAAGTTGGGTTGGGGGGCCTCCAATGGGTGTATGCATCTGGAGATGCGCGTTTGGGACATGGCTGTGGGGGACCCCCGTACAGTCTTACTGGCAACCTGCAGRCATGACCACCTCTTTGAAATGCCTGTACACCAATGCACGCAGCATGGGGAACAAACAGGAGGAGCTGGAGATCTGTGTGCAGTTGCAGGGCCATGATCTCATTGCAGTCACAGAGACATGGTGGGATAGCTCACATGACTGGAATGCTGCCATGGATGGCTAGGGGCTTTTTAGGAGAGAGAGACCAGGAAGGCGAGGTGGTGGAGTTGCTCTTCATGTGAGAGAGCAACTGGAATGCATCGAGCTCTGCCTGGGGTGGAGGAGGAAGAGGCAGTCAAGAGCTTATGGGTAAAGATCAAAGGGCAGGCCAACATGGGGGACGCTGTTGTGGGTGTCTACTACAGGCTACCTGACCAGGAAGAGAAAGTTGATGAGGCCTTCTACAGACAGCTGGAAGTAGCCTCACCATCACAGGTCCTGGTTCTCCTGGGGGACTTCAACCACCCTGACATCTGCTGGAGGGACTACACAGCAAGGCACAGACAGTCCAGGAGGCTCCTGCAATGCATTGATGATAACTTCTTGTCACAAATGGTGGAGGAGCATACAAGGAAGGGTTGCTGAACCATGTCCTTACCAACAGAGAGGGACTGGTTAGAGATGTGATGGTTGGGGGCAGCCTTGGCTGCGATGAGCATGAAATGGTGAAGTTCAGGATCCTGCAGGAAAGAAGTAAGGTGACTAGCAGGATTGCAACCCTGGACTTCAGGAGAGCGGACTTTGGGCTCTTCAGTGACCTACTTGATGAAATCTCATGGGTTAAGGCCCTAGAAGGAAGAGGAGTCCAGGAGAGCTGGCTACTACTCAAACATCAATTCCTCCAAGCTCAAGAGCGGTGCATCCCTGTGAGTAAGAAATGCAGCAAAAGGGTCAGGAGACCTGCATGGGTGAGCAAGGAGCTCTTGGCCAAATTCAGACAGAAGAAGAAAATACACAGAATGTGGAAGAGGGGACAGGCTACTTGGGAGAATTACAGGAATGCAGTCAGAGTATGCAGAGATGTGGCGAGGAAGGCTAAGGCCCAGCTGGAACTGAGTCTTGCAAGGGATGTCAAGGACAACAGGAAGGGCTTCTTCAAATACATCAGCAGCAAGAGGAGGACTAGGGAAAATGTGGGCCCGCTACCGAATGGGGTGGGGGCCCTGGTGACAAGGGATACAGAGAAGGCAGAATTACTGAATGCCTTCTTGGCTTCAGTCTTCACTGCTGAGGGCAGCCCCCAGGAATCCTGCAGCCTGGACGWGAGGGAGAAAGTCTGGAGAAGGGASGACTTTCCTTTGGTTGAGGAGGATAGGTTTAGAGAGACCTTCTGGGCGGGCTAGACATCCACAAATCCATGGGCCCGGATGGGATGCACCCATGGGTACTGAGGGASCTGGTGGATGTTGTTGCCAGGCCGCTCTCCCTTATCTTTAAAAGGTCCTGGAGAATGGGAGAGGTGCCTGAGGACTGGAAAAAGGTCAAWGACACTCCAGTCTTCAAGAAGGGCAAGAAGGAGGATGCAAGCAACTACAGACTGGTCAGCCTCACCTCCATCGCTGGAACAGAGATGGAATAGCTCATTCTGGATGTCATCTCCAGACATATGGAGGAAAAGAAAGTGATCAGGAGTAGCCAGCGTGGATTTACCAAGGGGAAATCCTGCTTATCCAATCTGTTAGCCTTCTATGATGGAATGACTGGCTGGGTAGATGAGGGGAGAGCAGTGGWCTTTGTGTCCCTTGAGTTCAGCAAGGCTTTTGACACTGTCTCTCATAACATCCTCCTCGGCAAGCTCAGGAAGTGTGGGTTAGAYGAGTGGACWGTGAGGTGGATCGAGARCTGGCTGAAAGGCACAGGTCAGAGGGTCGTCATCAGTGTTCACAGAGTCTAGTTGGAGGCCTGTGGCTAGTGRCGTCCCCAAAGACTCAGTCCTGGATCGTATCCTGTTCAAGTTTTCCATTAATGACCTGGATGAGGGGACGGAGTGCCTCCTCAGCAGGTTTGCTGATGAGACCAAGCTGGGAGGAGTGGCTGATACACCTGAGGGCTGTGCTGCCATTCAGAGAGACCTGGACAGTCTGGAGAGTTGGGCAGAAAGGAACCTCCTGAGGTTCAACAAGGGCAAGTGCAGGGCCCTGCACCTAGAGAGAAATAACCCCAGGCACAAGTACA
>NW_028185037.1:7804650-7848018 GCF_003343005.1 Rhea americana | reverse complement strand
GGTTGGACTAGATGATCTCCAGAGGTCTCTTCCAACCTTACTGATTCTATGACTCTCTGAAATAGAACTGAGAATGACTTCACCAGTATAGATCTTTGTTTAATTTTCATCCAAATTACTAAATTAAAAYGAATGTGCTTTTAAACGTATGATCATGTCAATGGAAATTATGCTTGAGTTCATAAARCTATTGGCTGTATTAGGTGTGTCTTACATTTCTATGAAAAAGTTTATTTTTTTCTTAAAATCTGCAAAAAATGGGAATAGCTGCATTTATTCTTCTAACAGGAATCCTGTTTAATAAATGCAGGATTACTAGAATGTAATTTTATGATTGTATTAACATGATTACACTTCTCAGAATCCCAGTAGAGCCTCCAGAAATATTATTAGAGATGTCAGTAAAAGGAGCGTGTGGATTAACAGGTTCTAAGGTAATCATGCACTTATTAGTTATGGCCAGGTTCCTGCTAACTCCCAGATGAGGAAGAAAACAAACCAAAACTAATTACTACAGTTGTGCACATAGGGAAAGGTATCTGTACTAGAAAAAGGAGCATAAAACAGCACTCATGACTGTAATTAGTTTTTCTATTATATCATTTTGAGTTATTATAGGAAAAAATAGTAGCAGTATAATAATATGAGATGCTGATGGGCTATAACAATAAAAAAGTGAGTATCAAGTCAGCAGCTAAGGAATATGTTAACTTGTGAAATAATCCTTGCAGTCAGTAGAAATCGATTTATTGAATCCATTTAACAATATAAATAGGTGTAGCTCTGACATGAAGCAGATTCTGCACCAGTAAAAGAGAGCCTGATGATTTTAAGCGGTCTTCCTTT
Organism: Rhea americana; assembly: GCF_003343005.1. Classification (NCBI taxonomy): domain Eukaryota; kingdom Metazoa; phylum Chordata; class Aves; order Rheiformes; family Rheidae; genus Rhea; species Rhea americana. Next base: position 7,847,172 of record NW_028185037.1, on the reverse strand, counting down.
TTACTTAAAACCACCAATCTACGAAAGATTTTCTTTCAGAATATGACAAATGTTTACTTTCCCACTAAAATAAATCCTAAAAGGAAAAAGTCTTTTTTTTCAGAGAACACATCAATAATTTTCAGTATGAACATGTAACTTTTACCTTTACACACAGTTTTAAAACCAAACTCTAAACTCATTTTTCATCAAGACCAAGACACTATAAAAAGAGTTAACTAATAAAATCTGGCTAGATCTGTTTTCAGGAAGAACAGAGAGAAAACTTAGACCAACCTAAAAAACTGGACTTGATTTTATTCTGTGCTGTACTAGGTATTAAATAATCATGCAAATCTAGAGCACTACACTCCCTGGGTCAAAAAAGTCCTGAAACAAGGCTAAGGTTACAGAATTATTTTTCCTTTGCTCTCCATTACAAAGTTATTTCTGTTAAAAGAAGTAACTTCATCACAGGGTATCCAGACCAGCTCTGTCCTATAACTTTGTCCTACTCTAAGAAACGTGGACCCCAAACCACTCCAGAGAAGAGCTGGATCTCATTTTCCTTAAATCAAGAATAGTCTATGCTCTAACTCTGACTAATCTCACAAAAAATGTATGACTCTCTTAGACATCTCATGAAAGAATGATAGCTGCATGGATTGACTATTAAGACATACAATGCAGCTGCACTCATTATTCTTTCACATTTGGTCCTGGCATCACATTTGCTGTCAATAAATTTCCTTTTACTTGCAGACTTCCCAAATTCTTTGAGTGTTGATAAAAAATCTTTAAAATGTTACCATCTTACAAACAGAAAAAAAAATCTTTTATAGAAGATAGTGGTAATATCCTCCTTTGTTCCAGTACCTAGTGATGATAGCTTTTAGATTATATGTAACTACRTTGGATTCAATTCCATCTTTGTATTTCATTTAACTTGCTTTCTCCCAGCTGAATGTTCTGACAAAACATATTGTCTAGGTGGTATGGCTATACTCCTGTTCCAACCTATTGAACCTCTATAGCAAATATTCCTTGGGCTGGGAAGAATAAAGATATATTTGTCTAAAATATTGCACATATATTTATATGGGAAACAGGAAGACTTTGATCAGAGAGTAATTAGACTCTCTGTTCCAGTTGAWTCTGATTAGGGAGTGTCAAGCACTCTTGTAGTCTATTCTAGGGAGAGGTCAATATAAGAGCCAGGCCCCAAGCACAGCTTTTAGAGGCCCCCTAGCCCTCAGGGGGACTTAACCATTCCAGTTATCTGCTGGGAAAGARAACACAGCAGGGCACAAGCAATCGAGGAGGTTTCTGGAATGCACTGATGACAACTTCTTGACACAGGTAATTGAGGAACTGATGGACCTCATACTTACAAAAAAGAAAGGACTGGTCAAAAATCTGATAGTGAGTGGCAGCCTTGGCTGCAGTGGCCTCGACATGGTAGAAGATCCTGCGAGGTAGGAGCAAAGCRAAAAACAAGATCACAACTCCAATCTTCAAGAGAGCAGACTTCTGCTTGCTTAGGGATCTACTTGGGAGGAATCCCATGGGAAACAGTCCTAKAGGGAAGAGGGATCCCAGGGAGCTAGCTGGTAGTCAGGATTCACGTCCTCCAAGCTCAAGAATGGTCCATCTCAATGTGCAGGAAGTCAAGTAAAGGGCAYAGGAGGCCTGCATGGATGAACAAAGAACACCTGAGTGAACTCAAACATAAAAATGAAGTGTATTCAAGAGGTGGAAGTAGGGACAGGTTACCTAGGTGGAATATAGACTCACTGAGGGGTGGGGTGGGGTGAGGAAAACTAAAGCCCGTCTGGAGYTGAATCTTGCAAGGTCTGTGAAGAGAAAAAGGAAGGACTTCTACAGGTCTGTCAGCAGCAAAAGGAAGGCATGGGAAAACGTGGGCCCTCTGSTGAATGGGGTGGAGGACTTGCTGATAGAAGACACCAAAAAGGCTGTGGTACTCACTACTTTCTTTACTCAGTCTCCACTGGTAAAGACCAACATTCAGGAATCCCAGGCTCYTGAGACCAGAGGATAAGTCTGGAACAAGGAAGACTTAGGTGGAGGAGGRTCATGTTAGAGAACACTTAAAATGGACATGGAGCTGACTGCATGTATCCAAGTACTGAGGGAGCTGGCCAATGTCATCATTAGGCCAGTCTCTATCTTTGATCRTCTAAGTTCCAAAGCTGAATTTTGAAAAAATAAAGAAAAAGAGAAATGTATGCAAATACTGATTCAAATACATGCATCCTTTTGCATATCGTGCACTTGATTAATTTTAAGCAACAAGTATGTTTAAGTTCCAGCGAAGCAAGGACAAGCATGAGATATGTAATTTGGATACAGTAGAAATAACTTCAAAAAGAAGCAAACAGTATAGAAAAGAATTCTATACATACATATATATAATTAGACGGTTTATAGTTTTTTTTTCTGGTTTCTACATTTCATTGCTAGTAATGAAATATTACAATATCAATATGGAAATGAATAGGATAGTCTCTTGTTACTTTTTATTGGATCTTGTTTAAAGTTAATATATATTTTTTTTAATCGGTGTGAAAAATTGCATCTACCTGTATTGGTGCATATCGATACTGAAACAAAGATCAATACAACAATTCAGGTTTTAGTGAAAGCAAGAAAAGGGTATGTTATTTCTAAAGCACACTGACCAATGTTGTCAATTGCATTTTCTGCTTTCATCTTAACCTCCTTGTACACTTCCTTTCCTACTCTTTCCAAATAGTTGCTTTAAAAACAGTATTTGAAATTATAAGAGTATAAAATTATGATTGACCCCTGTTTCTATCATTAGATAATATTTCTGATCTGGAGATAGTAAATTATGGAAGAACTCAGTCAATTGTTTATCCTGAGTGTACCTTCGATGTAAAAAGAAAGATCTACTCCACGTTAGCAAAGCTATACGTGACAACATGTGGGAAACAACACTAAAGTATTATTAAGCATTGTTGTTTTTTTTCCTCTATAACATTTWTCTGCTTCAAAATACATAGCATGGACTTATAAAATGTACTATTTTTCCTAAAGTCATATTTCAAGACTTTTTTTTTCCTGTCACACACTTAAAAAATAAATTAAGAAACACTGAGATGTATCAAATAGATTTGTTCCATGTATTTACTATGCTTAAAGATATATTYTGTGTTATGTTGTGCACAACAAAAGTGCTGCAATAAAGAGATCTATGGAAACAGGCCACAGAATAAACCTAAATCAACAGCTGAAGCAATAGCTAGAATGATGTTAAACGGAAAAGTTCTAATCCATAATGCACTGTCTCATACTGATAGCCTAAAGCTTTTCCAGTTGAGAACAGTATGTTGAACAYGTATTTGACATAAGCTCACATTGGCAGAATATTACTTCACAGTTAGGTGRCCACAAGCTGCCAAGTAATTTTTTTGAAGTAATCAGGGGACAAAAAGTTGGCATTATCTTGCCTTCAGGGTTATCAGAAAGGCAGGAGAGCAWTAAAGACAAAACAATGTACGTTATGACAAAACAAAGCATTTTCAATATTTCAATTGCCCAATACCGAAAAATCCTTCCATTGTCCACGATTTGAAACAAACATCTTGCGACAGCAAAAAGGAGCAAGAAAGAAAATGACACTTTGAGATGTTCTTCAATCTCCTTTGCTTTTGTTTCTGATGATTCAGATGAAGCAAATATATAGCTTGCTTAGTTCCTAAGATGAGCTTACGTAACACAGAATCACAGAATGGTTGAGGTTGGAAGGGACCTCTGGAGATGATCTAGTCCAAACTCACTGCTCAAGCASAGTCATCTAAAACATGTTAGAGAGGATTGCATCCAGCCGGGTTTTGAATGTCTCCAGAGAAGGAGACCACACAACCATATGTCAACAGAACCAGTAGACTGATGCATGTCTTAAATACCACACATGGCCAAATGTATGTAGATTAGAGACAGATGACATCTCATTGTTCACAGTAAAAGATTGTGCGATGAGTTGATTGGGTCCATTGGTTAGAAAAACATAACAATAAGTAAAGTAGGAAAAAATTATAAGCCAAGGTACAGAAATTAGATATGACTAATTAACACAGTATCTAAAAAAGTACTTCTTATACGAAAGAGAAGACTGAAGAGAGAAAAATCTGAARCAATATAATAAAAGACATACAACTGTATACAGAGAAGATATGAGCATTTTTTAAATTGCCAAAATTTTGAACRTAATATTTGGATCAGTTTGAAAGAGTGAAAAAATGTAAAACTTCCCCATAAAATGTTTATTTTAATCATCCAAATTTGTTTCTGGAAGATATTAAAGATGCTTTTTCATTATTTTTCTTATCCTTGTAATCTACTAAAAACACTATCAATACCTTATAAAGAAGTTAAATAAAATCAGAATTTTTTTATGTTCTACTTTATTTTTAACAAAAAAAGAAAAACAGAAATAATAAGCCAAACTATGCAACTGATGTGAAAATTGAATGTAATGTTACATATTTATAAAATCTAAGTTTTATTACTGAAAAGAAGTCATATGCCATCACTCTTTTTTGAAAGCATCCAATTCTCTACTGTGTTGYCCTTTGAAATTTTGCAGAAACAATATAGCTATTCCAATGACAGTACTACTCCTCTAAAATAAACATTCCAAAACATCCCCAAATTCAGTCCTATTGGAACTTGTAAATTAAGTCAGAAAATGTGTAGTACATYAAAACAACAACAGCAAAACCCACAAAAGAATATTAGGATTAGTTAGAGAAAAGGAATACAACAGTTCTTAGAAAGACAGAACAAAACTAAGCAAACAAACCTCTTACCTGAAGTCCAAGTTTGGAAGGTGGGATTATCTTTTTTTTAAAAAAACAAGATACTTAAAATATTTAATGCATAAAATCTAACTCAGATAGAAAGGCTCCTGATTTAAAATGGTGATCCTGAAAAATATGCATACAACCTAATCCTTGTCTAATCCAAGTGATCAATGGTTGGTACCAGCAGTTCCTAGGGTGAGCATCACTCCACGCTGTGACATGACTTTGTGTGTCAGCACTATGTATGGCTAACTGTACCCTTTTCTTGGAGCAATTGTATTAACAGAAAAAGTACTTTTAATCTCTAAAGAGAGCTTTTTAATTTAACTGTTGACTAGAAACCAGTGAGTTTCAAATAATGATACTACATGCCTAGTAGTCAGATAGAGCATTCAGGTAAAAACAGTATTTGCTTGAGAGCAAATAGGTGCTGTAATTCAAAGGTGTCTAAAACTTCTCCTGGCTTGACAGGCACCAGCAACCTGGCACTGTGCTAATCCTGACTGACATCCAGGTAAAGGCATTATTCCCCAGTTCTCCTAATGCATTTAATCCCGTAACACACCTACCGCACCTGACAGAAGATAATTACTCACAAATTGCACTGCCAGTCTCCACCTTCTTTTTCTGTCAAACCAAGTTATTCTCCAAGTTATTGGAGAAGGGGTGTATCTTACCAAAGGGCACAAGCCTGTTCTTTATATATTCCAGCAATGCCCCAAAATCCTGCTTTCCAATYCCCAAATTTTTGTTCCTATCTGTTGGTAGCTTTTTGCTTACCATATTGGTTGTCTGGTACCCTGTTCTGTATTTTTTATAAATGATAGGTAGACAACATACAAAACTGACATTYTGTGTTATGTGTCACAGTTTAAAAATTATATGTTCTAGTTCCTACCATTTGGTGGGAATTAGATAGACAGTTACAGAATTGTCTGATTAGAGATTCCTTCCTTTCCTATTTTCTTTGTATCAGTCACACAGCTCTGCAAATGTAAGCAAACATGCTTGGTCCATGCCCTTTGCTCCATGACTCTGTTATTCAGAGAGTCTATTTTGTAAATGTTTGATTCCGAATAATGAGTAGAATTTGTTTCAATTTTCTCTGCACTGCAAAGTCTCATGCCTTACCCTTCCCATGTAGCCTGGGACAAAAGTCATTCCTCCTTSATGTAACATTAGCTGTTACCAAATAACTTAATGCACAAGATGARCACTTCATTATAGCCCTCTTCATCCTCAGAACTGACAATGATATGATATGTATCATTTATTCCTATATAATCATTTATATAGGTRTATAATCATTTAATACCTAAAACAAAACTGCTGTGCTTCACAAACTGTATCAGTTAAAAGACTGATATGTCCTGTCTGCTACTTCTAGTAGTTTCCATCCCTTATTACARACTTCAGAATTTTATTTGTATTTATAGTTGTAACTTGAAATGAAATGAACAGGAAGAGTAGTGTTAATTACTCCTGATCTATTTGATCTAGATTATTATTGGGTTTACTTTTTTWAAAATATTTTTATTTTTTTATTTATGATTCCCCTTTTAAGCTTAATKTGTTAAAAATCAGAATTTTATATGCCTTCCTTTCTTCTTCCAATCAATAAAAATAACAAAAATAAGTATTTATTTAGGATTTTCCTTCAAATAYAGTATAAAAAGAAATATAATTCCTCTTCAGGTTGTCAAAATTTCTCCTAGCATGTCCCTAAAATATCTCAGAGTCTCCAAACYTTTTCCAAGGTGAATGTAAGCTCAGTCAACATCATAAAGCATTCTATAAAAGGAAAATTTAAGAGAGATTTATACTTGCCATTGTTCAGCCTCAGTGTCTCCTTCTCTGRATATCTTCAAGGCTCACCTGGATGCAACGCTGTCTAACMTGCTCTAGGTGACGGGACTTGAGCAGGGAGGTTGGACTAGATGATCTCCAGAGGTCCCTTCCAAYCTTACTGATTCTGTGATTCTATGACCAGTAGTGAGCATATTCCTACAAAGTCTAAATTTACCAGCTGGTATTACCTCTAAATACTATGAAGAATTTTGCAACAAGTTCACATTTAGTGTCTTTAACTAATACAAACATTCATCCATAAGAAATCAAAGTAAAATATTTCTGAATAAAAATATGTAGGGTCAGTTCACGAAGACTGCATGCAGACATAATTCCCACTGAAAATATGGCTACGCCAGGGCTTTTCCTTTAATTATAAACTGAGCTCAGCAGAGATTTCTGAGTGTGCTCCTTTAGGAGTTAAATGATTACTTCTAAATCAGTTGAACATGGATTTGTTCCTCCTGAAAAATATTTTTTCACTGAAATTGATCAAATGCATATTTATAAAATGGGCATTGAGGAATGTGGTGATTAGGAATATCATTAACCTGGAATGTGCACTGCAAGGCACASACCAGCTCTTTGTGAAATCTCACCTCTCAAGAATTCATCTAATAATGGAGGCAGTTAGTTAAATTCTTTCCACATAACACCTCATTTTCCAATGGCATTTTAGTATTTGGGTTTCCTGTAGGACGGCGATTACAAACCATTAAATTTTGAGAGCTTCTGTAAAACAAAACAAYTTCCTGAAGCAGTCTGAAGGAGAGTTTTAAAATTTCATCAAATAGCACTTTAGAAAATAAGCTGTTAGACCATAATGAACTAATTGTTTCATCCAAGCAGAAAACTGCAAAAGAGACATCATTTCAGACTTATGGTTTAATTCCCAAATTCAACCGCATGTTTCTTCAGTTCCTTTTAATCAGGCCAATGGGGAATCTGCTGAATTATAAGTACAAAATATTGAAGTATTGGAAGATAATCCATTTTATTCCTAAGCTTTATGACTTTTGAGTGATGTAGAGAATAATAAGGTGACTTTAGTTCCAACCTATCCATCAATTAGGACAAGTAGAAGAGAATCTTTGCCTACCTCACATTAACTACTGGTATTTCAGAGTAATCATATTATYAGATGTTCAGGTTAGGAGAGAAGGGAAGGAAAGGAAAGAGAAGGAGAAGGAAAGAGAAAGAAAAACAAAGATTTGTCTGGAAAGTAATTCCGGGAACATTAATTGAGCTTTTTTTCTGGGTCCCTGTATAAGCAGCATCCCCACCTCCAATGACTCTCATAACCCAAAAAGACTAGCCTCCTGTTTCAGGGAGATGCTCAAATTTATTTGTTCTAGCCCTTTATTGTTGTTACCCAAGGAGTTACCAACCAGATACAAGATACACTCAATTTAGTTTCCAGTGGGATCAACCTAGTAAAGGTTTGCACAGATCTTGCGGTTGTGCCAGACCTCRACCTGCTTATATCCTCCAGGCTGTGCAGCCAAGAGCCTGCTGAAGGCTTGGGGCCACCAGGGGAGGCCGTGGGGCAGCTGTGCTCCCACGTACCCSCCGGCTCAGCAGGTCCCACATGGACGAGGGCCCAGGGCAGCCTCCTCACAGCGGTGCGCTCAGACCCTCTGCTCCTCGTGCACCCCCCAGCCTTGTCCTGGTCTCACTCGCTCCTTCTCCATCACGCTGGTGAGATATACAATTTACCTTTGTCAACCAGGCAACTTTGAACCTCCTCAGTTGTACAAAATGTCTTAAATTTCAAGGAACATCAAGGAYCCTTAATAAAAAGTGAGCACAAAGAGAAAGATTTGTCCAGGGGGTTGATCCCACTGCTGCCAAACTGAAAGCACATTTCCCTTTTGATTAAGAAGGGAAATAGATACTTTGTCGTCTGACTGGTAAAATGTGAACATTGCAGAACATTGCATTTAATCCCAATAACAGAGAGGAAATCTGCTGTACACATGATATATACATGATGATGAAATCTGCTGCATATTAAATCAAATATAAACACATAATTAGGAAGAAAAGGGCATTTTAAATAAGCCTGTCATATGATGTCAGCTGGATAATGTTAAAGAAAACATTTTACTTATTTCTACATAGAAAAGAGGGAAAAAGAATGTCTTTCTAACAAATCCTGTGACTCTTGTCATTCTCCTAACAGAAGGAAACAAATAAGTTGTAACTGGTTTCTGCTGGACTTAATGAGAATGTATGTCAGCTCCTGAGAGAGAATTTGGTCTGCCTCTGAGTATTAATTCATTAGGATGATTTTTTTTCCCTCCTATAATATTTTTTTTSTCTTGAACCTGCATCATGTCTGTGAACACTAAAAGGACATAATATTAAGACTTCCACTAGGAAGTCTGTGGCTCATGGATACTGCATGATATTGCAAAGTAATATACTCCCTTTTCAGTTTATGTCACTGTATTAATTCTCTTTTTCCTTATCTRCCACTTAAACCTTGTTTACAAGATTTATTGTTTATATATTCTTCAAAGAAGATTTAAAACCAGAAATAGATCAGATTTAATGAAGGTAAAAGAACACTTTTAAGCAACATTACATTTTTAATACACATAAATACTCATGCTACAAAGACAAGCAAGTGACATTCTTAAATTCATGAACATTAGAAAGATATTAATCCTCTTGTTTTGACTCTTCCATAATTATCCAGTACAATACGTCTTGCATCTTCCTCCGTGTTCTAAGACTACAGGACAAAACTGTTGTATGGTTAAGAAAGTATAATGATGCTTATTTTGAAGTAGTATTTATAAGGATACATTTTATTCTCAGTAGTTCCTGTATTTTATCTACTTCAACCAGAACTCTTTACTAGAATAGCAGTAAAGTTCAGTGTTATTTTACATTTGTCAGTTACATGTTCTTCTTTACCTGTGCCCACAGTTTTGCATTAAATTGTTTCATGGTTCAAATATATGGTCAAAATCATCCTCACTCTAAAACCTACCTAAAGAGGTCTCAAGATGTATTGCACCATGTCATCTCGTAGATATCATTGTTGAAACAGAACATTGTTATGAGAAATATAATCAACCAAATGTTTGAAAGTGCTCTGGATTTTTTTTGTGTTGCACAGTTGAAAAGAAATATAAAATAAATCACAAGTCAAACAGAAGTATTTTGGGCCAAAGTCCTTATGTTTAAACAGAGTGAGTACACAAATYCATGTGCTTTTTACAGGCCCAGTTGTGAACTCCGTTTACATATGATTTCTCTTTAATTATCTATGTAGATTGGGTAAACTGCACTTGCATATAAATAGGTGTTTGATCTTACAGTTACCTGAWTTGCATATGCAATCAGGGTAACTGATCTGGCAGAGTAGGTGTGCATTGCATGTATAATATATCTAAAAAGCAGGTCTATAAAGTCCAGTTAATTCTCAATAATCCTTTGACATTAGGAACACTTTGTCCCTTCATCTAATTAATGTGCTGCCAAAAATAGAATACCGGCACTGTATGTTCTACATGTTTTTTGCAAAAATAGGCAAAAATTTTTGCCCTTCATGTCCAAAAGCAAAAGGATTAAATCAGGACTCTCCTAAGATCAATGGCAAAACACCAGTAAAATCCCTTTCAAAGTTCTCCATAGCTCAGTATATGGTTAAAATATTATTCTAAGCTACATAGTTCTCCACATCTCGCTCCATTTCAATACTGGAGTATTAGACAAGAAAGGAAGTTCTTATTATTGCCTTCCCTGCCACAACAAAAGTCTAATTCTACTTAATGGTATCTTTTTCCAGGAGAAATTCACAAATGTAAAAGTTAAGCAGAGAAAAGATTTTTTTTCTCTTCTCTTTCTTGCCCTTTCTAATAGGTAGATGCAAACTATTTCTTCCCATTACAACTACCTTCTCATCCAAAATTCTAGGGATCTTCTCTTCTAGTATGTCAGACTTCTCCATGTCTAAAGGGTTCACAGTACCAAACAGGACTGTAAATTCAGCTAGATAGGCAGATGACAAGAAAAGAGTTACTTCACTGTTTAAATTGCCTTTCATGAATCGCTGTTCTCACYGTGGGAGTCTATATGACCCCATTCTTCATGCAGATGGAGATAGTAAACCTTGCAAAAAGTAATATATCTATGAATCAGCTGGCCACATTATATTAATAATCAGTATAAAAGTAAAATTTATAAGACAGAAAGAAACAGAAATAATATTGGCAGTGAAAGAATCTGAATATTATTAATTACAAGCCAAGCATTTTGGCAATAGGCAGAGGGGATGGGTGATACACTTCGCTCTGAATTTTCAGGCAATCATGGATCATAATTATATGCTGATCTTTCATTTGTCTCTTGCATGTTAAATAAAGACCTGAAAAGAAATATAATTGTGCATGAATAACAATTCATTTATTTTATAGAGTATTTCACTTTGTTGTCAGCTAATTAAATTCTGTCACTGAACCAAATATGATTGATTGTTACCTACAGCTGTTCCCTGTAAATCTGTCTACAAATAGCTGCTCTAGGATAGTAAGCATYCTGACACTCTCTAAAACACAGTCAGCACAGAAACAGACAACCGTTGAAAATTTAATCTTAACAAGACTTCCACTGAACTCATGGGGATACCATTTTTAATTAGAAAGAGAATGCCACACTGAGTAGCTTGCTTAGCTAAGTTCACTAAGTTACATCTGATTAAAAGACATAAGGTGGACAGCTTTATTTTCCCTCTAGGAAAGCCAATAGCTTTAGAACTGATTATTTCCTTCATAAGATATTTTAGTTATCAAAATGACAAGCTTGACAGATCATGCAGACATGTGGCAGATTCTTTTATTGTACCCTATATAGTTTTTATTTTTTTTTAAGTTTTCATCCTACTGATTTATTGAGAAAGAGAATACATTGCCAAACATTTTCTTTTATTCTTAACAATCATAAATAACAAATAATAATAGTGTTTCATTACAAACAATATCAAGATTTACTTATACAGATATGAGTGATGCACACCATCCATACACATGAAGGGATGATGGGACTGAGTGCATCCTCAGCAAGTCTGCAGGTGATACCTAAAAGAGAAGAGTGTCTGATACACCTGAGGGCTGTGTTGCCATCCAGAGAGACCTTGACAGGCTGGAGAGGGGGCAGAGAGGAACTTCATAAAGTTCACAAAAGCAAGTGAAGGTTCCTGTACATAGGGAATAATAACCCCATGCACCAGTTATAGGCTGAGGACCAACTGGTTGGAGAAGAGATTTGCAGAAAAGGCCCARGGTTCTGGTGTACACATATTTGACCACATGCTAGCAATGCTCCCTTGYGACGAACAAGCCAACAGCCTTCTGGGCTGCATTAGGCAGCATGTTGCCAGCGGGTGAAGGGAAGTGATCCTTCCCCTCTATTCAGCTCTAGTGAGACCCATTAGGAGCGCTGTGTCCAATGCTGGGCTCCCCAGAGCAAGAGTCATGGAGGTACTGGAATGACACCATAAAGGACCACAAAGATGACTGAAGAACTGGAGCATCTCTCATATGAGGGGAGGTTGAGAGAGCTGGGAGTGTAGCTTTGAGAAGAGAAGGATCAATGAGGATCTCGTCATTGTCTGTAAATATCTGATGGGAGAGTGTAAAGAAGATGGAGCCAGACTCTTTGCAGTGTTGCTCAGCAATAGGACAAGGGATCAACTGAAATATAGCAAATTCTACCTAAACATAAGAAAAAAAATGCTACTGTAAGGATGGCTAATCACTGGAACAGGTTGCCCAGAAAGGCTGTGGAGTCTCCGTCCTTGGAGATACTCCAAACCTGAGTGGACGTGGTCATGGGCAATGTGCTCTAGATGCCCAGTCTTACAGGAAGCTGTATTAGACACCAGAGATCCATTCCAACTTATTCATTCTATGATTCTGCTATTCGACRTTTTTAAAGAAAATATCTTATTTTTAAAATTAAGCTAAAATGAATTTAAAGGTATAGCAATAACAGATTTTGCTCTGGGTAACTGTCAGATCGGAGCTAAAATCAGTCTTTCTATTTACCATGAATAAGGATTACCAGACTTGTATATCCATCTGGTCATATCAGTTTRAAGCTTCTTGGATCATTCTTTTGAATTTAATTTTTTTAAATTACAAGGAATAAAGTAGACACATAGTAGCACTATGTGTTAAAGTGAGCTTCTTTTATACTCCACTTTTGTATCTATTTCTTTCTGATGAGTAATACAGATTCTGGTTATTGAATTCTCTAAAATTAATAAGGGTTATTGTTCAAAACTGGACTGAGGTCACAAGAGCTGAATTGTCTGCTAGATCCCTATGAAAACAAACCCCAAGCTATTGAACAGAAAGAGCCTACAGTTAGTATTTTCTTCAGCCAGACTATCTCAAGCAAAATCTAAGATGAAACAACACATGTTTCAGTAAAGGACTGAAAATAAACCGAAATTCAGGAATCATTCATACTGCAGTAAATCAAAGTGCTAGAAGCATGCATCTTGTACTGAGATCCCAAAATAGAAAGCTGATAATATTGTTTTATGTACTGCTGTGATAATATAAAATGAAAATCAACATTTAAAAAGACTATTGTTATGTTCCTAGTTACAAAGTCAAGCAATCCATGAAACTATTGAAAATAGACTTGCTTATTATTAAAGCAAGCAAATAATAACATAGAGATATTTAAATTTATGTGAAGAAATTGAGTTTCAAAATATTTTAGTCAAGTAGGTTATATATTTTCCCATTTCTAAATGACAATATTGCTTGTTGCAGTGAGACATTCTGTTTTTACAACAAATAAGTTTTTGCACAATGGGAAGATGTGGGATCACAAAAGCAAAATTTGTAAAATTAAAATGGTTGCAAAAATGGAATGATCTTTTCATAAATTTTGCAGTAAGACTTACAGAGAAATTTAGAAAACCTGAAAAACTGTAGAAAAAAAAGTATTAAACAAGACAGAAGTTTATAAGTAGGTTTGAAATGCTTGCTAAGTTACAAAGTTTATATATATATAATTTTTAAATACATATAGAAAACAACAGAGATYCAAAAGGATGCAAAAAAATTAAGGCATTTAAGGAATATAAAATGCAATCTTAATCTTATTTGTCTGGTCTTTCTACCGAAGAGCTATGTAATATATGTAGTTCCAAATATCTTCCAGAAAAATAATCTCAGTTTACCATACAGAACTTTTTAATCCTAAAATTAGATTTAAAGTGACCAAACACATGTGGACTGTAAGTTTCAGAAGAGGAATAAATTTGGGGAGATAATATCTGTATTGCTCACGCTTCATTCTTCACAAATTTGAGTGAAATAGAGCTTAAATAAAGCTCATTTAGTCATCTAAAGGTAATAAAGAGTTTAGCTATAGTAAACTAGCTAAGGACCTGGCAATATATGATTTATGCTGGCATACTAGARAATAGATGAGTAGCTAGTAGTATTCTCAATTATTCATAGTAATTTATGTTGATTTTCTTTCTTTTTTTTTCTCTCTCATCTTTTTTTTTTTTTTTTTTTTTTTTTTTTTTTTTTTTTTTTTTTGGCCAAAATCGAGGTGTTGAAATGGTTGCATATGCCGTATCCATCTAACCAATCTCTTCACTTTTTATGCCTTGCATGCCTCTTAAAAAGGAGTTCTAGGTAGCTTCCCACTGGATCATTTGAAATCTAGAAGACACACAGGTTTTTATTGTGCTATTCACAGGCGCTCTGGAAAGCACTGCACCTTGAGGTGGGGAAGGGGAAGAAAAAAGATGAAATACATAGAAACTGCATTTCTGTTTTGGAAAATAATCATCAGATGATGCCTCTGATCCCTGATACCAGTGACCACTTAGGTTTGGACACACTTAGTTGTGCATAATACTCATTGGAGTTGACTGACAACATTTTTCATGCAGAAAGGAGGAGATATGATTTCAACAGTTCTGCTCTCACTACAAATATGCCACAGTGTGATCCTTCTTCCATTTATTTTGTTAAATCTAGCTTCTGGGTTCACAGATAATAGTAATAATGAAATGTTAATGCTGGCACCTGGCCTCTCTGATGTCTAAACAAACTGGAAATAGAAATCAAACATAAACTACAATTTTATCACAAAATATAGCTTTTCTTTGATTTTTCAAYAGGTATTTACCTTCAATTTGTGGCTATTTCTCTTTTGTATTTGGTTGAATTGCTCTTTAGGCTATACATGATAGCTAACAAATTAGCTAACTCTGTGCAAAGAAAAAGTATCAAACTCCTATTGCCTTAGCAGCTCTTGGTAATCCCTTATCTATTCAGTACCTACTTACCCAGAAGCAGTTCAAACCCTCAGCTCACTCATTTTAAATCATACATTGTTCCCTAGCTAATTCCAGTGGTAAGTAGAGGTATTTCTAGGAGTAAGTTAGCACTTGGTAAATGCAAGGAAAGTAGAATTGAGCCCCTTGCTAATTTAAATGCTTGTTTTACTGAAAATGATTTGGCTTCTGTCAAGGTAATTGCCATTTATAATTTAACAAACAATTGTCTGGTCTCCCTGAAGCGACTGAATTCTTTGATGTGGAGTTGTGTGCGCACTCTTTCTGCATGTGTGCAAGTTCATACACATCTCTTTTCATTATACAGTCTTTTTGAAAACATGGAAAAAACTCCTCTGTGTATTTCAACACAGAGAAAATTCAATTTTATCAGTTTTGTCTCCAAAGCCTTTAAAATCATGGACTACAATTAAAGTAAATAGATAAAAAGTGCAAATAATAGTGTTTATTAGAAGAAAAAACTCCTGAAATTTGTGTTTRAACAATTGTATATTTTGCAGTTTCATTAAACTAAGATAAATTCTGACCCTTATCTACTGAGACCTCCTCAAAAATTTGAGTTAGTCTCTCCAGTCATTTTGATCTGTGCAAATCAGAATAGTTTCTGAGGGTCACGAATGTTTCTCTGAAGACTGCAGGTATAGATTTTTTGATATGTTTTATTCTATCCATCCTCAACACTAAAAATATAGCAAACATTACAAATCTGGGCTTTCAGGAATATTCCCCTATCAATTATAATAAATGACTCTCGCAAACATTTTGATTTTTTCTTTGCATTTTTATGTTATTTCCAAGTCTGCTTTTCTTCTGTTTTCAATGAACTTACTACTTTGTTCTTCATTCACTAGTTAAAATAATTCAGATACACAAGATCCTTCATCTACAGGATATTTTCTGCAATCTTCTAAGCCTCTAATTAACTCAGCAAGTATATTTCACATAATTTTTTGTATATTTTATGTGAAGATTCAGGTTTACCATGGCTAACAGTTTTGAAGTTAGAATTTCCATCAAAAAATAACAATTTCATTTTTTTTCTTTTTTTTAATATATATATATTATTTATATATATATATATATATATATATAACTTCAAAGCTGAAGATGACTCATCTGTATTTTCAGAATATCAACTGAGTTACCCTAGGCTGAAAACTTATTTCTTAAAAGAAAAACTATTCTCAACCTTGAATCCTCTATTCTTGTTTTTGTGAGAACTGAACCATAGCCATCATGGTAAACCACTTAATCCTCAGAGTTATCATGTCTTCAGCTTAGTCATTGTCTCTGTTTTGCTTATTAGAGTTTATTAGCRAGGCAAACTAGTTTAGAACAGCTTGACTGAGCAAGAGACAGAAGCAACGATGGAAGCACAAAGTCTCCTTCTCTGCCGAGCCCTATTCTATTGCAAGTTCATCTTTCCTCTCAGTTTTAGATATGCTATGAATGAAACCATCAGACCTGTAACCTTGAATCTCGAGGAAGCCGAGCAGCACCTCTTGTGACTGGAGAACACTCTCAGAAATCACAGGGACTTTTTCAATAATAACCAGAAGGATACTGTTTTCCCACAGTCCATTTGCCATTTTATTTTCAAAGTTCTTCTAAGTCATAGGTTTAATCTGACCTGTATAGCATTTTATGTCTGATATCCTGAATCTCATGTGCTAGCTTTTTATTTGAGAGTTAACTTTTCCATTCATAATAGTAACATAAAATTAAAAGTCTGAGAAAAGATAATAGACTTTTCACAAATGATTACCAGTATTTTATATTAACTAGGAATAGTTCAGTTAGAGTTATATCTTCTTCATCTCTAGCTAGCTTGTATCCGTAGAGTTCTTAATTTTTAAGCATCCGTATCAAAAATCTTGCTACAGAAGTGGTATTTTATATATGCTAATTAGTTCTCCCTTTAGTTTATTTCAGAAGGGAGYAAATATAACAGTAAAGAAATTAACTCTCCTGATTTAAAATATAAGAGAAACATCAAGTCCTATTCAAAGATGTTATAATTAACTGGGGAGGTGGTAGTAATGGCTAAGCTCTCAGCTTAGTCTAGCTGAAGTATTTTCCTCATTTTAATTTTCTTTTTTTTTCTGGTGTAGCAATTTTGCTGATATGCACTTAGGCATTGTTTTTTTGTGGTAGTCCACACTAAAACACAGCGAGGTTTCAATCTGCTTTTGCAGAAACAAATAAAAATATTTCAACAAATGAATTCAATACTCATTGTGACAGCATTTTTTTTCATCTCTAAAAACTGCATAGACTATAGAGAAATTATTTCATAATGAAGGGTGATAATAAGAGAACAGAACTGAAAGCCAAGGGACAATATTCTTCTGAAGAGATAGGAGGTTAAAATTGAAATACTGATAATGAGAATGGAATAAGTATTGTAATTATAATAGAGAAAATTTTACAAAGATAATACCATAGAAGATTTAAATGATTTAACAGGCACTTTGGTGTACTCTTCTCAGTATTAAGTGAAAAGATGCTTTGATCTTGAAGAGTCTTGTATTTTTTCTCTGAATGGTTCTTGCTTTTCAGAGGGGAAGGGATGAGTGCTAGCTACCCATTTTGCTTAAAAAGTGCTCAGGAACAGAGACTTAAGTGTTTATCTCAAGGACACATGCAACAYTTTAAGCCACTAGAATGTGACTCAATATTCATTAAAATAGTAAAGTGMAAGTAAACTAAAACATAAACATGTTTTATCCAATATTATTTGTATTTTTCCCAAATTGTGCTACTTTACACAAAGATTTAGTAACTCATACTGTAAATTGAGTTGCACGTTTGACTTTGATCAATACGTAATGAAGCTCTTAATTTGCTCTGAGAAGTATGCTCACTAAGGGCACCCTACATGTGACAGATGTTCAGCACAACAAAGAACTGAGACCAATACATTAAATTTTGCAGCAATGACTGAACCTCCAARGAACTATCCTATCATGAAATATACTCAAGTTTATCTGTTATCTATGTTAACACAGAGCCTGCCATCCCAAACGAGATGAAAACTCCATTTGGCGTGTATCTAGTTAGAGGTTATAGCTTGAAAACACCTATCAAAAAGAGAATGGAGGGGAAACCAAAACAGAGAGTTTCTTTGAGATCACAYGGCAACTCAGTGATAGAATTAATAGAAACTCACAGGTTTAAAGAGTTGYAGATCAGTAATCTGTTCACTAGATAGCACTACATTTCAATGCAAGTTATGGGATACACTTTAAAAGGACAGACTTTGCTGTGGATGTTCCCTGCAGGGAAAAAAAATTCTCTTTCTCTTCACTGTCCTTTCCCAGTGGCATTGCACAATTTACATGCATCCCTAAGCTTCCTTTGGATGAAAAGGGGGAAACTACCCAAACCACAAACAATTTTTTCTTTTGTCTCAGATATTTTAGAACCTTCTTGTTATTTAGAGCAGTAAATAGTCAGGCATTAATATCTCAAAGTCAGTGTGATGCAAATTACAGAGATTTCAAAAACTATTTGAAGAATTTTAGTTATTGAATCAACCTTCTTTAACTATCAGCATTGTCTGATAGTTAGAACTGTCATCTGTCCTCTGAGCAGTATGAAAACCTGGGCTAATGGTTAATTCTACACAGTGGATGACTATTTGGTTTCTAATCTTCCCTTCCCTTCCCTTCCCTTCCCTTCCCTTCCCTTCCCTTCCCTTCCCTTCCCTTCCCTTCCCTTCCCGTGGAGGGCAGTCCTAGGTTAAAAGATAAAAATAAAATAATTTGGAAAACAATAGACCAATACTTTTTTTTTTTTTTTTTGATAATGGTTTAACTACAGGTTTTGTCTCAATCCAAGAGATATATGCGCAAAATACATTTTTTTTCCCTCTAGATTTGGATTTGTTTTTTAAATACTCACAAGTTAGCATAGGTGCTCAGACATAGGTATTACATCKGATTCTTTCCCATATTTTGTTTGAATTAAGAAAAAAGGAAAGCAGTAAATCTTATATATTTTCAGTTATTAATATGAACATAAACCTTTTATGATTAGAGAATTACTGAAAGAATGTTTGTTGTTGTTGAGAATTGTGTAATCACATTGATTCTACAAGCTMAAGAATACAAAGCAAATAAACAGGCAAACTAAAAGCAAAGGTAAAGACAAAAAGGACATGAATAGAATAATGGTTTATTATATTACGAGGGTGTATTAAGTACTGTTATCAATTTAGCTTAGCAAACTGAAGGCTGAAGGGACTGTGGTCATGTGGTAAAATGCACTGTGAAGTCTAACAGTAAGGAAATTTCGGGGGAAACAGATAAAAGCTAATGTACAACTTCAGTGCAAAAAACATTTATAATGTAGACTGAAAATCAAAAAAATATATATAATATTTGGAAAAGAGAGATCTCAAAAAATTATATTTCTCACTTTAGTTCTTAGCAAAGCATGTAAAASCATGGCAATCTTGTTAGGCATTTTTTGAAATAAACTGGTAGTGCTAGTCCTTGAGAACTAAAATGATTATAGTTATAACAGAAAATGTTGTTGACTAATTCTAAAAATGATCACATTAGGAACTTCAGCTGTTTTAAAGAATGCCATTCAGTTTCCTACTTCAATGAAACCTTACTTTATCACATCGTTTTGCCAACTTACGTGGGTTATTTGCAACACTGAAGCTCTGTAGTATGGCAGTAGGTATAAAGGTTTTCTCTTTGAAATATCTTAACAGTGGCGTTGTCAAACTGAGTGTTTTCCGTCTACTTACTTTATCTCTTTCTTTTTTTCTCCTGATTTATCAGTCTGTCATTTCATCTGTATATTGCAAGTTCTGTCTTGTTTATTATATTAAGAGACAGAATGAAATCCCACTTGCATTATAATCTTCTGTTGTTATGGTGATAATTACTCACATGATTTGTTTTAATGTGTGTCTCTTCTGTGATCATATTTTTATTTTCACTGAGAATGAGTTTACGATGAACTGATAAAAATCTGTATGTGCAGGCTTTCATGTAACATCCTAGTTTTAACTTTAAGTGATTTTGAACTGATTAGCACAATTGTATTGCTCATTATTTGTTATTTTTTCTTTACTATGTATCGTGTATTTCATACAATTTCCTGTCCGTTGCTTCAGTTTAAATTAAAAGGTTGTGCTATTGCCCTAATTTTCTGTGGAGCTGCTTATTATGTATTAAGCAGAGGAAGATTATAGCACTACCAAAGCTGGGAAACAAAACTAGAAGAATTCGGTATTAGGCTCTACAAATTAATATTCTAAATATTAATTAATAATTTAATCTCTTATTTTATTTCAGTGTAGTTAAATATAGCAATAGTTTATAGGCAGTTGACAGCTATGAATTATGTTATGATGTGGTATCCTATAGCACTCTTGCTTCATGACCTGAGGTATATTTGTTACCATAGCAAATATGTTTAAGGATAATCAAAAGACTTCTACTCTTACCATTATTATTTCCATAACTGAGGTTGGAAATTCTCTGAAAAAGTTTCAGAAGCAAAAAGTAAAATTATTCTGACTTACTTATTTCAGTAGTAGTGATTTGTTTCATTTTAATAACATAGAGATATTAGGGTTCATCTTTCTGCTTTTATAATAGATTAAATATTGATTTTCAGGCCATGTTACATGTTGAATCAATATTATAATGTAACATTTTAATACTTAGTATGATGTTTTGATATTGAAATGAAAGAGTTCAGTGTTATTGAAATGGAAAGTATACATGGTCTCCCTCTTGCTTCATGAGAATTTTTATTTTGTGGGAAAGTGGCCTTTCAATCTCATTTAGTAGCAAGCTTAACCCAAAGCTTACATTTTCACTGGGAAAAAAATGATTATATTTTGACATATCCTCCATATCATATTATTAAAATGTTCTGGAAATGATTTGTTCTCAAAGAAATGCTAGATCCATGTTCCTAACGACATTGCTAGAACACCTAAAATGTCTTCTTTGGATATTTTGATATTACATGTCTACAGGTGCCTAGAGATTTATCACTGTGCAAGTCACAAGTGTCCCAGTTTTGGAATTAAATTGTCACTGGATAAAATACAGAAAAAGAGAGCAGAAACATGAACCCTGGTTTCCTTAACCTTCCTGCAACTAAGTGTCRAACTTTCTAGTCAGCCTGTTCCATTTTGKTTTTTTTTCTGCAACATTTCCTTCATCCTTTCTTCAAATCCGACTTTAGTTTCCTCATCAAACTGGATTTATTTTATTCATAATGGTAAAGCTTCTTCAGGAGAGATAGATAGTSCTTTTTCATATGAACCAAACTAGCATATATCTGAAAGGGGTAGTATCCTTTAGGGAGATAAAAGTATTGGTGAAATCTCCTTCAGCCTTTCTCCTGAGGCTGAAATTTAAAATAATACTTTATAAAAACACTGTATGCTATTCTGGTTACACTTTAAAAATAGAAAAGTGGCCCCATTCTGTTTTTTTAATAGAATGGTCAGCTTCTTTCAGAGAATTCTGCAGAGGGGACGCCCGACTTGGGTGGGATGACTTATCTTTAGAAAAGGTGCAGTTACCTATATGGGAAGTTTGGGTGACCTACTTGGATCAAACTTTGAAACCSCTAAATTACAGCCTTGGATCCCACAGCAGATTTTATTTAGGATGATGCATTGAGCTGCATATAACTATAGAATTCCAAAACATGAACATCAGTGGGATCATTTGATATATATCTTAAATAAAATGTCTGTATGTAAACACTGAAAAAATGAAAAAAAAAAAAATGAATAGCCTATTATATGTGGCATTTGTTCTTCTCCATTTAGTTCATAAGAAGCCACAGTCAGTAGCTGAGATACCATCAAGAATAAATCTTTCTCTAAATAGATTCAAGTCTTAGAAATATTTCCACAATTATATATGAATATATATCTTTTGTAGAATAAGATGAAATAAAACCTGCATCTACATTAAGAGAAATGACAGAAAAATATAGAACGAGTAAGTCATTCAGCTGAATGCCAAGAAGACAAAGATAAATAATTTTGTGAATGGCAGGAACATAACAAGAAAATTCAGCCTTTTTCATGTCTAACTCTAKTAAGTAAGAATAGCTCAAAATTTAATACTTGTCATAGCCTGTTTGTTGGAGACCATGCAGACATCATAGTTGTAAGGCTAGACTCTCTATGGAAACGCAAATAATGATGATCATACTTAGCATTTATCTAGCACCTTTCATCCAAAGATCTAAAGTGCTTTGCAAACATTAACTAATTAAATATGATGATGAGTTCCTTTCCATTTCAGACAATAAAAATAGTTATCCCTCATGAGAAATGCCTTTCGTTTAATGTGTTAGGGTGGTGTGTGGGAAGTGGAACGTTTCTTCTAGTTAATCTTCAGCAAATTCATCTTTCATGCTTTATCATTTCAGATGGCCTTTCAACTCCTCATTTTTATTCCAATAACGTCATATACAGATGCAGCTCAGACACTTCCGCTGCCTTTTGTAAAAAGCTGTGTTGCCTTTGCTTAAACACTGATCAAGTCTCTGCATTAAGCTACCTTCCTGATCTGAGCTGACTGAAACATCTTCTCCTAGCCTTTGACTTGTTTCTCTTCCCGTCTCTTGCTTTTTGTTAGTAACCCTTAGTAGAGCGTCATCAGATTCAAAAAAGTGGTACTGACTGCGGGCGTATGTGCTGTCCCAAGACGAAATCAATTATTTTGGTGTCATTCCAGACAAATATTTCTCTACATCTTTCTGTATATGGTGTTTCAAAAAAATGGTTAATTATTAAAATTTGTTAATCCTCAATTAGTTTTATTCTTTGTTAAGCACATAAGTTTCTTCCATATTAATTTGCTCTTTTAGGTCAAAAATGCTTTTTGGGGGAAGGGTGGCTCTTTGTTATTTCCCTTTTTTCATTTATCAGTCAAAGAACATTTCCCCCTCTCTGGTTACATATCTAGCAAAACAAATGTGAGAAGAGTTTGATGAAAGATATAAATAGAAGAATGGAAATAAAGTAAAGAAGTCCCAACTTAAGTATATGCTACCTGACATGGAATTTATCTCTACATATGTGTGTGTATTTRTATGTATACAAACACACACAGATACATATATATACATACATATATATATATACATTTATAAATGTACTTAAATATGTAAATAGAAATAGAAAGCAAGAGAAGGAAAGAGACCCATGTTGTCTTAAATATCACAACATCCTTTTTTCAGTGAGTGCCTTGCCTCCTCACTAATCTAGATGGGTCATATTTTTAGTTTTGTTCTGTTATTTAAACAGATGCTTCATCCTGAACCTGAAAACTATTTCAGAAAAACTTCTACTAAAATAGATGACTTTCTATAAAAAGTGTTGGTTTCAAAAAATTGACATTTTTCTTGTCAAAGTTCCTTACGAACTCTATTTTCAGCTATACTGATTTCATTGCATAATAACCTCCCCTCACTGTAACCTGCATCACAACAGAATATACCAGAAATTGCTTCTCAAGGACATTGTTTTAGTAGGGCAAAAACAAACAAACAAACAAGCAAATACACACTGTTGACAAAGTGAATATGACCTTAAAGATAAATCTGAGAAGTTAAAGATATCGAAAGTCTGCATCAGCAGTCTATGTTCATTTGTTTCTATAGTATGAAAGAGGCAATATAATTTTACCAAAAATGAAAACCTGGATAGCACTCTTTTCCACGATAAATTCTATGTTAATGGGAGCACAACTAGTGGAAAAGATGAAACTTGGACATAAAGAAAACCTAGATGAACACAAAGCTGATATATATATTTTAAGGAACATTAAGGAAAAAAACACACATTCATGTAAGAAGGGTAGCTCTGTTCTTTAAAAATAGGATGTAAGGATGTCATTTGACTCATCAAATATAAATGCACAACTTTAAAAGAATTATTATTTGAAAATAAGTCCCTGAGTAACTTAAGACTCTTATTCTCTCTATTCCTTATGTCATTCCTTACTCTGTTCCTGTTCCTTAACTATGTGTCTAGCAAATGCAGGGTGGGAAGGGAAAATACTTTTTAAAAAAGTATTGTGGGTATGATATGAGGGGAAGAACAGAAACGCAAGAGAGCTAGACTTCTGGGAAATGTGGAGTAGGCTATGATGAAATATGAAGCACTATGAGTGGGGGCTCTGGGGTAAATTTCTTTCTATGCTACAAAAATACACATGCTACCTCTAGTGCTAAATTTATTTTTTTAAGAGATTTTTCATGAACTATGTATATGACAGGGCAATAATCATGTGCACTAGAATTAGATTGAATATGGATCACTTTAAGGTACTTTTTCTTTGATTGGAATGATCTTAAAGGTCTTTTTCATTCTCAATATCCATTATTTTACACAGCACATTTCAGTTAATATTTCAAAGTGCTAATATAACTAAATTTTGCRTAAGAATATAAAATTATCCCTTTAAAGTAATTACAGTCTCCTATTAAAACTATTTCTGCAATACAATTGGAATACAAAATGGAATACAAATTTATGTGAGGTAGGAATATATTTTAATAATTATATGATTCAGTGTGAGATAAGTAAAGCTTTTTTGCTCCCTTCCAGATCCAGATTGCAAAAGCCTGGTACGATGCTATAAAGCTTTATTAAGTTTTAYAGTTTTCCAAAAGCTCACATTGATTCTCCCAAGACATCTTGTCTGACCCTTTGATGGTTTGGAACATGTCTTTGTAAATCCTGCGGTTACATTCTGTGAATATTTAATATAATTTTTATTTTCTTGTAAGAAAGATGAATTGTCTAGATTTTGATTTAGGTGCTGGAAGTCACATTTTGTTCAAGTCATTGCTGCAGGCAAGAGGAGGCTCATCTGTGTACCAGCAAGAAAAATATTCAATAAGCAAGACTTTATAAAGCTATTTTTTTTTCCAGGCTTGCATGTGATCTACCTACGACAAGATAATAGAATTTGCTGGAAGTTTTTTTTTTTTTTTCCTTCCAAAAAGAATTCTTACAAAATAATTCAAAATGATCAGTCTAAGTATGTATATTTGAAATAAATAGTGTGTTTGTCTTACTTTCACTACCTTTTTTTTCTTGTGTGGGAAGCAAGTAAAATAAAAAAGTTTCTATTTACTCTTGGTGTTATACTCAAGAAAACTGTAAGTGACAAGATTTACACATGTTTAAAAACAAGTCGGAAGAACAATTTGAAAAATATTCTATGACTAAAGGTCAGAAGCATCTAAAATAGAAAATTTCCAGTTTTACATTCATGACTCAACTTGGGCAGTAAAAAGCCTATCCAGCACTAAGTGAACTGAACACAGGGTGACTTTACTCATAAACAATGTCCTTGCTGCTACAAGTCTTCGCACACTGTTTTTATCTCATAACAGCCATTAGCAGAGGCAGGAAACTGAACTAATTAAGTTTTACATAAAATAATAAAAATGATTGAAGGCTAACTCTGCTAGATGTCACTCAGCTTGATAGTTGGATTAGACAAACAAGAAAAAAAAGTGTTGTGAAACAAGAAATTTGGAGAACTACRCTGTTCAGACATATACTTAATACTACTTCTAAGCCGTTGAGCAACAGTGCAGAGCAATGTTCAGGGTTCAGATCAGAGAAAAAATAAACCCCATCCTGCCAGATGCTGTTAGTAGCAGCAAGAGTATTGCAGTAATGCCCAGAGACTCTAGGCCAAATTGGGACCCATTATGTTAAACACTGTACATATATATAGCACAAAGCAATGCCTGCTGCAAGAGATTACAGTCTAAACAGATGAGACAGGTGGAGACAAGAAACAAGGGCACAGAGGCGTTCAACAATTTATTTATTTATTTATTTATTTATTTGTTTGTTTGTTTGTTTGTTTGTTTGTTTTTGCAGAGATTAGAGGAAAGCAGAGTTGAGGTCAGGCAGTTCTTCACAGGTGGGTGTGAAAAGATAAGAGCTGAGCTCTGAGCCCAGGGTCAGATGGTTGTTAGCCAATATCAGCCCAGAAACTGTATAACTACATTAGTGGTAACCCTGAGCTAATACAGCTGGCTCTGCAGATATATCTTAAAAGARTCTATATGGCTTCTAGACTGAGGCTGGCTCACGTTGAACTACCTCGAAACATGGACCAGGCAAGCTTCTCTTTTGCAGTAGGCACACGTTCACGAAGCTGATGCAAAAACACTGTGCTTCAATGTCTTCCCCTGAGTTTTTAAAGAAGCTGCCATAATGGGAAGCACCACCAAATAATAATAATAATAATAATAGTAATAGTAATAAAGTATTCATTTTTGATAAATTCATTCAGATTAGTTATTTCTAATTTCCAGTAACACTATACTGCTTTTTCTCAGAATTTTCATCTTCAGTAAGTACAGTCTAAGTTTAAGTTCTGAAGGATTTGGATGCCTGTAGTTAAAGATTTAGTTCTGCCATCCTCCTTRCTAGGGAATAGCAAAATAATTAACATATACTCTGTTTAACTGTTGAGAAAATGGATGTACAGAAGGAAACAAGAAGTTTTTTTTTTTAACTTGATGAAAAAAATTTTCTTTGTACAGAACTTGCTAATTTGTCATACATAATAGAGAAGTTCTAAACTTTTGCACGTTAACCTGAACCATAACAGCAAAATGCCTGAAAAGGTTGCTCTAATGTAGGATGGGAAATAAATAAAAAAAAAAATATGGTCTATTTTATATTACGAAATTTTAAGACATTGTTTTCAGTCTTCATAAAGTGAAATATATTGGATAGTAGAGATAATAGAGAAATGTTTCGAAATATACATTCAGGAGTTGTCTATTTTTCAGGTAAAATATGCTGTAATGAAAAGCTATACTCCACTGTTTTTCAGTATTTATTTCCTTCATAGGTAAGCAAAAACGTAGTGTTTGTTTTTGAAATACAACTCACTTTTTGCATTCCAGATGGCTATGTATATAAATGATATACATACGCTGTGACTGTTTGTTATAAACAATGCTCAGGTAATTAATAGTGATATGCAAATATGCAGCTATTACCATACATTTTAACAGAACGTCACCAAATAAAACAATTTTCATTGAAAATTATAGCTCCACCTTAACAGTCATTCAAACTATGAAATATYTTTATGATTYTATGAAGAATTACACTGATGCTCATACTATTTACCCAGGAATTCTATACTTGTGCAGTTTGAAAAACTTTCCTATTCCCATCTTCAAATTCATGCTAGTAAGAATACCAGCTTATTTACCTATTTTGATTTTAGCATATGTGGAAAGTCCTTAAAGTTTTTTAGCAGTATTACTTTTGTCAAAAGTACACCCTAATGCACCCTAAAGAATTTTAAATATGTATAAAATATTTTCCACACTTTATTCCAGAAAATAATTATTATTCAGTGCTAGAAGGACTATTTTTTTCTTTTGTCTTACTCTCTATGGAATCCACAATTACTGCTTCAAGGTCAATCAAGTCAGTTATGTCTTTCGATTCTGTCTTTGTGACAGAGAACAGAAGTGTGATCACTTCATTGCATTGGCTAGGTACAGTGAATAGCATATAGCAAGGAGTCGGTGATTATAATAATATTTCAAGTATTACTCCAACCTCCTTTTAATATGTATTTATTTCTATCTGGAGCTTTCTTTTTGTGAGTAGTCTTTAAGAATAATTTCTAGAATCACTTGCTCCTGTAAGGAGGGTGAGACTATGTTCCATCACTGAATTCTTCTAAGGCTAGGAAACTGGAGTACAGTTATTGAAAATAATGCTTGAACCTTAGTATAAAGGATCCTTTTTAATGATATATTTAGTATTTTCTTTTAAGCAAATAGGAAGTAGGATAGCAAATACTAGGACTGGTATCAGACAAATATCTCTTTGAAATCAAACAATATGTTCAAAGTTCCTTAGAACTTAATTATAAATGAATTTAATTTAAACTGTGCTAGTATTCAGTGAGTGATTTATTATAGTACAAGTGCACATTCTTCTCCATAGTATAATAATTTTCCACTTCATTGCTGCCATTTGAAAATGACATCAGAACTTGGTTCACTTATGATCTTCCTGTTAATGATTTATTGTCATTGTTGCAAGTTGTTTCAGCTGGTTAATACAGTTTCCTCTTTTATCAGTTCAGCTGAAAAAAACACCTTGATAGTTTCTCAATTTATGATAAATATCTATTATTTGTCTTCTTAAGCTATAGTTGGTGGTATTTAGCTGGGTAGTAAAATTCACCATTGATGTCTACAATGGGATTTCAATATGCAACCACAATTTTCTCCTAATCCTTGAATACTATTGTTGAGTCTCTCATAAATTTCAGGCCTTATTAACATCACAAAACAAATATCATATGAGAAAACGAAGCAAGGAAGAGCTTTCTGTGATTGTTTACACTGTGTTTTTGAGTCACAAGTGTTAAGAATAACCTCCACTGATACAGATTCTAGAGTCAGTTTATTCCAGGATTTAACTGCCTTTGCTGCTAGGGTGTAATTCCTAATTTCTAATTATAATCTCCTTTRTTACAAATTAGCCCTTACACCTAGTTCAATCCACATGGGGAAACAAACAAACAAACAAACAATTTGTTCTTAGAAAAAAAAAGAATTTAATCTATGGAGAGTCCATTCTTTGTTGTTTGCACCAAGTATTTTACCTACTAAAACTTATCACACTTTTAATGAATGAGATAAAGTTGTATTTACATCTATAAAAATCATCAACAGTGGATGTTTGGRCAGATAGTAGTTTGAATATCTAAATTGCAAGAATTTCCCTGATACTCTTTCAAATGAAAAAAAAAAAAAAGATATACTTTATGTTCATTAATATTTYATTAAAATTGAGTGTAGAGTATATTGAATATTATGCATATGTCACACACAGATATGAGTTTCTTACAGGCATAAATATATGACAGAAAATAGAGTTATGAATGAGAGTCTGAAAAATCTTTGGACTCTGAAGACTGACCCAAGATAATTTTTCACAGGATAGAGTCTACAAACTATACCTCTAAAGTGTTATTCCATCAATAAACTATTGTATAAATAATGTCAGCTTTGGTTCTGGATATCGCTCTCTTTGAAATCACTAACTTCTTACTTTAATTAACAAGTGAGATTAGTCACTGCTGAATGATGCTAATATTTTTCTTGAAGATTGACTGTTGTCCCTGCATTAATCCTGGTTCTCTTCCAGGGCAAGGACCAACACATCTGAACTGAGACTCAAGACATAAGTGACTGTCTGGCAAACAGTAATTTACTTGCAAATGAAAGAAAAAAGAAGAAATAATTCATGCGATTATTGATAGCTGATTAATCTTCATGTTGGAAGCATTCACCCAGTACTCAGGAACTTTGGTCCTTTGGCAATATCTAATTATAGGGTATTCAAATAGTCACAAAAATGTACTTCTACAGTTCAGAACATCTTACCCCTTAATAACTGAGAACTTCAAATGGAAAGAAAAGCAGAAGATCCTAAAATGAGGTGTGGGTTTTAACCCAGTCAGATTAATCTGAAATTATTCTAAAAATTCTTTTACATTAGAAATCAAATAAACTTCATGATATTAAATAAATATTAATGAAATAAAAAGCTTTCTGCCTGAATGGGAAGTGAAATTACCTATGGAAGATATCTTGGACTGAGTAGGGGAACCAACCAGTAGGAAAAAAAGAACATTTTTTTTTTTGGCATATACTAGCATACACACCAACAGGAAACAGCATATACAGATCCTAAAGGTTCAGTGTTTCTGAGCCCTTTGGAATGCTGTACTGAAGCAAATCATTTCTGTACAGTCATGTCATTCACAGACTGTAGAATAGGAGCAACAGATATAATCCTACATTTTGATCTTTGACATAACTAAGTCCTAATGAGTTAACTTCTATCTTTTTTTCAGTCGCATAGTTGGTGCTAAATTCAAGCATATTTTAGATAAAAGGTCAGTCTAGATGTAAATGTTTCCAGAAATAGGGACTCCACCAGAATTYGTGAGATGTTGTTGTGACAGTTAAGAAAATTCACCTAAAACTATGCATCTAGTGTGAATATCTTTTGTTTAATCTGAAGATATTGGAACATGTTAAACTTTTGTCTGCTAAACTGAGGAACTTTCTGCTATTAAATTTTCATTCCTTCTGTAGGCATTTATAGAATATAATCATCATGCCACCTCTTAACCTTCTCTCAGATTAACTAATAGATTGAATTTCTTTAACTTTTCACTGTTCATCATATTTTCCAAATCTTTAATCGTTTTTATTTAACTTCCATGATTAATTTTCCTACAATCTAGTTGCCTCATTTGTAAAATGTGATAAAAATGCTTATCCATTTTTTCAAGTAATTTGAAATCTGCTATCAATACATAACATACCAAAATATTACATTTGCAAAGTACCATTCAGTAACACACATGGTAATAATTAAACAATAATCATGGAGCTTTAAAAGCATAAAGGGCATGAATCTATTCAAGCTGTAAACTAAATTCATATATGCACACGCACACTCACACACTCCTCTTCTTCCATATCTCTTCAATTTTCTTTTAAGTATGATTCCACATCCTTATATTTTGAGCATATTGCATATAATGTCACTAAGTATAGATATCACTGTGGTGATTTCAACTGATTTGTRGAGTTTGCTAGACAGCAGCAGTTTGGTTGACTTTATTTAGAGGTGCCATATAAGTACATCTCCTATCACCTTCCAATCTCCCTGTTTGCATCCTTCTTACCTCCCTATTTTTCTCCCTCATGATTTCATATATTCTTGCACTCTTTACTCATCTTTATGTGAAAGCACCACATGTCCCTCTACTCCATTTTAATTATTTATTGCAAAGGTACTGTTGCTATATTTACAGCAGCTTTCCAGGGAAAACTTCCTAACTTCTAAGTGAGGTGCATGCCCAAGAACATTCAAATCCATGAATCAAATCTGTGGTCTCTGGATGAGACCATTCCTGGTTCCTGTCTTCCATGAGAAAAACTTTGGCTAGCCTTGTTGCCCTACAGCTTAAACGCACCTATATTGTCCAGGGTCCTTCTACCCTACTGATTTTTTGGGTATCATAGAAGACATCATCTGGAGTTTTGAAGAATTTAGTATTTTGAAACTCTACAACTGCAAAAGTGTAATAGTCAAACAAAGGAGCTCAGAAAATGTGACAGAAAGACMCAGGAAGAAAAGTTTTGTTATAGCCAACAGGTGGAGGGAGGTGATCCTGCCCCTCTACTCGGCCCTGGGGAGGCCTCATCTCGAGTCCTGTGTCCAGTTCTGGGCTCTCCAGGACAAGAGAGACACGGAGCTACTGGAGAGAGTCCAGCGTAGGGCTATGAAGATGATCAGAGGGCTGGAGCACCTGCTCGCTGAGGAACGGCTGCGAGAGCTGGGCCTGTTCAGCCTGGGGAAGRGAAGACTGAGGGGGGATCTGATCAATGTGTACAAGTACCTGAAGGGAGGGTGTCAAGGGGACGGGGACAAACTCTTTTTGGTTGTCCCGTGTGACAGGACAAGAGGCAATGGGCAGAAATTGAAGCACAGGAAGTTCCACCTGAACGTGAGGAGAAATCTCTTCACTGTGAGAGTGACGGAGCCCTGGCACAGGTTGCCCAGAGAGGTGGTGGAGTCTCCTTCTCTGGAGATCTTCAAGGCCCACCTGGATGCAACCCTGTCTACCATGCTCTAGGACCCTGCTGAGCAGGGAGGTTGGACTAGATGATCTCCAGAGGTCCCGTCCAACCTTGCCCATTCTGTGATTCTGTGACAGGCTATCAGTACTTATGAAAACAGAATCTATAGACGGCACTCGATTGGGAGACTAAATGGGGGAACATAACAAGAGTTATGATACTGAAGGAACTTGGTTTAATTTGTCAGAAATGTTTTTCTCTTTATTATTTAAATTATCTATATCTGGATTTTCTGTTTCTGCTGTACTAGAGAATTAACCCCTTTCTTCTTTTTTTTTTGATTAGAAAATTGATATTCGTGATTATGTTCGGAACAACTAAAATGCCTGTTGTGAGATTAAATGAATTCTTTTTTGTCTGCATATAAGAGGGAGGATATCAATTTTCCTAATATTAGAAGGCACACAGAGTAAGGGTATGTAATTTAAAACACATTAGCAGCTGGATATTTCCCAGTCCTTCACTGAGCTGTCTGCTAATGGAAGTGTATTGCATAATAACCCCTTTTACTTGCTGATGCTCTGTATGACATGGCAAATCTTAGGAGTGCTTTAAGGATTCTCTAGAATACAGTCAAATCCTTTGATAGGTAGTTCAATAACACTGTGATAGAATATGACTTGTAGTTATCAAGGATGCTTTGCTATTAATAAAAATGTAAGCTTTCTTACCAGGTATCATGTTGTAGACTTAGTCCTGGGAATAGAATACAGTGRTTAGAAACACCTCAAAAGGTCATAAAGTTCAAAAAAAAATCAGGGAATCTGGAACTTTTCCAGAAAAACACTGGGACTTCCACAGCTTTTTCAAKCTTGTTTTTCCTGTCTCTAATTATCTTCCCAGCTTCCAGAAAGAAGCAGGCTATACACACTGCTTGTGGTGCKTGTGGCATTATAGCTTGTATTTTAACTGTTATATTATTTTGACTATTACATGGCTTTCAGAGATCATTAATGACWGCATTAACTTAGCTTGCAGCCAGCTGATCTGTCTCTACAGTTCGAGATCCTTGTATGTAAGTCTGCTCTCCCACTATTGGAACTGTTAATTCTGAAAGTATTATCACACATTCAGTGAGGCTTGATTTTTTTTCCTAAAAGTCCCACTCCTGAAGTCATGTGAACTTCAGATTCTGCTTTCAAAATGTACAGATATACTCTACATTATATCTATTTTTTTAAATATTATTATTTTTGGTTTGGATAAAACAAAGAACTAGGAATATAGTGGAGTGATTCTATTACTTCTTCAATGAATAATGACATTTCTAGGCCTGAAAGTTAGTTGGATTTAAATATCTCTTTGGAGGCTTTGAAACAATATAATCTGCCCAAGGATACATAGGAGTCTGCGGCATGAAATGCAGAAATCACCGACTTTTTATAGTTCAGTCCAATGTTTGAATCTTAAAGCAGAAAACATAAAACTGATGAGATGAGCTGTGTCTTTTGATATTTATGAAATATAAATAGAGAATAAAGTGAGACTATGACTATACTTCTACATGTACAGCTGCTAGCTGTGGTGCACTGGTGGAATCTGACCCACAATTCAGGCTGGAAGACAATTAAAATGGTAACCAGATAAGTTATATTCACTATCCTAGGCCTATCTGTGARGTGGGACTGCATTCTGGTCATCTTTGTGGAACAAAAAGGAAGTTTCAATTATATAAGAGTCCGTGAGTTATCACTGGTTCCTAAGAGGTGTCAGGTGGTCTTTTATCTTCTCTAGTCCTACTGAATGCAAGACTAAGCTATTTATTTGGTATTTTTTTCCTGTTATCTCTTCCACTCATATATCATTTGAAGAAATCAGAATCTTGAGCTTCTTCTTCCCTCTCTTTCACTGATATCCAACTTGAAATCAATGACTCACTCACTCAGAAACAACTTTTTACTAACACATAATAACATATATAACACATAATGTCCATATGGCATAATTAAGGTTAAAGTTAAGATGACTGCAGTAAACAATTCTGAATTTCATTTTTGCCTTTTAAAAATTACACGCTTTAATTTTGTCTTGATACATACCCTTACATTTAAATATACATAAGCACTGCTAAGCAACGCTTAGCAGATCCTGTTTTTAGAAGCCTCTACTTATACAACAGTCATCTTTTAATATTAATCATGCAAATTTTAATGATGTTCTGCAATAGAATTCAAATTTTAGGCTGTTAATGACCTTTATAGACATTTTTGTGTCAGAGGTAATCATCTGTGCATCACATTCAACTACATCTGCATAAAGAAACTCCCCGTTTAAATCAACATAAAATCATCAATTGTAACTCCACTAATATCAGTCTAACATTATAATGCAGTGGCAATTTGTTCCCGCTTGCCRCTGCTGGCAGGCCTAAGCAGCACAAATATTATTACAGATGCGCAAGTAATCAGTTATGTCACTTTATTGATGCATTCCTGATTATTCCTTAATGAGGCAGAATTTCTGAAGAGGGAGTACTTGTCCCTAATGAATGTTTCTTCAGATGCCAGATTTGTTTGGCTTTTACACCTGTTTTCCTTATATGACCTGCTATCCTTAATTACTACTTATAGATAAACTGGAAAAGCAAAATACTTGGAGCAGCAGTGGTTCAAAGATCCTGCTTTTCCGTAGGATGAGAACAGAGCTTGTGGTTAAATAGAAAGAGTGAGATTCAGAGGAGTGAGGTTTAAACCCAAGTTACACAAAGAGAAAGGGAGAGAAAAAAGTTTGAAAGAATGATTTTATGCAAAATAAAGGGTTAGTGACCATTTTGATGGCCCATTGATTTGTTCGCCAAACAACCTACTTGCAGTTTTTCCCTCATTCTCTTCAACTCAGAAGCTGGAGTATAATTTACCACAYCAAGTTTGTTCAGTTTCCATTAATACTAATGGGTTAAAGGAGTGATAGACTATATCCACAAGAGGTATTTTGAGAGTAAATCTGAGCATCCTGGTTACAGAAAGGTTCCACAATATGACTTAAATAATGGAATCCAAAAACCTGTGTTCTGTAACAATAATTCCTCTGGTCGGAATGGGAATATATGGACACATAAAATGGGATTCAAAGTCATGAATCATCTAAATTTGAGAATACAAAATGCTAAAAAAACATAAAGATGATTTAATCATAAAGAGTTTTTTCTTTCCAGATTTATAATGTATCCCCTCTACAGGGATGTGTATGGAGAAATCAAGTTTTCTTCAAACTCRGAGCTAATTAGATGAGAAACAGTTCTGATTTGGAAACCTAGTAATTATATGAGTATAGAATTATGACTAAGCTAATACAATGCTTTGTCTTTGTTCACAAGCAAATGTAGTCTACTGTTTTAACATTTTTTCTATGCTATATATCTATACATCTTGTAACTGTACATTGATAGCTAAAAAGTGGAGCTTTAGTGCTTATTTTAAGACTTACGTAGAAATGATTCATAAACAAATAAATTCAACTTCTCTATCTGTGTCAATATGTATTTAACTGTATTTAACTGGCAGAAATGTCATGGACAGCAAATGTTCTTTCTTTTTTTTTGGGGGGGGACACACCACTTGTCTTATTTGTGTCAATTGGGGACTATAATATTTTCGGCTTTCAAGTCTGTGCCAGGTTACAGTTACTTCATGTGTAGGCAAAAGCATTTTCACTGCAGGAACAAGCTAGAATGTTCCATAAGTTTATGGGCCAGTTTTATCACTTCCATAAGGTCTATGGAGGCATTAGTGCTCTTTAAAATCAGTGCTCTTGGAAGACTTGCAGTTGAAAAGTACCAAGAGGACCTGCTACCTCACTCAGAACAGGCAGACAGCCAGTGCCTCCCTTCTGCATGCCTGTAGACCAGAGCAGTATTTCCAAAGTGTATGTGTGTGTATTTATATGCCTAGAAATTCCAGAAAAGGAAGAATAAGCAAGGACTGTAGAACAGTCAGGATGCCTGGAACTAATTAGTTAAGTAGCCCACATGCTGTGGGCTCCATCGCAGTTCTTGTTTTCTCATAAGATGAATGTAAGGAGGATGGCCAAAGCAGTAGAAATCGTATGTCATATGACAGATACCAAATCCCTGAATATCTCTCCTTGGGTGATCCTGCACACTTTTTATGGGAAATTGAGAAAATATGATTATGTCACTTGTGGATAGGAAAGTGGAAAAATGAGGTACTCCATATTTCAGGATAGCGTCATTCAGTCCAGAGCCTTGCTTAGAACTACCTATTTCCCGGATCCCCTCTTTTCCGTCCAAGGACCACACAGGCTCTGCTGCCTGTACAAACTAGACTGGCAGTCATCGTCAAAAATCTTCTTTAACTACTAAATGGGAAACCTCTTTATGTGCTGTCTTGGAATCTCCTCTCACTCCGCCTCATCCTGAGAAGATTATGTGTTTGTTCTGGTAGCCAAGCAATAATTCAGTGCTCAGTAAGTATGTGTGTTCAACATTTCAACTAGCATTATTTGACCTTCTCAAATTCAAAATCCTCTAAGCTCCACCTCTGATGTGGTTTGTTTTAGACTCATACACGTATCAAAGCATAACCAACTTCAAAGTTAGATCTAAATTTAGGCTGGAATGCTAGAGTAATTCTCTCTCTCCATTTTTTTTTAATGACTATTAATTTGTCGTGGAATAACCTCCCCTCCATCTCAARGAGGAGAAACGATGGCTAAAATTTTAAGAACCTCTTACAAGTTTTTTTCTTCTAATAGTYGTCATCTTTCCTTACAACTTCCTAGGAAATTACAAAAAGATATTAATTTACTGTTTCATAAAGTCACAGGTCACAAACAACAAAAAAAAAACTGTAGAATGTCCTGTCTTATTTGAAGCATTTCAAATCTAAAACAATATTTTTTCAGATCTAGTCTAACAATAGATTTTAAAAGAAACAATACATTATCCTGATATCATATTGGAATAAGGAATTTTAAGGAAAAAATAACTAATTAAGAATCCACCTTCTAACAATAAATGTATATAATACGTGTATATGCATTTTATATAATATAAATATATATTTATAAATACAATAAATACTTTTGAACCTTCATGAATAAGAAGTGAAGAGAAATAAGAAACAAGAAAATAAGCCTTTTCTCTGTTCCTTTCCTCTTCGTTCTCCTCTCCTCTCTCCTCCTCTCATTCACTCTCCTCTCCTCGTTCTGCTATTGAAAATCATGGCAAAACTCTCAGTGAATTTGGTGAGTTCCAAATTTTATTCCTGAACATTTGTGATTTTCTGTTTCTAATGGTTGTCCTTAAAAGGTAATAGATGCAAAAGAAGAAAATTAGCCCTGGTGAATACATTAGTTTATTGCAGTGAAAAATAAATTCATAAACAGCTTAGAAAGCTTTGGGGGAAAAAAAACAAAAACAAAAAAAAAAAAACTAGCCTTTTCTTGGCAGTAGCTGAGAGTTTCCATTTTAGCGAATCTCTCCAATGCATGATCCACATAAGGAAAAATCTAACTAGAAATTCAGCTTTCCACATCCAGCTAATATTCTTACGTCTGAAGCTAACTGTGGCCAACTACAGTTCCTGCACCATCGATCTGTTTACCAGTTACACTTCCTCTGTAAATGAACTGTAGTTGCATCTATAGTAAGGACTTGAGATAATTGTATTAAAATATCAAGAAATATCATGATATTTTATAGGTACCAGAATTTCAGATGAAACAATGGTTGAAACTCAGTTATACCTGCTTTAAAATCTGACAGTTATTTAAATGCCAGYGTTCCTTCATTTTTCGAAAAGCTTTTCTCAGCCTTGACACTGTTCTAAACTGCACAACTTGTGCTTGATTCTAAAAGCTAAATTATACCATTTAGTCAAGCCTTGAGTAGACACAATTTCTTCTGCTGCTTTGGGGTTCCCAGAGAAAGAGACTACATTATAGAATTTCGTTAAAGTAGCTGAAAGCTATGGAGGCATATAAAAAGGTCTATTTCTACTTTTTCCAAACAGGATACTTGAATCATCTGACCCTTCGTGCTACTTAGGTAGCACRAACCTATACACATGTGCAGTTCTACTGAGCACAAAAGCACAGAGACCAGAGCTGCACAGGGTTCATGAAGAAGGAGCTGCTAGGTAGAATGTCGCACATTTTTTTCAGATTTGAGGGATAAAATTAAAAGTGTACATGCAGAGTCATCAAGGCTTGATTATAAAAACCTAAAGCATATGAGAATTKTCTAGAAAAGATCTTTGAAAAGACATAAGCAGTATTTAATTTGTTAGCTTTTTCAGAGGAATGCTTCATCAAAATTTACAGCYTATATAAATAATTGTGATTCAAAAATGATTTTTGAAAGATTTTTAGAAATTGCAATTGTCTCTTTCCTATCTCTGTTTTTCACTCACAATATTTAAAAATACTGAGCTAAATGAGAAGCRGCATTAATAGCATGTGAGTAGGTCATTGGCATGAACAGTATATGATTACTACAATTGTTTTCCAGGGTTATAAAAGTTTCTGAGTAGTATAAGGAACTTAATTAACCCAAAGAACATTGTTGATCCCTGAGGTTCATGCAGAATTAAAAGCATAAATCTGCCACTGTATGTGTGTTTGGAGAGAAGTATAAACTACACAGCTCTTATGTTGAATTGATATAAATTGATACACATTTCATGCACAGAAAAGTTGACAGGGAAATGAATGTAATTTCTAATCATTTCAACGGCTGGTGGCCATCTCTATGGTGCAGATGTTTGATTCATGTCTCTTGAAGCCTGAATTGACAAAAAGTGGGTCAGATATAGCTGACAGCCTCGAGCTGTGATAGAACAAGAAGGAAGTAAAGACTAAGTATAAGAAATTTCATTTTCTTGTTGGAACCTAACGATATTTCTTGTCTCTAATTCTCTACGTATCTATACATCTGCATGATCCTGACCCTAGACCATGTTTTTTTTCTAACTTTTTTTGAGCATATGCTTTTCAGGTCTTGGATGATCCTCATCTTTCTCTAAGTGCAGTAAAACAATCGTTTTGTTACCTTCARCCTCCCAAGTGATTTTGATATGATGGCCTAATGGTTACTTCCTTGGTGACTGAAAGGATATTGCATAATAAAACACTTAATTGTAAATATTTAATTGTTAATAAAGTTTTATTCTAATAATAAATTTTTATATTTATTAAGAACTCAGTTGCTATTTTCATTTTGTCAGGTAGGGAGAGTGGTTTCTAACTTAGTTCTATGACCAGCCATACTGAGTGAATTGCACTGTAAGGAAAACACTATCCAACAGTTGCTCATCAGCTCCAAAAATATTCATTTGTGAAAAATAAGACATGAAATGAAATGTGAACGATGGCAAAGCGCCTTGTGGATATTTCTTACAGAAACACAAAGGCAGACACTGAACAGATACGCTATTCTTTTTCTGGTTGATAATCTGATGGTTGTCTGGTCATCAGAGAAGCATAAGGGAAAATGTTGAAAAATGCCAAAATATTTCCTTTRCAACTGCCTTTAAAATGGAAAAATACACTGTGCAACATTGTACATAATTTGAAAAAATGCATAGTAAAAATTCACTATCAGAAGAGTATTTGTAAATGCAGCAGAAATGTGTAGATGATATTAAGTTTGCATTTAGGATTTTAACATAAAACCACCAATAATTTTCCATCAGAACGTGAAGTGGTTTACTTAAAATAAAAAAATCCAAGTTAAAATATTTTAAAATTGCTAAGAAACTATTTGTTGAAAGAGCTTTATATCAGTTGCATTTTTTATTTAAGAAAATATAATGAAATTATAAAACTAGGATCCAAAAAGTCATTTGAACTATTTTGTATTGGATTTCTTTGGTTTTCAGATTGGAGAGGGGTATTGCTTTTGATCACTCTTTCTTTGAATTCATTCTATTAATCATCTCACGACTGACTTTCTAGTGGTTAGCATTAAGAGCTAATCCCACCGATGTTTTACAAATTACTTCCCAAGTTATTCCTCAATTACTGAGGATGAGAAATGGTAATTCAATAACATAGATTTTATTTTAGTTTATAAAAATACAGACTCTAACTAAGCCCAGAAGGCTGGAGAGAAATTTGCATAGCCCTTAGAAAGGCATCCCTTAAAATTCTGTTCCCCAGAATCTAGTAGTTATTACTCTCTAGCTAGTAATCATTACAGTCTGTTATCACTATCTTTCCACACTACTATAGGATATAAATTTATAAATATCTTTGCTGTTATCATTTTTAAAACTATATTTTAATTTTTACTTGAAAATCCAGATCAACTATAGTTATCTATTTGCTATAGAAACTTACCGGTTTAATTGATGATTTAAAATATGCTACCACRACATTTTTATTGTTAAACTGATGAAAGTATGTTAAACAATAGTATGTATATATGAAAACTTAATGAAAGTGGTAACAGTTTATATGTTAGCTCGAAGCAACAGGAAGGACTTATCTAATTCTGCAATTATAGATTATGAAGATTACACTTCATAAACAAATGGACAATTAGTAAACTTATATATATTTTCACAGAGCTTTTACAGTAAATACCAAGTGGTTGCAGCCAGAGGAAATTCTGGTGTCGTTATAGGAAAAATAAAAACATGTGATATGGGCTTTTTGATTTATTTATTCATTGTAACACAAAGAGTCATGTAGGCTGGAAAGAACCTGGGAGGGTCAGTTAGTCTGACCTGCAATATCGGTGCTAGATCGCTAGATCTTGTCTTTGTCTAGCCAAGTTCTGAAAAGCCTTCGAGGATGGAGACTTCATAAAATCCCTGGGCAGCCTGTTAAGTGCTCCGCTACTTGCCTAGTTATGATACTGATGATGATTATGCTGTACGCTCTGAAACTCTCAAGCCACAGTTTATAGTTTGAGAGTTTCCCTTTGTTGCCCATTGTTACATCATCTACCACAAATTCCAACAAAAATGTGCTTTGAAAATGAATTTTGGTCTTGGTATATATACACAAAATATTTCTTGAACAGGCATACACATATGTGCAAAAACAAAATTAGTATTTGTCTTTAATATTGCACAAAGTTTTATGCAATTGCCAGATTGAGCAGCTTGTGACTTTGCCAACAAAAAGACCTATTGTCAAAGTCTGTTTCCTCCTTTTAAGAGTTCCCTTTTCCCCAGAAGAAAGCTTTCAAAGTTTACTTAGCAAATGTGTTTGCATCATTAGTAATGACTTTTCAAAGGAGTTACAGTCTGGAAAGTGAAGCYACAAATTGGAAGAAAATCCAAAATTCATTCCACTCTCTAGTCAGAAACATTTTATTTCTTTATGTTTCAAGAAATGTCTTAGTAATTTGCAATGAGAATATTTTTTTACAAATCTAAGAGCACATAAAATTATATACGACATAGTTCTTGTTTTAATATTAGTACCATACTGGCACTTAAGGAAATGCTCCCTCCTATTCTATACCTTCCTGATAATTCCTTTCTTCCTCAACTAGCAATTAACCAGTCATGTAAGAAATCACCTAAGTCAATGAAAGTAGGACTGAAGTACTACTTTTTGGGAACCTCTAGCTCTAAGGGGAAGCACAGCTTTTATGTATATATTTGTACAGTAACACACACGCTCCTTAATTTCTACCCTGTTTTCCTAGTGTTATGCTCGTCCTTCTGTTGCTTGTCTGAGTCCTARGTTTGGTGGTTTTATTCTAGTGGCAGTGTCAGGGAGCAGGATGTTATGGTGAGCTATCAACATTTGGAGATGTTCACCRAGAGGAATATGATGTTCACTTTGATGACTCCTTTTTCCTCACAATAGGATATACTTGGGTCATTTTTGTATATTTTCTAACATGTTTTAACACCTTTCCTCTTTCTTTGTTGGTCTGTAGCTCCATATTACATCTGAATTCACTATATATGGTGCCTTTTATGTATATTATCTACTATTTCTTTGTTCTCCTTGTTACCTCTAAAACAAGATTTGTTTAGCTCCAAATCTGCTTTTCTTTAACTGACAGACCACGAATGAGTAGTTTATAGCCATTTCATCCCCGGTACCAAGGCTATGCCTTATCATAACCTTATGGTATGCCTTATGTCTTATCWTCCCATGCCTGCACTCTTCTGTGCTGCACCCTGTGTCTCCAGTGTTCAAGGCCTYTGCTGTCACCCCAGGCTGGTATGTCTCTTCACTACAGAGATGTCAGACTGGTAAAGATCTCCCTTCTGCACAGAATAGTTGCTTGTTTACTGCTATCTATGTAAAACCATAGCTGTACCACRTGAAAAATTATTACAAATGTAAAATAAATCAGCCATAGACACTTGGTCAATCAGAAATCACTGTTACAATTAAACCAGGTAGAACAAAACTGCGGGGAGATTTAGAAATTYTCAGACAGACAAGCCTCAGTTCTGAGGCCTTGCAAGCTCAGTGCAAAGATTATGGTCTGTTACTAGCAATGGAAATACCATATTGCAGAGCTACATGGTTACACAATGCAGTATTCCTGTGAAGCTAATTGGGTTTGTAGCAGTGTTACTTAGAATTAAATTTTATACAATAGTGCCTCATCAGCATGGCATTCATTTCTACAGTAGAGGAATAGGGAGCTCCAATATGTAATATAAAAACATGAACTACTTCTCAAGATCATTCTGTTTTCAGGTCATAACGTTGCATTGCACGATACRTGTCACGCAAAACAGATTACAACACTTGCATTACCAGAATATATCATATTTTTAAGTTGTCGTTATGCCTTAAAGCAATATCAGTTGTGATTCGCTTTCTCCTTTAAGAGGAAAAGGA
>NW_028185037.1:7802483-7804612 GCF_003343005.1 Rhea americana | reverse complement strand
AAAGAAAAAAATATCTGGTCTTATCAGTTATCTGTAAGTGTCCAGTCAACTAGAAAATATAAAGAAATGAAATCAAAGCATTTCTTACTTTAGTGCTATGAACAGTACTACAACAAGTTTATGACAGGACTATAATCAGGTTTCAAGAAATAATTTAGTCTAGACTATAGCACTGCAAATCTAACTGGTTTATGGAAAGCCAGTGAGAAAATGAACAATTAGAATTGATGAAAATTCAGTATTGGAAAATTATGGTGAGGTCAAGAAGAAATTAGAGAAGACAACAAATGTTAACCTTAAAATGCAGTCTGGATAGAAGACCATTTAAAAGCATCTTCTATATAAAYATCTTAGTATTCAGGACTGAATACTGTGTGTGGGGTTGGACTAGATGATCTCCAGAGGTCCCTTCCAATCTCAACCATTTTGTGGTTCTGTGTGCAGAATAAAAACAAAAAAGAGTAAAAGAGGTCAAGAGAAAAAAAACAATTTGTGCACCATGAAGAAAAAAGACAGTCATTAATTCTAATAGGGTTTGAAGAAGACACGGAGTCTGAATATGTTGTAATTTGACATGACTATYA
The DNA here is from genome assembly GCF_003343005.1 of Rhea americana. NCBI lineage: Eukaryota > Metazoa > Chordata > Aves > Rheiformes > Rheidae > Rhea > Rhea americana. The sequence goes on along the minus strand of NW_028185037.1, from coordinate 7,804,028 downwards.
TGAAAATTTTAGAGATATTAGAACTTTGGAATATTTTAGAAATATTAAGAAATACTTATCTTTCCAATAGCATATTTACTGTATTTTGTGGGCATTCACTGTTCTTCTGGGCAGAAGATTTGTCAATGCACTGAAAACATCAGCCTCGCCATACCCAGACACAAACAAGCATGAATGCTTATGCCAAAGGAGCAAAAACATATCTTTTGCAGGAATGAGGTGAGAAACTTGCTTTAATCTGTCTTCAGTTTCTGAATGCAGTGCAAGAAGGATTGAGAAAGCTGAGCAAGCTGTACAGGATACTTAGGAGTAGTTCAACTAGGCAGCAAACATTAATCAGCATTCCCCACTGTGCCATCACCCTGCACATTGATACGTGCAATACTGTGTGTAACTCTCCATCAGCAGGAGAAAAAAAAAAAAAAGAAAATTCATTCCTAGCTGCTACTTCAGCTTTAATGTACGAAAATCTTTGTTTCCAATTACCTTGTTTTTGCAGACATAAGTGTTACATGAAGAACTACTCAATGGCCTCTTTAAAGTCAATTATACAATTCCCATTCTTCAATGAAACTAARGTTTTATCTGAAATTGAGAACAGTTAGATGAATTAGTAATAAAGGATATTCATCTATAAAAAGCCTGACAATAAGGGAATGATTCTTTATACTAACTTTGAGCAACCACAGCCAGTTGAAAAGACACATAYTTAATAAACATTAATTCTGGTTAATGAACCAGCTTGTTCATTAGTGGGTGACTCCATGCTGAGGGGGACAGAGGTGCCTATCTGCCGACCTGGCCCCTCCTCTAGAGAGGCTTGCTGCCTGCCGGGAGTCAGGATACGAGATGTGACTGAAAGGCCACCAGGGCTTGGCCACTAATCAGACTACTACCCTCTGCTGTTCTTTCACGTGGGTGCTAACGATACAGAGAACAAACTAGAGACAATCAAAGAAGACTTCAAGGCCTTGGGCAAGGTCGTCAAGGGTCTGGGAGCCCAGGTGGTCTTCTCATTGGTCCTGCTGATTAGGGGGAGGCATGGGARRAGGAGTAGGAAGAYTTTCCAAATCAAYAACTGGCTGCGCCACTGGTGTTGGCAACAGGGTTTTGGATTCTATGACCATGGAACAYGGTTTGAAGACCAACAACTGGTGGGGAGAGATGGGATTCACCTCACCAAGCAGGGCACATTTGCCTTTGAAAACAGGTTGGTCAGCCCAGTAAAGAGGGCTTTAAACTAGGTGTGTGTGGGGGTGTCATGCAGASAAGGTAGACAACAAAACACAAGTTGGGTTGGGGGGCCTCCAATGGGTGTATTCAACTGGGGATGGGCGACCCCCTTACACCYTTCCTGGGAAACCTGCAGGCATGACCACCTCTTTGAAATGCCTGTACACCAATGCACGCAGCATGGGGAACAAACAGGAGGAGCTGTGTGCAGTTGCAGGGCCATGATCTCATTGCAGTCACAGAGACATGGTGGGATAGCTCACATGACTGGAATGCTGCCATGGATGGCTAGGGGCTTTTTAGGAGAGACAG
>NW_028185037.1:7734317-7801043 GCF_003343005.1 Rhea americana | reverse complement strand
CCCGTGTGACAGGACAAGAGGCAATGGGCAGAAATTGAAGCACAGGAAGTTCCACCTGAACGTGAGGGGGAATTTCTTCACTGAGGGTGACAGAGCACTGGCACAGGTTGCCCAGAGACGCTGTGGAGTCTCCTTCTGTGGAGATCTTCAAGGTCCGMCTGGATGCMACCCTGTCTACTATGCTCTAAGTGACTTTGCTGAGCAGRGAGGCTGGGCTAGGTGATCTCCAGAGGTCCCTTCCAACCTTATTGATTCTATGATTATATGATTCTATGATATCTAACAAGCAAAACAGTTTTTAAAAAAGATTTTAAATTGCACTAAGTTTCAGAAGCAGATAATGCTCCTAAGATCTCTAGAAACCAAACTGAGCAATTTAATAGATAATTTTACAAGGTCAGTTGTTTCTATTGAAATCTATCCAACCTTAATTTTCTTTTTTTTTTCTAAAAAGTGTCTGGAAAAGGTGGAATAATRTCTGGAAAATGTAGAAAATTCCTATGGAAGATTTTAGGCATTTATTATTGAAAAGATCAGTCTGTGGCTACATTGTAAAATCAAAGCTTGGTTACAGAAAGTTAGTAAGCTTTCATAGAAAACTTGTAGGAACTCTAGGCAAAGGCTGAGTTTGTTCAAACTTTAATTAAATCATTTGTGTTTTCCAGGGAATTAGATTCAGGAACACATTAATTGAAACTAAAATTAACCCAGCCGAGCTTATTGCAATATAATGAAATTTCTTAAATAACATAAATATTTTTTCAGAAAATCCACAGTTGAAAATGCCAATGTTAGAGTATTTGTGCTAAAACTTTGAAGTTTTAGCTAATTTTTTGGCAAAATTCCACATGGATAACAACATTTTGCCTACAGAATTTATAATTCTTCTCCCGTTCTATACTACGTATGGTGTGTTGTGTCCTTAATTGCTATACCACTTCACTATTCCAATAACTTCCATGCTTCATCTTGCAAGCAGCTRCCTACCAGTGTTTCCTGTATGTGTTGAACCTCTGATATGAACAAGTGAGCTCAAGAGGTCATGGTGAAAGTTTGCAGTTCTCAGAAAGCTGACTGTGTCACATAATTACATTTTATTCTAAAGAAAATTAGTAACAATCAGCTAATCTTAAATGAATAGGTAATACAGCATCACACTTTTAATATTGTCCTGTAATTTAAAACTACGGTAGTTCAAAATATCATCTCTCAAGGCCAAGACCATATTACTTTAAACCACTAGCAGGAAAACTGCAGCAAGCTTTTAAAATAAAATTTTAAGATAATTCTTCTGTTTATCCTACGTGGATTTATTTTTTCAAAAGACCCTTAATAATAAAAATACATAATAAAAGATATATAATATTTGTTGTCAAATTAGATAATAGTTATATAATACATGATATGATTAATATTTGCATGACTTCAAGATTCTTAATTAGTACTACAAAGTTTGAAGAAAATGAGTTCATCTTTCTCTTCCTCTAGAGTTATAGATTCTATTTTTAAAACAACACCCCTCCTTTTATTTTGCTAAAGGGTTTATTTTCTTCATGTAATTTCAGCTGCTTTCCTTTGTATGTTTTCATATTTTCTCAGACTACTGGCTTACCCTATGACAGGACTTCATCTATCTTTTCCTAAAATCTCAGTTATTATCACATGAGTCTCAGTACAACATGCACCAGTATTCATAATGTTTTGAAGTACCCAACCTATAAATACTACAAGTCTCTTACTCACATACATACATTTTAAGAGTTATACTCTGGAGAAATAGTAGAATTTGGCTTTGAAATCTTTTCTTCTCAAGCATTTCTCATTAAAAACTGCAAAAATGTGTTATTTCTCTTCTTTACAACATCATTTTGAATTTTCAAAGAACAACATTAAAGAACCGTAAAGAGGCAAAAATTTAATTTAAATAAAATTGCTAAATATGGGTTAAGGGAGTTTTTTCCTTTTATTTTTAATAGAGAGAGCATAAGAAGGAACGATAAGGTGGAAGACAAGGAAAGTATTCTTTTGGAGTTGTATGGATGATCCTCTCCATTTTGATTTTTTTTTCATTGTTTTGAGTTTCAATTTTGAAAACTTTAGTCGTCATCTGCAACTGAAGGAAAATAAGTTTAAGGAATATTAAGAACATATTTTTTCATTTCAATTCTGTCATTTGGGGTCAAACCAGAATAATTTACAGAGGAAAACTGAAAAGAAGTGATATAATCTAGCCTTTTTCCTTTTAAAGACTCTTCAACAGCCKTCCTCCCTCTGTGAAAACACCTAAAAGAAGTTCATTATCCATTTCTTCTTATCACATTCTTTCCCAGTTCAAGTATTTTGGATCACCTTAGAAGACTAATTTAGTAAATGTTATTTCACGGTCCTGCATTCAAATTAGCATTCAAAGGGATAACTGGGATTTCTTGTACACAATAATGTACGCTCTTGCAAAAGCTATTTTTTATTAAACACTATAAATATATTTTAACTAGCATGAAACAGCTCTGCCTTTGAAATAGCCTAAGGCAGTGAARTGCTTTGTGGCTGTTTGGTATGAAAAAAGGCTTTGTAGATGGAGAAGCAGGGACGCTTCGTAGTTTCCCTAAGGCATCAGTGACTGAAGAGTTGACCCTCTTCCCARCTTTTAGTTCTGTTGTCCTCATGTAAGATACTGCAAAGCAGAGCAGCTATTGCAAAGTTACCTGCAAAGCTTCTTAAGTCATTTACCCTTTTGAAATGGTGTCGAAGTTCRGCTCACATAATAATGTGAGTTATTGTCATTGCTTAATATTGATTCAGAACTAAGAGTCAGTGTATAGACCTTCTTTCCTACAAGCCTCTTGTCTCTTTGCTATAAAAATCAAAAGGCACAAAAGCCACAGCTGTTCCACTGAATGCCGGGTACGAGCTTGGAAGGCGCTAGGCAGACGGCTATCACACTCTTTTCTGCCTGAACATGTGCCTGGCTGAAAGTCACAGTTCCAGAAACCGCTTCTACTACCCAAAGGCCACTAAGGTCTCAGAATCTTTCCATTCCTGTTTGTTCTTTACCAAAACGTCATTACATTAAAACTTATATGTGAGTGTATACATACGTACATATATATGTCTGTATATACATAGATATAAATATTAAATAAAAATAGCACACAATAATTATTTACTTATAACCTTATTAAGATGAAAGGGAAGAATATTATAGTTTGAATATTTTCATCTATCATCTGTAGTTATTATTCACTTTCATGTACTGTTTAGGACCATTGCAATATAGACGACAGTCCTACAATAATTAAGCATTTGAAATCAGATGTCTGCACCTATGTGTAAATGAGCTCTTTCATAAAACCTTCATTTCACATGAAAAGTGTATAAAATGAGAAACARTGACCAAATGTATAAGGGTAAATCTCTATTTCCTCCTACAGCTTTGTAAAAATCCCTAATTTAACCAAAACGATAACCAAAACTGTTAATAATATCAAAYAGGGTACAATATCTTTCAAAGGTGATTTCAGGGCAACAAACATTAGGCCTCTCTCAGCCCAGTATTGAACAAATATCCTTTTGTAGTCTCTCAGAAGAGTAAAAGAGAAGAGTAAAGTCTTAGAGGCTTCTTGGAAGAATTTCTATGGAGAATAGGAAGACTTGACAGGCATCATCTTTTTTCTTGAGTGTTAGTGTTGTTGTGCCCGAGGAAATGTGACTATGCCTGGACCCTGTCTGGAAAGCCAGTCATACAGTGACATACATGTCATTTCTGATAGACTAACACTCAGCAGCATTGCTTTCTGAAATTTCCAAACAAGACATGTCATGTCAAATCTGATTAATCAGTCATGTCACTTTTCATAGCCAAGTCATACATGATGATAAAACAGAGAGAAAAGTTTCAAAAAAAGATATTGTGTTATGCACAGATCTTCATTTATGGAACTCTCGAATAAAGGAGGGCTAGGTCCGAGGTTTCATGTACCCCTATGTTCTTTATATTATAAAGAAAATGAGGGGAACAAGCATGCTTTTGAAAAACAAAACAAAAAAGGCCATTCCATACCTATACATCAAAGCAGTTGTATGAATAGTCATAGGAAAAACGACACAGAATTGGAAGTAAATGCTTTTCTTGTATCTTTACAAGTGAATGCAACTGGAATCATAATATAGGCTAAAATTACTATTTTTTCTAATATGACCATCAACTTAATTACTTCATTATGTTTTATATCATGTTTCAGAAAACTAACATCTGTGTAATAAAAGTATAGTGGAAATACATTGCAGAATGTTATGTGTAGAATAATGAAACGTTTTGTGTTTATATGTCATGCACAGAGACACTATTCTGGGAGGAAACTCTTTGAAACATAAACTACTGAAAATAAGAGCAAAAATTTTGCTCACAATAGGTAGTGCTGTGACTTTAAGCTGATCATTTTTTCCTGCTTTTCTCTGATCAGTCCTTGACRGGGTAAGAACGAGATGGCTAGTGGACAGACCCTGACATCACAAGTGCTTGTGGACTTAGTCAGATCGGGTGCTTAATTTTATCAGAACTCAAGCAGCAAGCATTTGTTAAAATATGTCGATAAACCAGAAGCGATGCAGTAAGTCACCAAAATACGGAATTGAATTTTAAGATGTGGCATTGTAAATTACTCCTGTAGCTCTACTCTCTCCTTCAGCATATACTTTCATTCACAACTAGAAAGTGTTTCAGTAAACAGGAGATTTTACTTTATGAACTAAAGACACTCTGAGAGTGGGTCTCAGCTTCTCAGTAAGTCACAGCTTTTTCATTTAACCTGTATGCTTGAAATGTTTAGTAATGAATATCTTATAATTCTCAGAGATTTTTTTCCATTTTTTTAAATTTATTTTCTCTTTGATTTGACAGAAGGGTTTATGTCTGGACCTGAGATGTTATGGAAAAACTGAGATAGTGGWGATGAATTATCTGGTCTCCAGTGGAGCTTCATGACCTCAATCTACACTGTCACCCTACCTTTAAAGGGGTCATAAAAACATAAGAAATAAGCAGATAAGAAATGCTCTATTGTTTCAGATCGGTGGTCTATCTTGCATGGTGGCAGTAGAAAATGTTATTCAGGGAGAGTATGTTAGCCCAGCTACTGTCTGTACTYCTCTCTTTTAATACTCAGTCTGCTTCCACAATGACTGCATCAGAGATATTAAAGGATATTTACCTGCCTTTTCCCTTATGTTTCTGTCTATGGAGCTATTTACAAGCACTTTTATATATCTTAGTTATTCCAAAAGTTGGTAGATGGAAGTAATGGAGGTATTCTCTTTCCAACAGCAGGTAGTATAAATTCTTCTCCAGAAGATGAGTAAGGTTTGCCATCTTATCATGCTATATTTTCCTGATACTACAATTCTGCAATAAAATGTTAGCTTAAGTTGCAGAAATAAGTATATAATGGGGAAAAAAAGAATTAAAGGTAAGTACYATTCTGTGCCTCTAAATCATTCCTAGTTTTTAACGCATGCCAGAAAGTATGTCGCAGCGTCTTGTTTTCTATTTAAACATATTCTACACCCTGAAAAGGGTTTTATTGAATGCTCAGTAATGTACTGAAATAAAATACACTTTTCTATACACATGTACACACATACATCATGGAGAGGAGCTTATAACACTTATCACTAAAAATAAATCTATCATGGTTTGTAGGGCACCCATGCTGACTGATTAACAATGAAAACAAACATTCTAGATTTATGAATATAATATACAAAAAGGTATTGCTCACCTTAATTTCACCTACTTCRTGTGAAGACTGGCAGAAATGTTTCAGGAAATATAGTGAAAAAAATCTTCCAAAAGTAAGGTCTAACAACAGTTTACAACTCTTATTAACAATATATGCTCATGTCAATGATTTTCAAAGTGTTAATTCATTTAGTATTTTCTTTTCTCTAGACTGCCTCAAAAGAAAAGCTCTGAAGGTTTTCCCTTTTTTTTTGAATAGGAAAAAAAATATGTAGACTGCTAAGTGAAGGACTTTTAATTCTCTGTTGAAGATACAGAATACAAGCTAAAATATTTTATTTTAATAAATAAAGCAATTGTCTTATTTAATCTTTCACAAAAGTTTAAGAAAAGTTTAAGAAAGCAAGGAGTATGACTTTAATACGGGTGGGGCTAGATAAGTGAAGCAAAATGAGAGGATAAAGGAACAAAAAAAGCAAAAGTAAAAGTACTTAGTGAGGAATGAGGATGAAATGATTCCTATGAAATCAACCTGACTACTTTTATGCTGAAAGGTGAGTTGGTATAGATATGTTTCCTTAAGAAAGCTAGTTTGAGCAAAGCCACAGAGGCCTGAGGGTTAAATGTTAGATAAATCTTATATGAGAMTGTTCCCTAAAATGATTGAGTACAAAATATATAGAGTAAATACGGTCCCAGTATGGACTGACACGGACTCTTACACAGAAGAATAAAAACTAAAGAAGAGCAATCTATAGAAATATATATATTATATAAGTAAATATATATATACACAACACATATATATATGTATACACGGGGAAAAAAGATGAATCTCTCAACCACTCAGTTTCAAGTGGTACAGGATATTATGTATTCAAAGAAAGTATCTACTAAGCAGGAARAAAAAAAGATAAGAGCTTCCTCTGTAGACATAATAAGGAGTTATATCTGGAAGCACTGTTGTCCCTGATATTATTATTTTCATTATCTTATTTAGCATGAATTCATAATCTGACTGACATTTTAAGTAAGGTCTCCACTGTGTCTGAAATAATCAGTTTGTTCTGCAAGGCAAAACTATTTACTCCTGTTATGTTAAAATGAATCACAGCTGACTTCAGCTGGCAATTAATTGAGACCAGGGATATAAAACTGGTTATGGCTTTGCAAAAGAGTTCCCTGTTTGCATTCAGCTAGGATTCCCAGCTCCTCGTGACATCAAGTCTTTGTTAATAGATCCTTATCAATGGACTTCTTTAGAATATATCCCTTGATAACAAATAAAAAAGCATCTCTTTTCCTACACTTATTAGTGGCTTTATGGTATTAAGTGTTTTGAAACTCAGGATGCTTGTAAGATATATTTGATCTAAGATAAACTCATAATAATTTAATACTATTTTAATGTTAAAACAAAAACATAGCTTGCACTTGGTTTTACTCCAAATAATATWTTATTGTCACACTTTATTCCCGATTCATAAAGCAAGCAATATTCTTTTTAGAAACAGTGCGAGTGAAACATGTTTGGCATCACAAAAGGCAACTCCTAGGGCTGTCCATGCAGTTATTCTTGCTAATAACACAGAGCTCTTACTCACAGAATCACAGAGTCCTAGAAACGGTAAGGTTGGAAGGGACCTCTGGAGATCATCTAGTCCAACCTCCTGCTCAACAAGGGTCACCTAGAGCATGGTAGACAGGGTTGCATCCAGGCGGACCTTGAAGATCTCCACAGGAGACTCCACAGCCTCTCTGGGAAACCTGGTCCAGTGCTCCGTCACTCTCATGGTGAAGAAATTCCCCCTCWCGTTCAGGCAGAACTTCCTGTGCTTCAGTTTGTGCCCATTGCCTCTTGTCCTGTCACATGSGACAACTGAAAAGAGTTTGTCCCCGTCCCCTTGACACCCTCCCTTCAGGTACTTGTACACATTGATMRGATCCCCCCTCAGTCTTCTCTTCCCCAGGCTGAAGAGGCCCAGCTCTCGCAGCCGTTCCTCATAGGGCAGGTGCTCCAGCCCTCTGATCATCTTTGTAGCCCTACGCTGGACTCTCTCCAGTAGCTCCGTGTCTCTGTTGTCCTGGGGAGCCCAGAAATGGACACAGGACTTGAGATGGGGCCTCCCCAGGGCTGAGTAGAGGGGCAGGATCACCTCCCTCCACCTGCTGGCAACACTCTTACTAATGCACCCCAGCAGACCATTGGCTTTCTTGGCCACAAGGGCACATTGCTGGCTCATAGTCAACTTGTCATCCACCAGCACTCCCAGGTCCTTCTCTGCAGAGCTGCTCTCCAGAAAGTCAGCCTCCAGCTTGTACTGGTACCTAGCCAACACTCTGCACTTGCCCTTGTTGAACCTCATGAGGTTCCTCTCCGCCCAGCTCTCCAGCCTCTCCAGGGTTCTCTGAATGGCAGCACAGGCCTCTGGTGTGTCAGCCACTCCTCCCAGCTTGGGATCATCAGCAAACTTGCTCAGGAGGCACTCTGTCCCCTCATCCAGGTCACTGATGAAGAAGTCGAACAGGATGGGACCAAGGACTGAGCCCTGGGGGACACCACTAGCCACAGGCCTCCAGCTAGACTCTGTGAACACTGATGACGACCCTCTGAGCTCTGCCTTTCAGCCAGTTCTCAATCCACCTCACAGTCCACTCGTCTAACCCACACTTCCTGAACTTATCTAGGAGGATGTTATAGGAGACAGTGTTAAAAAGTCATCMCTTTGAAATTTGAAAATATGCTCAGTCCTTTTGACCAACTTGGAAGAAAAAAAACTTAGGTACATAACTGGTTACACTTTCTATTAAGCGTACATGTATTTGTGKATTTCTTGTCAGTAAACTGTGTCAATATGTAAGGGAAGAGTTTGACAATAAAGATTAAGCACTTAATGAAACACTTATGTCATGGCTGGCCACATTATTAATTCAAGACCTTTCCTTATTCAGAAATGCATGAAACTTAACGAAACTCATCTTTGTAGTCATAGTAGATCTTATCTCCTGCTCGGTGTGGTATGTAGGAATGGAAAAATGAAAAGTATCTAATCACTTGCTGATGTTCCACTTTATAAAGCAAAATTAAAAAAAAATCATTACTCATAAAATAACCCAATTCTTTCTAAAACGAGTTTCYTAAGCAATTTCAAAGGGTAAGAACACACTATAACACGTGTCATTAGTTGTGGACTGTTCAGCTCAGTTTCTTGCTRCCTCCCACAAATACATTCTTGAAATACTTCACAAAGTATAAGAAGTTGCATCCATTTGCAAAGCACGCAGGTGGAATTCTTTTATCTGACTTTATCTGYACTGCTTGCTGTAAAGTAGGGTGGATATAGTTTAACTCTTGCAGCGCAGCTGATGGTTATTGTCTTTAAGCTTCATACATTTCTTTGTAATCTTTTATCCCACAGGTAAAGTATAAATTAGTGACATATTTAGATGGATTTCTGCCACTCTGTGGTAACTTATATTTAATCTGCCAATATGCTGAAACACTCTTCCATGCTCTTCCTGATGTATTTCTTGACCGAAKTTACAGATAAAAGTATACCTGTTTTGAATAAACACTTAATTTTTTAACACTTGTCTGAATCAAACATTCTTCAGATCTTTAAGTACAGCCAATTCCTGATGTCATACCTCATTTTATGTCATGATAGACTCAGATATAATGCAAAAGGAACAATGTAAAATATTTTTATGTTTTACAGTGAAACATTTTCTACAGGACTATTAAAGAAATAAACTGGAAGCTTACCCAGCTGCTATTTATCTTCTCTGTGAATTAGATACATTTCCCAATATAGGTTGTGTTATTTGGAATTACATCTTTGGAAATTAAATCCTTCACTGTTTTCATTAAATAGCCTCAAGATATATTGAATGATATCATTCCAAGCTAAAAAATGTCAYGTCATTTCACGATAAGTTCCTGAAGACTGCTATGCAATGACACCATTGCGTACCTGCACTTAGCAACAAATACTCCTTCCATCCCACTCCCATCTTTTCAGGCTTGAGATCCATCACCATTTCAGTTTGAAGCACTCATCAAGATGTATTGCAGTAGGCAAAAGCAGAAGTATTATTAAATATGTTCTTGTTTGTGAACTGGTAAGCATCTGTATATAATTCAGAAACATGTTCTAAGTACTTTTTTATTTACAGTGTGGTAACAAACCATGCTTCAGATAACTACTACAACCATTTATCTTTCTTTCTTTCTTTCCTTTTTTTTTTTTTTTTTTTTTTTTTTTTTTTTTTTTTAGGGGAGGGCATGTGTGCTTTTCTTTTTGTCTTTGAAATTATGGGCCTTCAAATAAGTGGGCTGGTTTGCAGACCCTGAAGTAAATAGACTTATTCATTTCTCTTCACACAAAAACAGTGCTTAGGCAGCATCTTCATCAGAGACATACATTAGGGTTGATCTTTATGTGATGGATTTTCAGATTAATGTATATTTTTCTTAAAAAAAAAGGATAGATACCATTCAGATATCTGAAGTGAACCTGATCACTAGACATTCCAGTTACGAAAGTGTGCGAAGAGAGTACATAGCCTTAACAGGTCTCAAATGGARTGCAGATTTTTTAGACAATATATCTAAAATCTATCTGTGGGCTGCTGCAGAACAACAACAGACCAGAAATCATCTCTCTATTCCTCTCCCTTAACAGATGTGGGGAAAAAAGGTACCCAAGAATCTCAGTAATGAGTTGTGGTAAAAACAAACACCATTGTACAGAGTCAAGTAGGACTGAGGAGGACTTTCACAGCATGTTTATGAGTGAAATCAAACCTGGATTTCAAAAAGCTTAGTAGTTTAAATTTAACCAACATTGTTTCGCTAATTAGATGTATTATATAGTATGTATACTTTATTACATACTATACTATGTATCTTAAAGAATAGAGAAGACTATGCCAGAGACAAAACTACCCTTTCTGTATAGCACAAAAATTTGAGAATATATATATATATGTGTATATATATATATATTTAACATAGCATAAATAAAATATGGTTTAGTAATCCTTGGTGAGGAAAAATACATACTCTGCTACTGAATTCAGTTATAATAAAACATTTCTGAAGATGAAGCTAATGGGAAAAGAAAAGAATGGAACTAGAAGATAGCTAGCAGTGAGACTTCTGTATTTATGTAAAATGAAAATGTTATGAAATGTTCTTTAAAAACATTCACATATAACTGTCTGACAATATAATGAATTAATCTTTAAAAATAAGTTTCAGTTAAAATATAATAAAGCCTAATTTCTTGTAATTTCTTGCTGTTCTTTCATCTACAATATTCTGTATATCCCATGAGCACAGATCACAACACACAAATCAGAACTAAGAATGAACAAGTATATGGCTTTTTTTTCTCCAAAAATATAAAGATATTAAAATGCATAAATTGYTTTTTCTCTGTGCTTAGAGATTTCYATTTCATTTCTCATTACTCACAACAGCCACAGCAACAGCAACAATAGCAAGAATAAGCAATCAAAATATTTGATTCTTTATCCTCCTAAACGTCTAAATGCAGTTTTGATGAGTAGCAAAGTTATCTGAATGTAGAATAACATGACAAATATCTACCACAGTCCAAACAGAACTGATAATTGACTACTAATTTTGATACTGATGTTGCGGAAGAGGTACCAGGAAAGGTGATCTAAAAATATAATATTTGGGGAAATAATTCTCTAATCAACTATATATTTATAAACAAAATTGGAATCATCTAGACATTCATCTTACATGGTTAAATATATCAGTAAGGCCTGCTTGCAAGCTTTTCCTTAAGGAAAACTGGGGTTTTGCACCCAGTTAACGTGAATATAAAAGATTTAGAAAAGTTTAGGAAGCAGATTTTTTCAACCTTCCACAGGATCAACATCTTCCATCTCTCTTGCAGTGCAGTATAAGAAAATACCTTAATTTCTATTTAATAGTCTAGCTATGATTTTAGTTTATCTCAGAAATTATATACTTATCTTGTACAATAACTAACCAAAGTGCAGAACACAAAGGAGTCAGCTCCCTTATTCTCTTACATAGTCTTTGACCCTATTTCCTCAACTCAGTATTATAAGCATACAATATTATAAAATATTGTTAGTGATATAAAACAAATGATAAAAAGTAAAATTATGTGTTTTTAACAGATAGGAATTTTGGAGGTAGAAATGAATATTTGAGAGGAGACTTTTGTAATCCTAATCTATTTCTAAAATCCTTTTGAAAGCAAAAAAAAAAAAAAAAAAAAAGACTACAAGGAACAAAAATTTCGTATGGTATTTACTGTTACCTTTATGTCACTAAAGCAGATTTGCTTAAGAGTCAGTCTTCTTTTCCCCTTTGTGGCCCATGAATTATCCCAATAGAATTAATTTCAACTTACCTTTGATTTTCAATTTATCCTTATATGGAAAATTATATAGCCAAAAATCTATGCATCAAAAATCATGGAATATTTGTACTGTGTGCTAGAATTGAGTCAATCTAATTATATCTCAGATTGGGACTTTCATGCTTGAGTCCTATCCCAGATCCACTACTTAACAAACCAGGGGAAAAGAAACAAAGTAGAGATCCCTGATTTGGGGTGGGAGGAGCACTCTCAGGCCAGACTGGGTTTGTCTGAGGCACAGTGACACCACTAACATAAAAGACTAACCAAATTTTCATTCATTTCTCTCAAAGAAAACTGAGCAATTAATGTCACTTCTGATATCATCTATGCAAATACTAATTTTTAATAAAAAAGAAAAATGTTAGGTATATCCACTAATGGTGATCTTAACAAAAATAAAAGCAAAAGCTTGAACAGAAGCCTCAGAATACTGATCTTAATGAAGCTATAGCTATATAGCAAAGGAAAAGAAATTAAATAATCATAGCTTTAAGTGATTTTGTTTTTAATTTATTATCTGAGAATTCAAGATAAAATCATAGGGAGAGAATAAAAGGTCTCTGAGTAAGGCAGAATACTGGAAGATTCCAGTTAGCTGTCTATTTAGTTCATATATGAAGGAATATACTGTGCAAAATATATATATATATATATATATATACACACTGTTTAGAAACAGTAACTTAGAAAGAGGAACAATTTTAGCTATAAGTACCAGTTGTCTCCTCATTATTATTACCCACTGTAGGCTTATTTATGTAAGATATTTCTGTTTTTGAAAAAGACTTTGTTCAGCAGGCAAGTTTCCACCATGCTATCAAAATATGTATTTTACTGTTTGTAGTTAATTCTTAAATGTAAAATACAGATGATCAATATCATAGTTATCAGAAAAAGAGACACACTAAATTAATATGACATATATTTCCAAAAATTATATCAATAAGAAGAGCCCTTCAGACTTACATACTTTATTTAAACAAGAAGACATTTATAAAACGTAGGTATAAATATAGAACAATTTCTATTGTGTGAAAATAACATCAAATATTTAGTATTTACTTCCTGGAAATGCATAAAAAGAGACAGCATAACTGAGTGAATATATTCCTAAAGCCTCCTTGATAGATGTCCCACCAAAAATCATTAGCATTTATAACCTTGGAATACATATAATTAAAATAATGAAAGAGACAATTGTGAATTTTCTGATTTGGTTCAAAAATTCATTAACATTTTGAGAAAGGTGAAAAATTCAATTTTCTTATCAGTAGCTTGTAGTCTTTAGCATTTGATTTTTGTTTCCTTTGCTAATTATAACTGTATCATCAAGAATAACTGAAAGGATCTTTCTACTGTACTGTTCTAACACACTCATATTTTTGTATTTGCTACATATCGGTTCCATTTGTTTAATACACCAACACAGATATTTTATGACTAGAAATAACTGTCAATGAGAGAATTAGCATCATGGGCATTTAAGGAGCCCTGTCAATTGGCACTGCTCAAGGAGATGTCAGTTAATCCGCTAACTTTTGCATGTTGTCTTTAAAAGAAGAAAATATTGTTATTTTGATTCAGAAGGCTGTGCCTACACTGATCATTATGGTTACTTTCACTTCATGCCAATCAAATGCTTGTCCCAGAAACACTTTAGCTGATCTTACAGTTAGGTGATGACCTCCCTTTCCTCTAAGTTCTACTGAATTGCTAGGAATTTGGTCAGCCCAGCACCTCTGCTCTAGATTGCCCTTTTAAGCAGCAGGAATACATTCAATCAGGGAAAACAATCAGCCAGAATCTCATGGCTTCTTATTCCTCACTTTCTCGTCCATTTTCTCTCTACAGTCCTCAAGCTGAGACAATTCTTGAAGCAGGCACAATAGGTTGGGTTTAGCCCAGCCAGCATGTCTAAATTTAGATGTCTGCACATAGATGTTCWTATGTGTGCTAGGTATCTATGCTCCCATAAATCAGTGAGTATCTAGGGGTCAATTAAGTTAACAAAATGTGCTTGGTGCCGTCTCAAATGCACCAAGGTATCCACCTCCCCTGTGGACACAACTGTAAAAGAATGCCAGAATCTTGTAGATCCCTCTGTCACAGGTGAGTGTCTTCAACATCCTAGGCCAGCTGAAATGAAGCTAGACMGTTGTGTTAGGGCAGTTTAAGTAGTGACTGGAGACAGTTGCTGGAGTTCAGTTCAGCTATCATATAGTAGGAAAGAACCATAGAATTTGCCCAGACAAGAAAACTGTGTTAAGATTAACTTTTCCAAATCCATCATTTTTGTCTACAGTAAAGAAAATAACGATGAATATAGCAAAGGCAGCTTTATAACTCTCTGCTCTTGGGAGCTTATACTGATGGGGGACCAGAGATAAGAATGATCCTGGAAATATCTATTGCAGAACCAAGAGCATAACTTACATCTTCGTGTTATCTTTCTTTTAGTAATTTCATCTTTCTCATACTACAATTGAAAAAGATTATGTGCAAAAATGAACTAAGTCTCTTTTCCAGACTAAAAAGAAACTAAAAGTGGGAGAATAATTGCTATTTTTCTATCTCTTAATAAGCAGTTTAAGCTYRGATGCTGTGGTAGCCTGAACAAGAAAAGTAGGAGAGAAAGAAAKGTAAGGAGAACCTCAGAGAGCTACTTTAACATTCAGAGTAAAAGCAGCTCAAACTGTGTTCTTTTGAATCACCATCCCCAGAAGAGAGAAATTCAAGATACTAATGGATTAAGTCATTCTTCTTTTCCACATAGTTTACAAAAATGAGAGAATATTAGCATGAATCTTGCCAAGTCTTTATACATCAAAGTAAAGAATTCATGTTCATTCCTGTATTATSTATTGGGTTTGTAAACTCTTTACAGCAGAAATAATCTCTTATTATATATCTGCTGGCACAGGTGACTTTCCTGGAGTCTACTGGAGTTGTTACAAACCTGTGCTGCTGCTAGTAGTATGAATGTAGGTTATAGTTTACTACTCACTTAGACTTGAGCTGTTTGCCTCATCTTGATCCTTCTTGATTCACCTGCGACTCAGTGCAGTTGTATTCACGTCACGTTTTGGCCAAAGTGACAAACTTTGCTTCCACCCATGGCATACTCTTCTTGCAATCTTTCCATGACTCCTCTTTCCTGTACCATGTATATCTGCTTTTTTGGTGAGGACAATGTGGGACTGGAGGAGCAGAGAGGGTTTGTGGAGCTGAACCTGTGCTGCACTGCCAGTAAGCCCATTGTAAGTAAGTCTTTTATAGTGGCAATCTTCTAGGGAGAAGGACTAAACTTTGGGCCAGTCTGGTTTCCTCTTTTGCATCCTCAAGTTCCTGGCAATAACATCTCAATTTAGAGAATGAATAGACTCACTGGTAGCAGTGTGGAYTGGAACGCAAGCTAAAGAGCTGAGCTAACAGGGAGGTTGTAGGGGCTACTGCTTCCAGRGGGCTCCTGAGTCTGGGGATCCTTTCTGCTTGGCCACTGAAGCTGAGTGTGGTGTGCCTGGGGACTAGGAGGTCTCTGTCTCAACCCGATGGAGATGGCTACTGCTCTCCCATCTGCAGTTTTAACCAGTAGCAACACATGTGCATGCGTACACACACACACACATGCAGAGGACACTTACACCGGCTACATAGACAAGATGCTACCTTCAACAGCACCCGCCTGTGACCTTTCCTTGCCCCAGGTGCTGGCACTACAGGCAAGAGGCTACCACCATCTACAGTCTGGCTTCAGTTACCAACCCCAATCCWTTCCACTCCAGTCTATCAAGCAACTGGCACTCAATCTGACAGCATTCATGTGTGGGACAGAGGGTGAGATTTCATATAAAGATAGTTAAGAAAGGAGCAAATAAGGTGATAGGCTGGGCCGTGGTGATCAGGTGCAGGGTTCAGTCAAATGAACATACAGACCAGCAGCTGCTTACACATGACTACCTCTCCTATCTCTTTGATACCCTCTCCTCTCCATTCTCCTCTTGTTCCTCCCATATCCCCTTCCTTAGAAAGTTTCACACAGTCTGGTAGGCCTTCCTTTTTTTCTAAAGATCTGCATGTTCGCCTGTTTTCTCCTTTTTCACAGGTTGGCTCTGCCYACAGTTTCTTAATGGCCCATTAATTAGTGACTGGAGATTTTTGGTCTTTGTCATTGACTACATTATCCCTTGTCTGTCAGGTCTATGCCTGTATGTATATGTTTTTTTTGTTTTGTTTTGTTTTTTGTTTTTTCCCCAATGGCCTTCTCCTTTTATTTATTATGCATTTTTCACTGAAAACGTCCTTGATCTGATAGCTGTAACRAATCAGATGCTCTCACATTCCACATACCCTTACAGTATAGACATACTCGTTTGACTATAAATCAGATTAAATCTCAGATACCTTTCCTTTTCTCTAGCAGTCTTTTTAACTTAGTGGGCACTTCCTGGGACTCTACAAGAAGTGAGGTTACTATTTTATATTTACTATGGAAGATAATATACCTCATGAAGAACTTATTTTCAAGGTAATTATGTTTCTTCTACCAAGCAACTGGGCTTCCTAGTATTTTATGTGCCGTTTAAGAAAATTATACAGTAACAGAAAAATTGTTTAGATGTAAGTGGCACAAATTATACATTGCATAACACTAACAGTGTATTCTGTATGAAATGTAAAGTTGATTGTTCTTCTAGCCACACTAATCTACCGATCTTTTCTTCTTTTCCTTACTATGACAGAACGAATAATGTAAAGAACCTGTCAGAATGATTTACATGTTCACCAGAATGATATGACTGTAACTGTCTTTCTTCTGCCTCATTTATTCTATTCAATAAGAGTATGTGAGATAGGCACAGAGAAACAAACTATATAAAATTATCTGTAACAGAACTGGAAACAATAGCGGTTAGTGCTTTTCCATATGTTTGATGCCATGCAAAACTAATTACATGTCTTAAGCAGCAAGCTGAGTGCGGACTTATAACATTAAAATTTAGRTTGAACTTCTGTGAGTCACAGATAGCCTTCACCAGTCTCTGCTCCCACTAGCTCACTGGGTATTCTAAAGGAACAACTACTTTTTCTTTGCCTACTTGTTTTTTCCAAGTCAATTCATTAAATAATAATCCAAATCACAATCATTAAAATAATAATTCTTCTTTTTGTAGTGTCATCCTGCTTCAGCTGGGGCATCTAAAATAGCAGCAATATAGCTGCATGAATGGCAAGCAAGTTTTTTGACCTGCTATGACCTACAAAGGAATAAGGCTCTGAGGAGATAAGCTGAATTTATCACAACATAAAGGGGACCAGAGGGTGGCCTTTGCTCTAGATAAATATATTAGGGAAGGATAAGTGGATAAATCAGTTAAGTGGATCAACTGACTATATCAGTTGAGCCAATCAATTGGTTATATCAGCCGAACAAATCAAAGAGCTGTGCAACTGTTTGTCCCTGAATTAATCAGAAGAGTGTAAATGTCCTCCTGARTCAGCCAGACCAGCATGTAAATAGAAAACTTTTAAGAGAGCAATGGCCTTGAGCTGGTTTCAACTCACATATTCCTTCCCAACAACTGAGGACACCAAGCACTGTGATAGTGAGCATGTTATAGAGACAGGTATTGAGAATCATGTTTCTATTGTGATTTAGCTGTATATTGCAATTGCTGTATTTTGCTAAGCACTTTGTACCAGTATGGTGATTTACACACATTGCTATATCACTCTGCTAAATCAAAGTCCTGTGTAACATCAAATAACTTATCCTAAACAAATTTGATGTTAAACATTAAATCTTCCACATGTGGGATATCTAAGATAACCTAATCAGAAGATGCTGAGCTCTGACACCTGCTTGCTTCCAGTGCTGACTGCTACTGCTACAACTAGATAGTCAACACTGAGCACCGAACTTGAAGAGGACAGGACCAATCGCATCTRGTTAATAAGTACTGAATGGACATCGCAAACTATATCAGCATTCAAGGCAAGAAAAAAAAAGTGTAATCTTTAACATATTTGCAGCAATATCTAATTTTTGAATTGATTTATTTCTGATCCACTTTCAATCATTCATATTTATAAAACAAATTATCAGAAGTAATGGTATGTAGTATGACTATGTAGTATGTAGTATTATTATGTAATATGTAGCATTATAATATAGTAATGGGCTAGTATCAAATATGACAGATCATATCTCCTATATGCGATGTAATTGCAATTGTTAATGCAATAGCAACTTACAGATTTTAAATCATAGACAGTTGTGAAATCCAGCTATCTACAACAGCCTGACATTTACCTTCTTGTATGTTAAAGTCAAAATATTTTATAACGATCAGATTGGCCAGGTGAAAATCAGTGCTAAAGGCAGTATGACAACACCTGCAAAAGAAAAGCATGTATTAAAGCTTTTCAGCATGTTATTTCTTTCTTATGTGACTGAGCAGTATCAGCACAAGTAACCATAGTTAAAATTCTATTAACATGGTCATACTRTTTATTTTCCTGTGTTTTCCAATATGTTGTCTTGTTGCCCAGTATTCCTATCTGCAACTGATTAAAAGAGACACTAAGTGAAAAGGATAGGGATRATATTACAAATCTCTTCATCTCAATAATATTGTCACTACTCTTGCCTAGCTATTCACTACTGTGTATATTCTATATCTGGTTTGACTTATTTCAGATTTTCTTTAAAAATAAAGAAATAAAGCTTTTTCCTGGATGTTATCTGCCTGACACTATCCTCCATTAGAATCATAGAATCGGTAAGGYTGGAARGGACCTCTGGAGATCATCTAGTCCAACCTCCCTACTCAGCAGGGTCACCTAGAGCATGTTAGTCAGAGCTGCGTCCAGGCGGGCCTTGAAGATCTCCAGAGAAGGAGACTCCACAGATGATCTCCAGGGGTCCCTTCTAACCTCAACCATTCTATGATTCTGTGATCTTTTATCAGCTTATGGAAGACCCACCTCCCTTATTAACTATTTAGAAACATTTTTCTTACTCTGCCCAGAAACAATCTATTCTACACGTAAATATTTTAGTAAGTCGTATTACAAGGACTGACTTTTTACTTTTAATCTCTGACAAATTCTCTTACTTTTCCCTACGTTATATTCTTTTCCAGGATGGGTGTGAAGCAGGGAAGTTTCACAGTAGTTTGTGTGGTTTTTTTCCCTTTCAGGAAACAATGCCATTTAAATGTTATTTTTATCTGTTCAAAGTTTTCTTCTTGTCTCTACTACTTTCATAGGATACATCACATAGATACAATGCTCCTGTTCCTGCTAGGAGACTTACAGTTTTTTCTTCTTACTCTGAGGGCTCTTAAGAATGTAGGATTTGGTCACAATTGAACTATAGCAACCATTATAAAGTTTTCTCTTTCACTGAATCTGAATTGTCCTATAGTACATCCCAATTACTTGTATTTTCTTAAAATATTTTGAGAGCAGGAAAGGTTCCACAGAAACCATTAAAAAAATAAAATTTAAAAAATAAAATAAGACAAAGTTCTCTTTTTTTCCTTTTTTCCAAAATACACAATTGTCAACCGATTGTCTACCAGATACTCTGTCTAGAGTATCCAGGAAGTATGGACACTGAAGTACTCCACAATACTGTTCTTTATTAAAGATGTAATTATGATGCCACCTACCCAGACCTGGCCTCGTCTTATTTCTAACGCTTCTGGCTCAGCATCTTCTACGTCCCAGAAGAACACCGTAAACACCACGTGAGAGAATTTGCAGAGGGAAGGAAAGAAACCCCCCGACTCTCTTTGTAAAGCAATGCAAGATACTTCTAGCTGGATAAGCAGGAGAGATCTGTAGTTTAGTTAAAAGGGAACATCCTTAGCAGGGTTCCGGTTGCTGCTCTGGCGTTGAGCTGCTACTTAAACAAGAACATCTCTCCTATATGCATTTACTTCATATGTGCAGTCTGGGCACATAGAGCAGCTTACATAGCTGTTCTACACAGGTGCATAGGTATACACAGGTATTTGTGGCATCAAATTATATCTTATGTTTTTGATAGAGTGTAAAACATCTTCGCAGGGCTAGTAGGTAAGAGATGAAGGGAATTCATGCCATATCTGGACCACCAGCTGGAAGCCAAATATACTAGAGTACCGTGAATGACAAAGATTTGGGTAGCTGAATGCAWCCCAGAATTTAATCCATGTAGGTATATTTGTGGATAAGTGGCTTTTAACACTAGAGGGACAAAACACAAACCAAAGAACCACAGCTAAAAGTCATTACTTTCTATTTTAGCAATAACATGCACTTTGGAATTGTGTCTAATATTGACTTAAAGGCTGAAACTGATGAGAATACATCACAGTGCCAGATCAGTTATATAATGATTTATTRCCTCTATGTTAAAAATCTACTCTGTTTGTAACTTGATTTTGTCCAGTTTTGGCCTCTAAATCTCATTATGCCTATTTCTGCCAATTTAAAGGACCACCTGCCAACAACAACAACAACAAAAAAAATTCTGCAGCTGGTTTAATTATAGACCATCTTCCTGTCATTAGAAATTTGCATGCATAAAGTAAAGAGAATGAGATTTTTCATGCAGAAATGTGTAGGGTTGTTAATACTTTGGGATAAGATACTTTGCATAGTGCTTTCTCTGATTTACTTATCAATCCTACTTCACTCTTAACTAAACTCCAAGACTGAACCTGAGGATCATCACTGGGAATATATTTAGGAAAAATAACAGATTATATGCTGCATTAAGCAGTCAGGATGAGAAGCAATATATAAAATAGAATTAATTATTTGTTCACTAAAAAATAGTCTTCATAACCATTCTCGGTATTGCTCCYGGGGTGGGGGAGGGATAAAGGTTTCAACATACTTTCATTAATTTTTAGTATTTGAAGTACAAAGGAGTGAGGGATTAAAAATAAATTGGACAGAACTAATACAGTAGTTAAATATAAATGCCTTAAGTTTACCYTGGGGGCCGTGGGATCTAACCAGTGTTTAATTATAATACATAAGAAATCAATGGAGTCTTCTAAGGTGATTGAGACCAGAGACATCCATTATTTTATTTCTATTCATTTTACTGCAACAACATCCAGATGCATAATCRTGTTAGGCATGTCACACTTATTAGAAAAAGGCAGTCTTTAATAAATAGTTGACAGTTTAGGAAAGTGGCAGTAACAACAGATGGAGAAAGATTGATAAATGGATGGCAGCACTGAGGAGATGACAAAGCAACTTTAATTACAGTTAGGTTGGCCTTTGCAGCATCAGGATGGACATGCATACTTAACATGCCAAATCACTACCAGTAGGCAACACAGCGAAAGATCAGTTAAAAAAGTGTTTTGTTGTAGGTCCTAAAGTAAAAAGGAACATTTTTTAAAAAAAGTTTTTCATATAACAAGTTGGCAATTAAACTGAGCTGGAAATAGCTATGTTAATGAAGATGGCCTTATATGTGCTTAAGAAATTGTTTGCTAAATTAACGTATTGAACAGTTTGAGATGGCATATATTGGCAATTGCCAGTCAAATTCTGAGGAAAAATCTGCACTTGTGTTTTTTTTTTTTTTTCTTTTTTCCTGAAAATCATAATAGTATAATTTGGAATAATTCTCACTGAGTGAGAATTACTGAGTGATGATTATATACTGAGTGAGAAACTGCAGCCCCTAGGGTTGCATAGTATTTTACATTAGCAGCAACAGAATTTTTTGTTCTATCAAGTGTCTTAAGTATTTAAATCTAAATTGTACCTTTTCAATGGTATATGTACCTTGTATATTCATATACATATGCTATTTTGCACCTGGTAGGTGCTAGTACTTTCCAGATCTCAGTGAGAAGGAATGCCCACATAAATCTTTAAGTATAATGTGATATTTGTGCAGAATATTTGAATATTTAAAGATGGCATCAGACAAAACCTAAGCRTGGATGAGACCTGTGCAGTTAAGGATTGAGACATCCATCCGATGCTGTGTCATATTGGGGTTCCCAGCATCAAAAGGGATCTAAGATTTAATTGCCAATATTTTATTCCTCCCCTATCTTTGAATATTCAGATTAAACATTGCATCTTAAAGATACTTAAAGATTCTAGTAGGCACTCTTTCTTCGCCAAATGCAGAAAGAACGGGCACCCACTCAGTGCACAACATATGGAAATCTAAATAAAGWTACAATTGAACTAAATAGTTTTATTAAGGTTGTAAAGTTTGCCTTTATCAGATTTTGATATGATAACAATATATATCCCAGCATATGCTGGTAATGGCATAATCATATTGACTTCAGCGTTAGGATAGTTTTATAAACTGTCAAATTAAAAGTTTAGCTTGAAAAAATAAAATAACTTTCCAAGCTGGTGTTTACATTTTTATATTATATAATTTCTCTCTTGCCAAAAGCTTTTACATAGATTATAATTCAAGAACCTTAAATTTCAGAAAATTGTATACCTAAAGCAAGACAAAAGGTAATGTTTTACTGCTAACATACGAAAACTATTCATAAAGGAGGGACCATTCCCTGGTTGAAGACACAGTGGTGAGGAAGGGAATCTGTATAAAAGTCCAGAAAAGTCCAATGACTAAATGGCTTAATTTTTAGAAAGAGAAAACTGCTGAATTTACATGCAGCAATTTTGGGAAAGTCATGGAGACATCCATAGACTCTGAAGATGCTGAGTCTTTACAATATTGCTACGCTTATTTACTGAATGTAAGTATTTTAACACTATATCCTAGCATATATAATCCTCATTATGGGTATGAAATTCTATGAAGTTAAGTGACTAAGTGCATAAATTTATAAGTGCTGTCAGAACTTAAGAAAACACTTTATACAGAATACTATCATGAAAAGAATGGTTTGTATGATATATCCTTTTCCTCTCAAAATTTCAGGTTCAAGTCAAAAAAATGAACTAACTTGAGGAAAATCGTGTTATTCTGTAATTTTAAATGTAAAAATAGGCTCTAGGAGACAAAACTGTGCAAAGGAAGTTATGCTAAGGAAATTCTGTAAACTGTATAAGTAGCAACATAGATAAACAATCTTATTTAACATAAATGTCTTCCTTAAAACCAGTGGGAAAAGTAACTGAAAACTACTTGTAGTAATAAAATATTGATGTCCATGAATAGGAAAAAAAAAAGTCTTTCGTAAGCAATCACTCTACAGCTGTGTCATCTCATGGTCCTTTTCCCAAGGTCTTGCATCAGTACAAGAGTCATCTTAAGTCAATTAAATATTTAGGGGAACAATAAGAGAAATGATTTTTTTTATGACTGGACTTCAAGACTACATTAAARAGCTTTCTGCAATCAAAGGAAATCTTCATTTTCAGTAGGCTTTGCATTTGCTCCCAGTCCTCCTCTTCATCTTGTGATATACCTGTGGTCACCCCAGATTCAAAGTAAGCAGGTGTTAATAATTAAGGAAATAGATTCCTTAGGTAGYGTTAACCCCCACACAATCCACCACAGCTGATGGAGCTTTAATAACTTAAACAAGTGTGATATTTAGTTTGGAAAGCAAGAAAACGGGAATCTAAATAGTTGTGTGAGCCACTTCTGAGTAAATTCTTAGTTTTAGATGAATAAGTAAAATTGAAAGGTGATTGAATGGCTTCCTGATGGTACTTAATGAGTTACAATCTTTTTACTTCATCTAAAAGGCAAATATATAGCTAAAATCTATTCCAAGATGTGAATATATAACTACACTTTATTTCAAAGAAATTTAGTATGAATATTTATCAAAGACTACCACATAAACACCTACYACAAAGTGCCTTAAAACTGTTTAGAATTATGGAAAACATTGTGAATTATGGTCAAACTTAATGAATATTTATATCTGAGCTGTTGAGTAGCATCTTTAGTATGCATGCATCAAAATGAATTAATTTGGACTGAGTAAAACACAGACTTTTCTTCAGATTATTTTAATAGTTATTTGTATTTACTATTTATAAAACAAGATCAAATATCCCAGATTTTCATATAAATCAGSATTAGTAAAATATCTCTTTTGATTATTACACAAGAGAAATGAGGAATTCTAATTTTCAAATCATATTATTATTAAAGCCACTTGTAGGGAGARAAAGAAGGTTCACAGTTTGGTTTCCTGTAAAGTAGAAATCAACCAGAGTTCATATATTAGCAAGGAGCAGGATAGAATATTGTTCCACATTGCAGGAAGCAGAGTAGAGCAGTGACCAATGACATGATGGAGCAGCGGATATCACTGATGAGCCCTAATAAAATTGGGTTTGTCAGGGCTAACTGTAAACCTTTTTGCCCCAAACTGATTCTCCAATAATAGCTAATACAAAAGAATATATRTATAGTATGACAGAGTGTATCATGTCTGTATTTGGTTCTAGCACTTTTTTTTTTCAATTTTGGAGAGTAAAAACATACCAAAAACTTTGACAAACTCGTGGGTAGCCAGGGAAGCGCAGCTGAGAGGCACTGCACACCAATGTCTGTGAAGTGTTTTGAGCCCTTGGCAAGTTCTAACTACAGTTCTGTTTCAATTATTTAATAAGACTTGTATCAAGATGCAATAGATTTCTGAATACTCTTTCACATGAACTGGTACAAGCTTATTWACCAGTGATTCGAGACAGAACTCTTCAGATATCATGAATGTTTTGCAAGGACTCTGCTAACCGCAGCCTCTACAATTTTTAGTAGCCCTTCTCACCGGAAACGTTAAGGGCAACAAAAAGATAATTAACATCTGAAATAAGTGTGTAACATTGGAAAAATTTTCAAATCCCTTAAATGTTTCTGTGTATAATCCACATAATCATGTTCTATAATTGAACAAAGCTAATTAAAAAAATAATAATAATAAGTTCTCATTCTCTAACTATCTCTCAGCATACTATATACGATTTTTCTCTCTCAGATTTAAATGTTTCCCAGGAATATCATATAAGCCTACCTATATTCTTTGCAGACTTCTATTTTTTTTTTTTTATTTACCTAAATATGTCAGGAACTTTTCTAAATACCTTGGAAGATCTTATGTAGATCTGAAGAGGCTGTAAGTTATACTGATAAAGCATTCTCGGAATTGTATATAAAAAGACATCTTTAAACACTATATGGAGATGAAATTTTTGGTATGTAATTTGTTTTGRCTGATCATTTCATATGACATGTTTGGGATATATGCTTATAGAGATGTAACTCTCTTAAAAGACATTATCTTTTTTCACAAAAACCTCTCTCACTGGAAGTATAGACAAGCCAAAATCCTTATTGTTCTCAAAGGATAAGGTCTGTAACTGATACAGAAAGCCAGGAGGAGTAAAGACAGGATGTAGTAATAAATGCCTGATAAAATAGATTATTTTGTGCACAGTTGGCCTGACAAAGACCAAAAGTTTTAGCCTTCTATCTGAGGATATACATAGAACAATGAATTATGATAACTGCATACAAGTATGTAAGAAATACAATACGCTGTAGCTAGAATTCCTATATTTGGTGTGGTGCAGGATCAGGTCCTAAAAAGCTGAAAGTTTCCAATAAATGCAAGTTATTTTCTTCAAGGATCTAAATTTTATAATGCAGAGTTGATAAAATTATCTCTCAAAAAAATTGRCAATCATGAAGGTTGAATAATCGAATCTTTGGAAAAGTCAAATATTTGTCCTCGAAAAACTGTACAATAGCATGTTTTTTCKTGTGTGCATGTTATGAAATAAAATACAGATTCAAATTCCAGTACTGCTGAATCTAGTTCTCAGTTCTAGCAGAAGAGTTTTCCAACATTTGGCCAAATCATCTAATATCATTAAAACCTTGAATCATCTTGACTTAAAAGAATCATCTGGAACACTGAATATTTTAATTTGTAGTGCCTGGTTTTAGGTAGTATTTTTAGTCTTTCTAATGCAGACATACTGGAAAAATAAAAGAGAGAGCATTCATGTCAGTTTTCAGCCATCCTAATTTGAAAGTCATAAACCCCTTGTAATCAAGATTTGCAGAGGAAAGGCTATCAGCTACACCAGTCATTTCTGATACTATTTAGTATTTTCAATCACTGTAAAATGCTGCCATCTACTGGAAAATATTTAATTAAATAATAGAGCCAGTATTGTGACTGTCCATTAAAAATGGAAATCCTGTTATTTTCAGTGAATAATAATAATAAAAAAGGCCTTTGATACTTCAAGATGCCTCTCTCTTGGTTGCGATCGATGATTTAAAATGCACATAGGTGAAATGATGTCTGGATTTAGRACAGTAAAAGATGAAGAACTAAAAGAAAACCTCACATTCATTTTTATCAGAGATCATAATTTAAAATGAAATATATGACATCTTTATTAGGAAATGATTTAATGCTAGTTAAATTCTAATTTTCTTCAAACTAAAGGATATATATCCACTTTTTATAAAGGTAATTGAATCACTATGATTTACCACCAAATATCTAAGTTAAATAGTGAGATCCAGTGTCTTCTAGAAGTATTTGAAGAGCATATTTTCTTAGGAAATTTTTGAAGTCATTATGTAACTTTCTTTAAAAGATTATTTTGATTGAAGTTACATAGTATTAAATTAATTTACCTGAATAAGGTACATAATTTTTTCCATCCTGTGAAGGAAAAGAAGGTGGGAGATACTCCATGTCAGCCCATCAGAGAGACAACTACAGTACAGACGTTTTGCAGCTTGGTCCTTTTTATGAATGTATCACTCCACTGATTTCCTGAACTTATTGAGGAATGATGCTCAATTCTTTCAGACTGCATCCAGATTTTGTTAACAGRGCAAAGCAACCTTATTTTATTCCATACCATTACTTTCTTTGTATTGCTTTGAGCAACAAAAGTTCCCTAGAACATTCCTTATGTGCATATACAAAGCATAAAGGAAAAAGATAAAAACTGTGGACCAGAACCTGTGCAATTGTTTATAACCATCTACCTTAAAATCATACTTATCATGAATATCTAATATTTCCTTTTCCTAAAGCAATGGGACACTTAATCCTGCAATTTGAAATGAAATTCAGAAACTGTACACGTAAATTTTGTTAATATATCAAGTGTGTATTAGCAATGATTTTAGAAAGTTTTTTCTGTTTTATTTTGTTATATACACGCTAACCTGTAAGATGTTGTGTTTCACAACTTAATGAAGTGTCAATTAGGTACTTATTAAATGCCAATTAGTAATTTGGCAATTAAGTTAAACTTACCGAGTGTTATACTCCATAAGAACAGCAAAACAGAATTTCAGAGTGAAACTGGCTGTATCCAGTCCACTTGTTCAGGTGAGGCACACCTGGAGAACTGGAATGGCTTTTCAGAGCAGACGGAAACCACCCTGGAAAAATCCTCAGTTCTGGTGCTCTCGATTTCTGTTCTGTGGATTTCTGTGCTGGTGGTGAAAACCTAGGTATTGTATTTGCTCTAAGTACAAGAATCCTTATACACTGTTTAAGCTGGGATCTGGTAATTCACTTCACTGGGAATTAATTGATGAAATTTGTAGCCAAGCTGATTTTATTAATTGCTTCAAGGACAGACAAGTTTGTTTTTTCAAGCTTAAGTAAAAGACACACTAAATATTTAATTCCTCCCTCTAAAATAATATGTTAGCTGTTCCCATGATTTACGAATCCAGCTTAAATGTTCAGTTTGTAAAAGGTTCAAAAATATGTTAACAAAACCACATGTAAAAAAGTTCTATTAGATAGTTACTGAATTGGAACACGCTTACTCAAGCAAATGTTGATATTACTTTTCTTCTGCACAACTCAGTCAGTGATACTTTTGAAATTTCTTCACTTTAGTGATGATGTAGAAAAGAGAAATTTACAGCCAGAAGGGAGAATATAAAATCTTTTCAAAGGCCAAGAAAATGAAAAAAAGGAAAAGGGAAAAAGAAAAAATACAAAAGGAAAAAACAAAAAAGAAAGAGAGAGAAAAGAAAGGATTGAAAAAAACCCAGAACATCTAAGTTTTTAAAAATGAGGGGGAAGTAATAATAGTGAAAATATAACTTTATATTTCTGATTAATTTTAAGTACTCATCTTCTTATGTATCCATGAAGAAGATGACTGAGAGAATACCTCTGGGGCAGTCAGCCTTCCACTGGTTCTAAAGCAAACTCTGTAGTAGTCAAAACTGTTAAAGAAAGCAGTTTGTAACTGTTGCATACAATCCCTGTTTTGCAGTAAAATGTTGAACTGTGCATAAATATTTAGAAATGGTTGAAAATCTTGTGTAATTAGAATAAATAAATGACCAAAAAAAAAGAAAGGAAAAAAAAAAAAAAAAAAGGACTGCAAGGTCTGAAGAGGAACAAAGGCATTGCACATCTTTTCATTTAATAGAAAGTAGATTTTACAAATTTAAGAACAGAGAATCTTGCAAATACAGTTACCTATTAAACTTATTATTAAACTTATTATTAAAAATAACTTCTCTTACAGCTGAAAATGCTACTGAAAATGTGAGAAAGGGGCAATATTRATTATATTCAGAATACAGCCTTTAACTTTGTATGTTTTCCTGCCYATTCTCTTATCTGGTCATAGAAATTTCTTCTAAAGTAATATTGGGTAGTTAAATGTAAGACTGAACAGCAAGAAGCAAATAGGAAACACAGAGGCAAGTAAGAAGACTGTTGAGGAAGAATAGAATTTGCAAAAAGTATTTCAATATTTGCATATATGTGAGGAAGTAACTGRAAACCACAGAGAGCCAAAGTTGTCGGGATCTCAGCATTCCTGCTGAGATGGAGTGCACTGACATAACTGCCTTAATATTTAAATATTTAAAGCTCTCATCTCTTCTGGCTATTGATTTGGAGAATAACTCATGCAACACAGAAATATGCTATAGAAGTCTGCTGAAGAGGTCTGCATACCATGTGGAAAATGTGGCTCCCTTATTGCTAACACTCACTGACACTGGTGACTGGGAGAGACTGATAAGATTTGCTAGAAGGAAAAAAGATTTATTATACCAAAATAATAGGATTCTATTGTTGCCTCACTTGAGTCCTCTTTTCCAGTCTTGACAGAAAGAGCTTAACACAGTTTATACACAGTTTAGAGCAGAAGACATGGAAGTGGATGTGCTATTTCGCACAAAGCAATAGATATGTTTTATGTRTAGGGCAATTCTGAACTGGTTACAGCAAATGCAACTGGATTCAGAGGATGCTGGTGCTACCTTATGTTAGGGACTTATTGAGATTTTTCATCCTAGCCAAGATTATGCAACTCAGCCCAAGGAAATAAAGCCTACATTTGTTCCAGTACTTGTGTGTGTCAGAGATCCTTGCAGGAGTAAGTCAACATCAGTTTTTTTTACAAGGAGTAAAAATTTTTATCTTGAAACACAATATGATTTATCAAAGAAGCTCAGTGACAGATACATGAAACAGATTGTTCTATACAACAAACAGATCAAAATAAACTTGGATGTAGGGATGATATTTTGGTACATTTTATGGACACAGTTCTCCTGAACGCCTCCATGAGAAAAGTCGTAGGACACAGAAGAAAACAGAAGGTCTCCTGTTCTCTGCTGATCTTTCCCTTCTTATTCCTTTAGTCCTCGCTACGGTGAGAACCACAGGCGTGAGACTGCCCTTGCCTACCAGACGTGGAGGTAACCAAACGGATCCAGCCTTTTTCAAAAGGATAGGCTTGACAAAACCACCTCACATCGATCCCTGTTAAGTCTGGCACATTTTACACAAACTGCTAGTCAGTGGCACCAAACTCATCTATGCTTTGGTTAGTTGGGAAAAAAAATCAGCATGATTTGTCTTTTTCTGAGCAGTCTCTCTCTCTCTCTCCCCTGTGCAAGTCCCACTGATGACCTAGCTCTCTCTGTGAACCTCGTGAAGTTAGTGGATACAGATATATTCATAAGACCGAATTAAAACCACGCAGAATACCTGTACAGCTGGGCGATGTGGAACTTAACGGAACCATTTACTGTACAACTGACAATTCTTTCCGAGTYGTTATGTAAAGGCCCTGTGGAGCAGACAAGCGAAGTTATAATCTTTTAAAATTTAGTAAAAGTTGAATAGCATCTTTAGCATTTTCATATTCAACGTTACCCTAAAAAATAGTGCTGACATTCAGCAAATAAAAAGAGAGCCATATAAATCCACAGAAAACTGAAACCTTGCACATAAAGCACTGTGGCCTAGAAAGAACATGAAGTGGCAAGCGGACAACTTAAATGCAAAGCTAGCAGTGGGATGAAATATAGCCAAAGTCGTATTAAGTCATTGCTAATAATAATAATAACAATAATAATAATAACTTTTTTTATTGTTTGAAAACATCCTATATCAGTATTTACTATCCTCTAACTAATGAATTGATTTGGAAGGATTTGCCCTACAGATATTCTTGCAGTGACAAGTKTTAGATTTATTCTTATTTAATATTCTCATTGATGATTTAGAGAAAARCAATACACTACTTATTAATTTAATTTAAATATTGGACTAAATTAGGATATGTTGTCAATACTTCCAAGATATAAAAAGATAGGAAATATTTACAGGCAACAATAAAATGAGCTGCAAGAAAATTTCACTGAAAGATATTGAAGATTAAATAGAAAAAAGGTGCCATTTTTATATATAACTATTTTAACGTTACAATTATGATAAACTGCCTCCAAAAAATATTGAAAAATAGTGAGAAAAGAGTTATCAAAGATTTCAAATTAGTCCTGGAATTGCAAAGTGGCCTAACAAAACTGACAAGTTCCACAATATTTACAAATATGTCTGACAAATTTTGTGTAGCTGCCAATRGAGCCAAATACACATAGTAAAATAAAAGCATAGAGGCTGAAGATTGCTAAAGATTAAAGTAACAAAATAAATATAATCTTATTAAAGTGCATATAGCTAGCTAAAATAACCAAAGTGGCATTTCATCTGCTGATGTGATAACATACTTATCTTTCTTGGAACTGAAAGCACAGAGTTAGAAACCTTATTTCAATAAATTAAAGAAATAACATGAAATTTCAGAGAATAATAATAGCTTCAAACAAAGTAGCAATGGTAAAAAATATTCTTATTTTATAAAAGTCTTCTTATTTGAGGTGTGTCTTATTAATAAAGATAATGGACCTAGTAGGGATATTCCTAAAAAAGTCTTAAAGTTGGACTGAAAATAWTTGAGAACAATGCTTTGAATAACATTTGGACAATAAAGAATATTGCTTAAGTGTATATTGCTTGTATGAGGCCAAAGTGAAAAATGCTGCAAGAAATGTTCAGATTTCTTCAAGATTAATTTTCAAAGCTCATGTTCAAGTCAGTTGGACTGCCTGTTGTTAACAGCAAATTATTTATAAATAATATTCTTCAATTTTGATAAGCCAGTTAATTGAAGAAGCAAATTTCACTAACAGTAACTCTTCTAAACAACCTGTTGTTTTACATTAAGCTAAGCCATTACTGCCCAACTATGAAGTCTTTTTGCAGGGAAGGGGTGTCAAAAAGAAGCAAGGGTGAATTTGGACATTCTAATAGAGTTTAGTCAGAGGTAGTTCTGTTGTATCTTTAATATATTTATCCTCTCAACAAAACTTGCAAGTAGAGTAACATATGTCTAGTTTTCAAACAGCTGTCTGAATCCTACAAATGACTTGCCCATGGAAGGATGTCCTCAGAACACAGGAAAAGTCTTGCAGATCTGTGAGCACAACTAAGACCTGCTGAAGCTTTAACTATAAGACCCAGAAAACTAAGGAGCCTTCAAGAGCTACCTTACTTTTACACTTTACACGGACTTAAATTTAAGCCCACTTTATGTCTCCTTATGTGGCAAAAATGCTATATAGGGTTATGAGGCTCTGATTCTACAACAAACTTCATACAAGAAAGCTGCATTTAAACAAGATCCCAATGAAGTCAGTTAGGCTTTTGCTCAATCCACAGATATGCCTACAGGGGCCATAGCATAGAGATTTTAGTCAGAAAAGATTTTCTTGCTTCCTGCTTTAATCTGTCAGGTCAAGTAAAAGTATGAGATTACTATAAACCAGAAGTTAGCTTATATTTCACTGACACAGTTGATGTTCTAGCTTCAAAGCATAGAGCTTCTTAATGCTCAAAGGTTGGATTCTGGGGGGAGAAGTCTTTCTTGTCTATCTTCGTTAGCAGAATTGTTTTTCAACTTTCTGCCATGCAACACTTGAATTCTGAGCGAGGTGCAGCTCCCCAGAACACAATCCAGCAAAGAGCTTATACATTAACGGCATTAACAAGCCAGATAGGAAGGGTGTTTTTAAACCACTAATTGACATGCAAGAAGACATTCTTTATAGGTAGCTTATAAAAAGAAATACAATAAAGGGTTTYGTTTGTGTAAAATAGCAAAACTTTAAGTTAAAAAAATGGATAGCATTGGTTAGAAATAGGGAAGCAAACTCGTGGAAAATGAAGAGCAAGCTCCTTTTTTTTTTTATGCTGCCTTTTTGAACTACTACTGATCATTCCTCAAACCTCAGAGAGTAACATACTTTCTAAATTATTAGGTTTACCTAGATACGTCTTATCATCTATTGACTCCCATTAACAAGAAACAAAAACTKTAGCGCAGTGAGTACAACGTAGTGGAGGGATAATGGCAAACCAGTTCCACCATCCTCATTAGGTTCCCAGGAAGGGTTCACAGCTGCATCATTTGCAGATTTATTAACTGTGAGACAGGATTAACTGCCTGGGTAAGGGCATGCTAGAGAGGCAGGATTTTCAAAGACACATTTCTGACACCAAAGAGGCCATCATGGCAATGTAATGCAGGTGCAAAGAAAACAAGTAGTTTTGTTATGCCCACAGTTTGTTAGGGCCGAAAAATAAAGCAATCAGGCTATGGCTAGACAATAATTCTGTCTTTTCTTGCCCTTCCTGCTTTTATCAGAACCTTATCATTATTTCTAAGAAGCATCATTTGTGTCCTTATATTTCTAAATTGTCCTTACCTTTATAAATCCAGATAGATTTACAAAGTAACRCTGAAAGATAAAGAGGAAAAGGAAAAGTATTTAAACTTTGAGCTGTATAACCTTGACCTTTCTTTGCAATCAAGGCATAATAATAGTCTTTCAGTTCCTACTTAAAATATCCAGTAACCTTTCACAATTTATATACATATATTCTGTTTCTTCCTATTGAAACTCTTGTTAGTTATTTTAAATCTTAGTAAGGTTTATTTTAAGAACGAAATGAATAATGGGGTGCCAGAACTCTTCTAATCTCACATTTAGGCTTATATTTCACCTAACTGCATTAAACTTGGCAATCTAAGAAATATATCCATCAAAATATTGATACTTTCTAACATCAGTACAGTTTTAATGCCTCTTAAGACTATGCTATTTATAAAATAAGAAATACAGGGTTGGAAAGTATCGCAAACAGTCATATAAAACATTCCCTTCTGCTGAAGCAGGGTCTAAGTTTACAAACATTATTTCTTGCTCTACTTGTCTTTTCCTTCTATATGCTAACATTGTACTGTTCTGGCAAACTCTTCTCACACATCATGTTTATAACTTTTTCATTCTTACTATTTTCTTCTAGTTTTTTTATATATATGTGTGTGTGTGTATTTAAATCTCCTCTCTCTATATATGCATATATAATCAAGATAGGACACTTTTTGGAGTGGTCTCCACAGTCAAGTTGAATTCCTTGTCTAATAAAACCAACTTACTGTAAGGTTAATAATACGAGGAAAATCTATGAATAAAAAGAGAGAATAATCATTTAACTAGCTGAGGCTGTAAAGGGACCGCAATGTGACAACATCTGATGCCTTAACTTAGGCTCTGCTGACTCTTAATTTTGTTTCATAGTTCTAAGGTTGGTTTGCAGAATATATSCTTCACTAAAACCATTCAGGTGTCTTAAATAAAAACAGGTTTGTTCAAATAGACAAAAAWTAAATAACAAAGAAGTCAAAAAGAAAACACTGCATTAGTTACAAATCAGTACAAACATATAGCGGATGGATTTTTTAATAATTTTTTTGATTAAATCGCCATCATAGATATTGACAGCTGCTGCGCAGCTCCCCTGTTGTGTGATAATGTCCAGCATTTATACCGTGATTAGCCTCCAGAGGAGTTTAGCATCAGAAGCTCATATTATTTTCGAAATGAAGTCACATTTTGAACATTGTGAAATGTCATTATCTCAAGACCATAGAAAGACAAAACTCTTTGGAACAAAAACACTACTCACGGTTTATACTGTGGCATCTATCAGAGTGGTCATACATAGCAGCAGTTAAACTCTGTAATTCTTGAATTTTCTTTTCCTTTTACTTTACACAGAAGACCTGATCCTTTAAAAACAAGTTTTCTCTTTCACTTTTTGCAATTTAGCCCAAAATAATGCTTTAGGTAAGTCATGTTGCAAACATGAGGATAACCTTTGTTTGGAAAGCTAACAACATTCACAGAACTATGTGATGACTATGTTGAAATTTCTATTAAAAATGTCAGCATTAAGCCTCACAAAATCAAAACAATTATGTATTTTCCAATTATCATGAACTATAAGATTAACCAGTTTTAGCTTTTTTTGATGGGATAATAACTAGTAAAATTTTAATAAACTCTTAGCAGTGCTTTAGTACTGCATCAGCTCAATTTAAATATTTCATCGTAAATTTTGGAAAAAAAATTAAATAATATTCTGTCTTTTTTGCAATTTTTTTTTGATAAATACATGACTAGCTGGTTCATTCAAAATGAAAGCTAAATAAAAACAGGATAACAAACAAATTCTTAACGATATTATAAACTGATCTTAGTGTTTATACTATTACTCAGAGACAGGCTAAATGGTGCATGTATCCACTTATCTCACATTATCTCTGTATGGATTCTTTTTAACTAACCATTTTAAAGGGAAGAGAAAATGAAGCTAGTGTTTGTCTCCAGCACCATAGAGTGACAATAACTTGCTACTCTCTTTCCCCCATCCCAATCATTCACCACCTGTTTAGTTGCAAGACAGCTGTAATGTCATTTAAACACTACTTTCCAGGAACTACAGTTCTCTAACGTTCTAATTTACTTGTCTGATTAGATTTTAATCCAAATGATGGATTTGTTTATCAAGTGGCAAATGACAACTGTAAGCCTGCAGGTTTTCAGCGTCTGTGGACAGTATTGCATAAAAGGTTGAATAAATAAAATCAGAAAATGAGCAACAAAAAGTAGGAATATATGATAGCAAGCAGTATAGTGACTTATGGGAATCTTATTTTTCTGAAATTCTTTTCAATTAATACTCTACCACTGTCTTTATCAATGGAGGCTTTAGACCTATAAAAAGCAAACATAGTAGATGTTTGTCCAGGAAAAAATGGTCTCCTTAGGAGATCAGACTGCTCGCCAGAGTAGGAGAGAAAAGAAAGTACAATTTAATCACCACATAGTAGTGTTAGCATATGAGAACAAACCCATCAATATAGACAACAGATCTTCACCTGACATTAGCCTGTGAAATTCTAACRGCTACAAAGGAGCTCCAGTGCCTGAAGATTTCAGTTTATGCTCCTGAGTGGAAAATGAGAGAACTCAAAAGCAAAAACCAACAGAATTACTAGGAGCTATGGATCTAAACACAACTATGAAAACAAATAGAAAGCCTTATATTTTGTATAATTATACTGTATATGTTGGCATCTTTTGTCCATTAATATGACATTTTTGTCATGTATTTTCATATTTGTGCCTTTTTCTATGCCATGATTTGCACCAAATTTCTTCTCTTTTACTCTTTTTTCCCTTCTTATCTTCAGAAAATATTTCATGAATGTTTCTCCTGAAAACTATTTTAGAAAAAGGTCACTTCTTACCAAAATAAGAGAACAGATGCATTGTGAGTTGTATTATGTAAGCCTGATTGCCAAAAGCATCTTATCTAGATTTACTAAAATAATTTGGAATTGTTGATACAGTTTTCATACAATAAAAAWACTATGGGGAATGACGCTGTAAATTATTTAGTAAGATAAACAAGCAAACTCCACATTTAAGTATGRCCGATATAGAGTCCCACACCCAGGACCAACAAAGGGGGTCCTGCTTATACAACCTTACAAAGTTATGTTACACTGTCCTTTGTTGTGTTTCATTTCTTTGGGTGGATGAACAGTTCGAGGCAAATCAGAGAAAAGGTAGGAGTGTTTGAAAAAAGCTTATAGTTAGGCATTCCAATGACTTTTCCACTTAGCATATYAAAAAACAACAACAACAACAAAAAACTCATGAGGTGGCTTGATAACAGTTTACAAGGACTTTTATGGAGAAAAGAAATGCATTTAGAAATTCTTTAATTCACAGGCATTTAAAAAATTCTAATGATAGAAAGCCAATAGTCAAACTAGAACTAAGATGCACATTATAATCATAGGATCTTAACTGTGATAGCTGACTAAAATAGTAGCATATACATCACTGTGAATTTTAAATCAAAACTGAATATACTTATTAAAATATATACTATAAGGACTTGTATTAGATTTCAAAAACTGTTTAATGCTCTGAAATCTCATTACCTGTCTTAAATGAGAGTTCAGACAAAACAATCAAAAAATTCTTTCTGACTTTAAAGCTTTTTCAGTGGTGGGAAATTCTTACCCACTGGGTAAAATGCACTTAAGTCATCAGTACCCTTGTACCTCAAATGACGTATTTAAGATGACAGTTATGATTATCTATTAYTGTAGAGACATGTTACTTTTGGGAGACAAACTATACAATCTATATTTTTAATCAGTAAATTCTGTCCAGTGACATTGTATGACAGAGCTATTTTCAAACAAGAGAGACATACCAGTGATTAAAGAAATGCAGTGCTTTCTTCTGCTGTATTTCTGCTACCTTGATTCAAAAAGTCTTTATAGTTATCAGATTTATCATTATTATTACTGTTATTATTATTATTAACTTACACCTTTAACCCTTAAAGCTTTATATTGTCCAGTATGTTTCTGGATGTATGTAACTCAGTTCTACTCAGTTCTGCTATGTTTACATTTCTATTTGTATTATCTTCCAACTAATTAAACTCGTGACTATCTTAAATTTACCGAATTCAGCATGCCTTACCAGATAATTCATTTTTTGCTTATATTAAATTTCCCTTGACATAACAAAGCCTATTGATATATATTAAGCTGGATTTCCTTTAAAGCTGTAAAAAGACTTCTCCTCTGTTTCTCACCAAGGTTTTTCTGTGAGTTGCTAAAACTATATGATTGTATCAGGAAACAAACACTCTTCATGCTTCTTTTTTCTTAAAACTCAGCAAAGTTTATGCTAGACAAGGTCAGAACAAACTAGATTCAGCCTTTAGTCATTACGTACTGCTGCACTGCCTCAAAAAAGCAGCAGAATAAAAAAGCAGGTTGAGTCTAGTTTTTTATTCCCTAGAAATCACTATTATTTCCGTTATTTTAATTCAACATTTGAAAATAAATCAGACTTTCTGAAATTTCTTGAAAAAAGAAAATTTGTTTTTTTATACTTCGAAATCTTTAGTTATTAGATTTTATTTATATTTATATTTTCAATAAAATTTATATTGAAATAATTATATCTTTATTTTCAATAAAATTCTATGTACATATTTAGTACTTAGAACATATGACTTACTATAGACTATTAGTATAGACCTTTATGAAGATCAAATTAAGTATATGTTTTAATACCAATAATGGAAAATAGTCATTGTGATAGAATAATTAATCTTTGCCTTCATAGAAAGTTTTATCAAAATAAATACCTTCCTGTGGAGTTTTTGATGAAACTATAATTTTTACTAACATGTAGTAGCACTACTCAGTAACTCCCTTTTGAAATGCCTAGCTAAGATGATACGTTATGACTTTGGAAGTACTATTTCTGAAGTTGCTACAGAGTCAATTTATTTCTTATATTTATTTGACATTACCAAAAGGTTTCTATATTTTTAAATAGTTTTAAGTAGGATTTATTTAAATTTATAAGCTGAAAAGAGCACTGACTCAAATAGAAAAGTAATTATTGCAGGTTTTATCCTCCAGTCGTTGGTTAGGCAGCACTCCCACTGAGTTGGAATGTGGAATAGCACCTCCAGCTATTTTATTTAAACAGGCTTTAAAAAGACACCATTCCCTCCTTCCACTTTAAATTATTTTTGATGGAATAATGATGGGAAATTTACATTAGAACTGAAAATAACCTTTATTATAGATGTTAAAAACTTCATTCATAGGTATTACAGTATGATTAATTAAAAGAATAAATTGCTTTGACCAGTCAAATACATTGCATCCATACTGTACTGCTAAATTGTGCTTATATTTTATGTTTTCATACTTGGGTTATTTTATTTCTATATCCTTGAAAGAAGTCAATTCCTTGTTTGCAGGGTGCCTAGCTTCATCAATGCAAGAAAGATTTTAGTCTGCTGCTGTTTAACTCTCTGTCAGATTATGTCAAAGCATATATGATCTCTATAGCAGGGTACATATCTTCATTTTGAAAGGATCAGTTTTACTTTGCTGAAATAATCCATCATTTTAATATGAACAAGGTGATTTTTTTCAACATAAGTCAATCAAAAGTATGG
Organism: Rhea americana; assembly: GCF_003343005.1. Classification (NCBI taxonomy): domain Eukaryota; kingdom Metazoa; phylum Chordata; class Aves; order Rheiformes; family Rheidae; genus Rhea; species Rhea americana. The sequence goes on along the minus strand of NW_028185037.1, from coordinate 7,762,188 downwards.
AACTGGGTAGATAATATTAAGAATTTAAAGCACTATCTCTTATTTAAAATGAGGGAATTAACTCCTTTTCTGTTCTAAACTAAAGACTTCAAGGAAAGAGAGCCCAGGGAGTGGCAGAAGATCACACTGTGCTGAGCATCCCAGATGCTCTTTAAAGAGAGATTCAAGACCTAAGAAGACTCTTCAGAGGAATACAAAGGAAATGTAAAAGCTCTAATGTTATATCCAAATTATAACTAARCCTCAAGGGTGAAGTAGTAGATTAAACACCTCACAGCATATGTGAGCTAAAGAAATGCACCTTGTCCACAAAGAATTTACTGTTGATCTAATTAATGTCTTCACAGTTTTATCAAATATTTTAATCCAGTTAAAATTATGCTAACATCTAAAAGCCAAATCATTCAACTATCAGAGCTCATTCCCAATAATGGTACAGTTACAAGTGATATACAGAAACTTTCTGGAGTATTTACCCCTTTCACTGGCACTTCCCCTCTATGTCCCATGCTGAATGATGCCAGTTTTCCTCAGAAAAAAGCACTGGAGGCTGTGGCAAGTCCTCAGCACCCAAGTTCTTTGCTAGGAGCAGTATGACATTGAAGAAAGGGGTTTCACAAAATCACAGAATAGTTGAGGTTGGAGGGACCTCTGGAGATTACCTAGTTCAACACCCCTGGTCAAGCAGGRTCACCTAGAGCATATTAGATAGGATCACATCCTGGTGGGTTTTGAATATCTCCAGAGAAGGAGTCTCCACAACCTCTCTGGGCAACCTGTGCCAGGGCTCTGTCACCCTCACAGTAAAGAACTTTCTCCTCATATTCAGGTGGAATTTCCTGTATTTCAGTTTGTGTCACTTGGTGCCACTAAAAACAGCCCAGTCTCATCCTCTTGACACCYTCCCTTCAGGTGTTTGTAGACGTTGATAAGATCCCCTCTCAGTCTTCTCTTCTCCAAGCTAAACAGGCCCAGCTCTCGCAGCCTTCCCTCGTAGAAGAGATGCTCCAGTCTTTCAATACATTTGTTAGCACACTTCACCTACTAGCTCTTTCCTTATTGATCCTTAAAGTCTGTGTTATACCTGAATTTTACTACATATGGTGAGTTTTACTTAYGTTGGATATTTACTCCTTTTCTCTTTGTTATCTCAAAAAATAGTTTTAGCACGTATAAAACTATAATTGACCACCACTGATTTGTGTTTACACCCTTGAAACTCTAGTATCATCCTGTGTTTATCCTTTCAAGGCCACAGCTCTCGTCCTGTGCTTTTACTAGTAGGGGTCTGCAACACTACTCAATTTTTTGTTTGTTTGTATGTTTTTTTCCCTACTTAAATAGCCTTAATGATGTGACTTCCTGATAACATAAAGTAATATTTATTAACACATAACTACATTAACATGTAGTTATGCATACATTTATATTCTTGGGTCACTGAATAGTTCACGCTACATAAATAATGATCCATTAAAAGCAGATAGATAGATAGATTGACAGRTAAATATACAGAGCTTTGCTAGCTCTTTGTTATTAATGTCTGTAAGTTACAGTAATATCTCTAGAACATTATGAAATTTAATTTACCACACTGACCTAGGACTATGACTAAATCAGTCAGAATAGGACTCCTAGTCATGTATGATTTATCAGTTCAACTACTTGTCTTATGCTGGAGAGTTACATCACCTCCTTGGCAAAGAATTGTACTTRTATACCCAGAAATTGAAGAAAGTAAGCTACCAAGTCCTCTCTGGGTTACCAGGTCATCCTGAGATCTTGTAAGAACAGCCAGACCAGTTCACTCATTAGTCCACGGAAATTTTTGTGAATGTTAATTATTCAATGAGTTTCCCCAAATTCTACTCTCAGTGGTATATATCATCTGATTTCTAAACATATTGTAATATTTTTTCTTCTCTAATTGGTAACTTTTATTCCTTCTTAGGGAAATAACAGTCTCTTAATCTGCTCCTCACAGCAGAATGCTCTATCATAAGATTATGTTCATGCGGAATAGACTCAATAAGTACAGACCACTTAATTTAGTTCAGATGCTTCCTTCATTAAGTAATATACTGAAACATACCCACTCCACACAGATAGCATAGAATAAGAGAAGATGTAGTGTTCACACCATGATCTATAAGAACATGAAACTTATTATCAGAGATTCAGTGACTTGAGAGTCTCTTGAGCACTTATAGTCTTATTTTTAAAACTTCCTCACTCAATTGGAAAAGCGTGGTAGATTCTTATAGACATACAAAGAAACAGATATTAAGCCAAAAGTTTATCTAAATAGACACTTGAAGTTTACACACATACTTTTTTACTCTATTTGTCTCTTGTTCTATTTATTCTTCTTTATAATAAAGTGATAGTCTATTTTGATCAAAATTTTCAATGCTGTGTTTATACTAAATATTTAAATCCACCTGTGTCAAGCAAACTCAGCTCGACCTTCCTCTTTACTGAGCACTTGCCATTTAAATGGAGTTGCTGGTACTCAATGCCTTTGAAAATAGTATTATATATCTGATTAGTCATTCAAATAGATGGATTTGAATTAATAATGACTGACTATTGTTGACTTTTCCCCCTTGTTTAGCATTTAACCATTTGCATTTTAATTATTAATTTATTATTTGTATTACAACAGAATATGCTGCTGTTTGTTTTTTAATAATATATATCAGTTACTGTATTTATGAACTTGTTGAATCTTTTTATTTTGTTATGATCCAGTTATTCTTGTTCTTTTAATATTTCTGATTTCTATATATTGTTACTGTCCTTTTGTGTCTGAATAGCTAAGAAAAGTAGAAATCAAGAAGTGCTTTTACAGAAATTTGATTTTAGAAACTGATACAGACTGACTAATAAAACAATATTTTTTGATCCTGGATTAGTACAGTGGCCCCTTTTTTACAATAGAACATTTGCAGACTAAGGGCATTTTCTAGGAATGTTGAACTKTAGACAAGCAGAAAAAAATGTTATATAACCCCTTATGTGATGATTAATGTAATACTAGAAGCCAGTATGAAATAATCATGTTATCAGGATGGTAGCACAAGAGCAGTGGAGAGAAATGAAGACATGACAATGGTTTCTCAGAGAAGAAGCTGAAGGCTCTGAATCATAACTATGAATAGATAGATTAAAAGGGGCAGCCAGAATAAATACATCTACCTTCCCTTTATTCTAGTGACAATAAAATAAAAGGAAATAACAATTACCTATATAAAGTAAACTGAAATGTTTGGAATATTGCAGTTCTAATAAATGGGATAATTCCTGTATTGATGCTATTACCTTCTCAGCCAGCGGTTTCTTAAGAATYAGATTGTATAAGGTCAAGTATAGACATGATCTTATGAGCTCAGTTTTATGTAAGTCAGCTATAGTGTAATGAATGTACCTGTCGTATTTGAGTGTTACAGAGTAAGCACGAAAATGTGCTTTTGCTGACTCATATAACACCAGAAGGATTTGTACAATAGTGATCCTTTTATTTCTGAAATGTGTACCCAGAAATATATAAATATACAGAAATGTATAAATATTTGCCTTTGTATTAAGTTATAATAGCTTCTAGTTGAGATGGTTTATTTTTGACTGATAATCTATATCCTATGTTTCTATTAAAATTCATATATACACAAAATATAGGAAGGCAGGTTCAGGTACATAAACATGCAATTTTTTTTAAAAAAAATTAGACATTTACATTTTTCTTTAAAACTTTAGAAAAAATATTATGATAGGAATAGCTGCAGAGACATAATGACAAAGTTAAAGTCATGAAGTGATAAAGTCCAGATGTGGCATTTGACTCTCTAGATCTGTATATATTGTATGAGGCATTTATTCTGTACCTACTATTCTGGTAAATCACTGACTGAAGGTGCTAAATCAACAACAGAGTACAGCATTAAATGTAAGGGAAAGGAAAATTCTTTGAGATTTAGAGAAAAGGAGTCAAGAAACCAAATTTAAACAAAAAATGAAGAATTCACACTGAAATGTAAGCAGCATAAGAATTTAAGGATGGATCCTGAAATATTGCAAATGGTCCTGTAAGAGTAAGAAGGCATATTATGTTACACCTTTCTTTATCCCTTTGCAGTGCCTTGCTATTTCCATTAAAGCATTGAAGATACTGAAGATTAACATACTTGTTTAGACAGCCCAGATATTGGGAACTGACAAGGACAAGCATATGTTTTAACTGTACAATCATTCAACTACATTTCTTGTTAGGGTACTATAAATATTATCACAAGGGAAATATTGCACATAATTCATGAAACATTGCTTCTGTAAAAAGGGACCAACTTGTACATTCATCTCTGTTTTTAGTTGCTTTCTCTAATTGGATTTGCTGTTGTGGTTGTGGAGTCTCCTTCTCTGGAGGTATTCAAAGCCCACCTGGATGCAACCCTGTCTAACATGCTCTAGGTGACCCTGMTGAGCAGGGAGGTTGGACTAGATGATCTCCAGAGGTCCCTTCCAAACTCAACCATTCTGTGATTCTGTAAGTTGTATTGTACAGCACCGGTCACTACTGGGCCCAGTTCTATTCAACTTATTCATCAGTGACATGGATGATGAGACAGAGTGCACCCTCATTGGGACCACAACAGGTTGGAGAGATCAGCAGAGAGGAACTTCATGAAGTTCAATAATTTAAGTGCAGGCACCTGGGGATGAATAACTCTTGCACCAATACAGATTGGGGGCCAATCTGCTGGAAAACAGCTCTGCAGAGAAGGACCTGTGAGTCATGATGGGCAGAAAGTTGGAAAAAAAGTCAGCAAAGTGCCCTTGTGACAAAAAAGCTCAGCTCTATCCTGGGCTGCCCGATGAGACTACAACTTGTGTACTGTTTCCAGTCTGGGCTCCCCAACGCAAGAGAGACRCGGAGCTACTGGAGCGAGTCCACTAAAAGGCCACAAACATGACTGAAGATCTGGAGCATCTCTCATATGAAGAGAGGCTGAGAGAGTGAGAACTGTTCAGACTGGAGAAGAGAAGGCTCAGAGGGAATCCTATCAGTCTGTAAAAACATATGAAGGAAGGATGTAAAGAAGAGGCAGCTAGGCTCTTTTCAGCAGTCCCAGTAACAGGGCAAAAGGCAACAGGCAGAAATTGAAACAGAGGAAGTTTCATTTGGATCTAAATGAAAGCTTTTTTACTATGAGAGTTACAGAGCACTGGAACAGGTTGCCCGGAGAGGCTGTGGAGTCTCTATCRCTGGAATTATTCAAAAGCCAYCCAACAGAGTCCTGAGCAGTGTCCTCTAGGTGACCCTGCTTGAGCATGGTGGTTAGGCTAGATGATCTCCAGAGGTCCTCACCAACCTCAACCATTCTGTGATTCTGTGATTCCTAAATTATTAGATTCTCAGTAGTTTTGTGTGTTTGTTTGTTTGTTTGAGTTCTGAACAGAATCTGAAGATTCTCAAGATCTGAAGAATCTTGGAGACAGTTACGTTGTACCATACTCTTTGGGTTTACCTATGTCAGAACTTCTATTTAACAGTAGATCAAAGGGTAGAAGTGTGATTGCCTTTCTATCTATAAGTGAACTACTATCTTCCGCTCACAAATATTGTTAAATACTAAGGGTTTTTGTTGTTATTGTGGTTTGTTTTGTTTTTTAAAAGAGAACATGCAAATATGCACGCAGTAATACGTAAATATCTAAATTTTAAAAAAAAGAACATATTACGATTTGATTTAGATTTTCCTAACATAATCATAGCTTTCTTTTATAACTATGTACTGTCATGAGAAAAATATATACTCAAAATGTATGGTAACATGGAGTATTTGGTAAAGGATTATAACACAAAATAATAACTATGATCCAACATCATAAAAACATTTCTGCTGCACTTGTAATTGGTAAAAAAAATCATGTAAGTTATATCATTTTCTTGTATATATACAAGAGTTTAATTAAAGTTTTATATGATAAAGTGCCCCTGTCTGAGACACTTGATTTTCCTATTGCATTTGTTTAAGCATTTATGCTATTCAAAGGTACATTTAAAATGATACTATTCTGTCTTTACAAATATTTTACATGCTTACCAAATAATTTCAAACTACATAAACATAATTTAGCAAACTATAGAAAGCAATGGAAACTTGCATTTAACCTATTCCCTTTAAAGCTATAAATATAATTGGATCAAGACTGAATATACAATTCTAAATGAAATTAAGGACTCTGAAATAATCATTGAGGTACCTAACACAAATATCATTATGTCTTTTCTTAATTGAATCATACTGTTTTCAAACATAGATTAAATTTCAAATATTAACTATGTGGAAAATTTAGCAATATAGTTCCAGCTGGTGTTACAATTTGATAGTTTTTTGGTGACAAGCTTGGGAAAGAGAATCATTAATTTCAGCATGAATTAGAGTTTTAAATAATTTTATAAGTAAAAGTTATGAAAACATTCAAATAGGGTGAAATACGGATATTGAGACTACTTGTCTTTTTTTTTCATAAAAAAGTAAATTGAAATTTTTCCAAATCACATTTTTTAAGTGAAAACAGTCAAGACCACAAATAATTTAGATTGAAAGTTCAATGCATCTAGTAGAGTAAGAAAAGAGACTTTTATAGATAGTGACTATTCATCTTTTCTATTATTAACAAATTAATCAGTATCAGAGATAGACTCTCTATGGACTTAGAAATTTGAGAAATAGTAAATTTTTTACTAAATAGAAAATCAGATAGAGCAGGCAGCTAGTCCTTTTTTTCTTCACTCAAAAACAACAAAAAAACCTCCAAAAAGTCTTCAAGAATTAAATCAGAATGTATTGAGAAACATTTCAGCAAGAAGATATGTAGAAGTGATCTGTCAAGTGAAGTAGAAGKAAGGCACTGAAGAAAAGATGTTTGGAGGACAGAATTTGGAGACTAAACAGGAATATTTTATATGTCTTCGAATGATTCACATCACTAGTGCTCAGGAATACAATCCTTTAAAATCCATTTCTATTTGTAATAGTTATGCCAAAACTGGGGAAGWACACTAAACCACAAAGCTTCTACTCAGAGGATTTAAGTTTCCATCCATTTAGTGGAAACTAGGTGTGAATTAAGCGTACTTATTATYTGAATAGAAAGATTAGGCTCCTAAGAAAGGACCCTCAAAAGTCACTGTAATAACTAAGGAGCTGCCTAAGCAATCCACCTGGAAATGCTGATAAAAGTGTGTCTTTAGTCCTCTGGAAGCACCTYAGAAAGAAATACGTAATTGACACAGTTCGTAGCCATTACAGTCACCCAGTGTTGAGGTCCATCCCAGACTTTCACTAGATGGAGAAGAAATTTTTCTGCTTATTTTTAAACCAACCTTTGAGTGGTTACCTCACTCACTCAGAGTGCTGGAGAATTTGGAATATTTCATATTTTTTGACTGAGTGGATATGATCTCACCTCCTCTCTCCCAAGTACAGTAAATGCTTAAAGTAGCTYGAGGATAGCTTCAGGTATCAACACAGTTATACAGAGTGGCATGTGGAAAAACGGCATTAGTTTTACCGTCTATGTCTGTGGCCTGGAAATCRTCTGTGGCTGCAGGGGAGGTGCATGTGATGCTAGGTGCCTCAGCACCTACGAGTGTCCTTTCCCGGTAGCAGCTGGCATCAGCCATTCCTCTTCCTGCAAGAGGAGCTCTAGGGCTCTCTTCTGCTAGCCTAGCCTAGCTCTGCTCCTTCTTCTGAGAAAAGAAAGCTGCCCTTTAAACAGAGCAGAAAAATTCATTTTTCTCTACAAACTTAAGAAGTCTTGAGCTTCATTACTGGACTTCTTATGAGTGTGGTGCCTTTCTTTGAACTCCCTYTCTCCACTCCTTCTTGCATACACATGGGGAGGGCCAACAAAGGAACAAATGCCTAGCTCTGTAGCACAACGTTAAGGCACTCATCTGGGAGGCAAWAACAATGTTCCATTTCTTCCCCAAATGACTAATTCAACATTTGATGCTTCATACGCACTGAGCTAATGACTGAAACTCAAATCTCCCCATTTCAGGGCGAGATATCTAATTATAATGCCATATAGCGGCTTCTTTTACTGGTTAAATGAATATTGAATTAGCATTTCTTTGGAAGGAATAAAAACAACCGCTCATCCCACCCTCCCATTCCTTCAGGGTATTAGTTTATAATGTAGAATCTACATCTGGCAATGAGAGGATTTCTCTAGGCAGAAGATCATCTGTTTCTCCATATGCTTTCTGACTACTGAACTGTTGGACTAAAGGAGTGTAGAGTGACAGGAATAGGGCATTTCACATTCCTGTATTTATGTTTACAGATTTTAATCTAATAATGCCCCCTGAGAAAACCTATGAGATCTGTCCTTGGAAGCTAGCTAGCCTAAACAATGCTTGGATTTGATCAGACTTAGTCTGCTAACAAGTGAAAACTCAGATGGTTATGAACATAACAGATGTTACTGGTTTTCAGGAGTTTTTGATGCCTCCAGCAGTAATTGAAAGCTGAGTAAACTATAGAAATATCTAAACTTTAGACTTAGACTATACTTGAGCATTTATGCTTTTCCTTGTGGTACCTTCTTTAAGTGAATAACCCATAGCTTCAGAAAAAGACTAGTGTAGCAGTACCAGGCTAGCCACAGGCAAATTGTGCCTGAGCAACCTGATTGTTTTTCATGATAAGCTGACTGAACTTCTAGATAAGGAGAATGCAGTCATTATTTACCTTGCCTTCAACATGGACTCACATAGCACCCCTATAGGCAATATTGTGGGGTAAGATTTGGTTAAGAAGGCTATAAAGTGGGTGGGAAGCAGGCTGGACTGTTATGTTCGAAGGGTGCAAAGTCCAGCTGTCAGTCAGTTATTAGAGATGTCCCAGTACTGGGGTTAGTATAGTTTTACTTTTTTATTAATGAAATGCAAAGCTATCAAGTTCATGGCTGATACCAACACAGGGGGACTAGTCAGTATCCTGGCTATATCSCTTGGACATAAATTCATAGAATCACAGAATCAGTAAGGTTGGAAGGGACCTCCAGAGATCATCTAGTCCAACCTCCAAATTATTCTATAGTCTGTGATTCTGTGAGTCAACAAAGAGTGAAAGATGCCAGTTAACATTGGTAAGGTAAGGTTTTATACTTCTCAATGGGAGCTAATACATCAAGAAAGTCAGATACTAATTTAAGAAATATATTTTCACTCTTAATCCATAAATGATCTAATTAGTAAGATATCTAATGCATGTTTATCATGATTAATATAAGGTAATATAGCACTGTCACAGTAACAAAAACACAGTCTGACTTGCACAGTATAGCTATAATGTTCAGTGGGATGTCCTACAAATCTAAGCAAATGAGATAATTCTCCAAAACAGCCATGGAATGCAAGAACATCCAATGCATTGAGTCAARTGGCCTTTGAGCAAGCCTTAATTGCTCATAAAGTTTCATGTATTACTCTTCAATTTCAATAGGTCAAAAATCTTAGTGCGTAAGACTCCTGARATACAGTTCTTCAGTTCAGTATTTGGAGAAAAGCTGGAAGGTATTTATGGGACTTGTAACTTGAACAATTCTTCAGGGGTAAATGTTTCTTTCTACTCTTCCAGCATTAAAATTTCAAATAATTGTGAAACATGCCAACTTCTGAAGTTAAAGTACCRCTCCAAAGTTCTTCAATATCTATACAAACATTATTTACTTCATCATGTGAAATAGATCTGTAGTATATTATGCTTGAACTTCCAAGTGAAGAAATTGCTTAAAGATTGGAACTTCAGCATTATTATCATTATTAATGTTGAAGTTCAATGTATCAATGAATGATTGTTATCTTTATTCAAAAATTACTTGCTTTAGACTAAGARCATTGTTTCTATGAACAATTAGATAAAGCTTACATGCTTGTTTTGCTTATTTTAATCTATAGTTTACTATTTTACGGATCTATTGCGGTATCTTCTAAAAAAAAAGAAATCAGACCATCAGAACACACGGTCTGTGCCAAATCATCTGGAAAAATGTTAAYATTTCAAAAACACCTAAAGGCAGCTAATAAACCACGCATTTTAAACAACAGCAAATAAGCCTATGTCTGATTAATTACAGCAGGGGCACCTCTGCAAGATTTCCAGTATGTGTAATTTGACACACCACCACTCAACTAAAACAAAGATATTCTGATGAGCAGAAATAATTTATACATTAGAGGCTTTCTCCTTTGTTATCTTTGAAATTCAAATCAATGGCCATGAAAAGCTGAACTACTAGGATGTTAACATATCAGTCTAACAATACACAGGGTATAGAAATGTAAGCCTTATGAATAAAACCATAGAAATGAAACCTTCAGTTTGTCAACAAATACAAAAAAAAAAACCAAAAAAACCCCCCCAAAAAAACAAACAAAAAAACAAATTAGAATATGTGTATTGGGTTTTTTTGAAGATATAATTTGGATTACTGTTGTGGCTTTACTGAAAGAGAGACATAGATGCTACATTTCTACTTTATTGTGTTGACAAAATTGGACAATATCATGCATATTCTTTGAGTTGTTTGCAGGAGTTGTAAAAAGACAGCTGTTGGGTTAYTGTATATGCATTAACTTACACTAAAATCTATTAAGATGTATTTTTTTCATAAAATTAATTCAGAAAAGTTACTTGATCACCAGTACAAGAAGTAATATGCATCAGTGTGAAGAAAGATTGCTTAAAAAAAACTAAAAAGCCTAAAAAAAAGGAATAAAATTACTGTTATTGTTAACATTATGACTCTATTGGAGCCAGTGAAATCTTTCAGCTAAAATCAGAAGCAATTTTATGTATGCTTAGAATGAAGACAAATGAGACCTGCTACTTGATGAAGGTCATTACTTTTTCTCTTCTCACCTTAGCTAGAAGTTCTACTATGACTGAAACGGTTAGGTCATGCCCTTTACTCTCCAAGCTTAGGGTAATCCAGTGTCTTCGAAGCTTTAGAAGTCTGTTTCTTGGCATTTGGATCATTCAGATGAGTTTGGAGAAGTTATCTAAACACTTGAAATTTATGTGAAACCCATTCAAAAATCTATGCCTTTTGAAATTCTCCTATCCCTGAAATTGTTTGCTTGTTTGTTTGTTTTTATCTTTGGAAGAAAAGCATTATTTTTGGTGATATTGAAAATCATCATCTGTAAGATTCTTTCTTCTGTACCAGTAGGCATGACCATATTATTGATTAATTTCATTACTATGCCTAGCTCAGTTCCTGAGCATTATTGTTGTTGTGAACTGAACACAGATACAGCACCATTACTAGGGGAATAGAATCAATAAAATGTTGCTTAAGATGAAGAGCACATCAAAAGTCTTTCTTAATAATGTTGCTGAGAATACATTCACAGGAAAGAGTTTCTAGATCATAATAGAATGTAGCTATAATGAGGTATCATAAATACAGTTCAGTACCGTCAGCAATACTAAGAAAATGCGAGCATCAAAGTGAAATCAAAAAGATCACATTAATGTTTCCCTTGCATTTAAAAGAAATGAGAATCTTCAGGACAAGACATAAGAAAAAAGTTCTATAAAATGTTCAGGTCCACAAAGTATTAAGTAGAGCTGTCTAAAAAACAGGAATTCAGTTTTATGAAAAATATTAACATAATGTGAACCYTTAAAATTTTTTTATAGAAAATATTAGGGAAAGTTTCACCTTATGAAAATATGACTATGTGTCTGACCTGGAGATAGGAAAATCCAGCTTTAAATACTTTCGCTGTTGGGTGCACTTTTCTACCTCTTACATTCGGAGACACAGGCATGTTCAGCTCTTACTGAAACTGTAATAGCAATTAATGCAATTTGTGTATATATTTAGAAGATTTTTTGTTGTTCTTCTTCTTGGTGTAAGAGTTCCTCAAACTATTAAGAAGAAAAAAATATATATATATATATAACACACGGTGAGAATACAGATTTTATTTAGGTTTGGTGCATTTACTGCAGAAATGCATTAAGCCATATCAGGTAAATGTATTATCAAATTACAGAATTCCTCTTCACAATAGGTTTTACCTATACTAAGACGCAGAAGAGTTTGTCATAGATTGTTTACTGCTGGAGTACAAACTGAAGAGCAGGTCTCAAAAACTCTAGGAAAAAAAGCAGGTACATCATTGAATTGATTTTTGTGTACAAGGGAAGTTTTACACTGTGCTATTAAGATAATTTATATGCGTCTTTAGGCTTGGATAATGTAAATTACACCAACCTGAAGGCTCCATTTTTAGTGCCAGCATATTGTTCAATGACCCTCGTGTAAACAATAATCAGGTCCTGGGAGTTACAAAGAGAGGTAAATGTGTAAATTGTGGGTTTATCAAACATGCTGATAGGAAGAAGCACTGATATTAGTCACTCTACAAGGAAATTTCTTACACTGAGAGAATACTTAAATAGTCTGCAAAGGCAAAATTAGCTTGTTAATGGAGCGAGATTTTACCAAGCAAATGAAGAAGATTATATTTACCAAATAGCATCTAATTTTGAAACGAAGGCACAAGCTTGCTTCAGTTCTTTTGAGATAGGTTTATATATTTGAGGAGAATACTAATGATCAAACCTTAATAGTCTGATTAGTACATAGGTCTGTAGGGAGCTAAATTTTGGTGTCAGGCTGGTATGGACTGAATTCTGTGTCCTCCTGGCCTTCTGTTGCACTCTACAGAAAATTTGATCCAAGGTTCTGGATTGCACCGTGAACTTGTGGAAGACTGTGTCCTGTATTGGCTATGCCTTTCAAAATAACATTTAAAAACTCCAAAGGAATCTGAATGGAAAAATGAATAAAAATGAGAGAAATTTGGCTTAGCTAATGTTTCAAGGTTTTATCTAAGTGTTTTTGGTGTTTTGACTCTTATGTATAGTCAGTATAGCTACAACAATAAAAAACAAATATGAGTAGCAAACAAGTGGATAACAGTTTCTTTTCCTCYTTGTCCTTTATTGTGTGTACGTGTAAAAACGTCTGTATAACCCTAAGGTTATTCTGATGAATTCTATTTCTTACTATAGGAATCTATAGCAATCTTTCCTTTTCTATTTGACTGTAACAGATACAAGCATCTAGATACTAGCAAAATTTAGGCATATTTTCTGCATCTGTTGTGCCTACATAGTCAAAAGATACCAATTGCACATAAAATGAATTAGCTACTTTTATTTCACACAAACATTCAAAATTATATTTTCAGCTTCATATTTTACCTTTTATGTTAGTAGGTGCAGGACCTCACAAAAATTCTTTCATTCTGTTGTACATGAGTAAGCAACCATGGTAGCACTCCAGATCACTACCAATTGTTTGATTTGTATGTATGAAAACTCTAAATAGACAACTATAAAGGGAGTGTAGATCAGAACACAAACTAGTAATCAAACAGAAACAAACTGAAAAGAAAATGAAGGACAACATTAATTTAAAACAGATTAGCTCATCCCTCCCCAAGACTGCTGTATGAAATAATATCAGCCATGTGAGAAAACAGAGAAGAGTCTCAAGATGGCACTAATGCCCCTTGACCTTAGGTACCTTTGGGCTGCAAGGACATCGTCATGCTAGAATAATGTCAAGCTTAATCTCACTGCAGRTGTGAGTACTTAATTTGTTCCTGAAAGTGCTCTTTGACAGAAATATTGCCATTTTTAATGTTCAACAATTATTTATGGATTTTATCATGTAAAGTGAAAGCARATCCATTTATTCATGTCTCTGCATGCTGCATGCTTACCTTTCCATTGTCTGATCAAAAAAATGTAAATTTTTTGACTTATTTTAAACTAAACTAACTCTTCCATTTTTCAGATGTTACTAGCCTACAGTACATGTATAAAAAGGTGAAAAGGATCAGCMTCACCTATATCATCAGCCAAGTTTTTGAAGTTTTTTCTTCTCTAAAGAAAGAGAGATACTATATCTAACTCAGTTTCTCAGCTTCAAAAGTGCTAGAAGAAATGGACTGTCATTTCCCAGTCCCAATTACTTTATAAARGTCAACTTCTACTCATTTCAGTGATACTAGAGGGAGTGTCACAACTCCATCATAGATAAGTTGTCTTGCCAGTACTCATAACGTACAACTCATGGTGATAAATGAAGTTGGCAAGATGGGAGCGGCATGGTTAGAGGACAGTGCGGCAAGCAGTACTTATCTTGACTGCTAATGACAAGTGGCAAGACTGGCAAGATAACAAGCCTAGAAGTTTATGCTAACTATATATTTTTTTCAACTTTAGAAAGTGCTGCCTCTCAGAATGCCATCATTTTTTTATCCATTTAGCATTTTGAAAGTAAAGTACACCACCTCTCTTTACCATAAATGCACTTCTACCCTCTGGACAGCTTTCTCTACTCATGGCCCAAGGAATTAGGCACAGGGATAGGAGAATGACARCACTCCTAACTCCAACTCACCATATGCCTAAGAGGCTGTGGAATCTCACAGATCTCTTCCCAACATATAATTATAGAAAAGCTGATTACAGAAGGGTCAACAAATATCAATATTTTAATAAGTACAAGTTGGCCACAACAACTGTACTATGAATAAGTTAATTAAYTATTATATTTCTCCTGAAATGCAAAATGGCTGCTCAAATTCCACTTCTGAGAGCCAGACTGAGGTGAAACAATTTTTGTTCCACATTGCTTACTGCACTGATATTTGAAAAACTGCATGTTTTGGTTAATTCCAGGGCTTGTATCAAAAGGCTGTAGGGTAATCTACAAGTAATAGGTATCTTTTCAATTGTACACTTCTGTATTTTTCTGATATTTTCCTCATATCCCTGGAATGGTCTCTCTTTTCGTGCATACAGAGTTTAATCCCTCTCTGTCTTCACATCTTTCTTTAATATTCATATTATACATTATATTTTGTTCAGCATTTGGTGAATTTGGGGGAAGAGAAAAAYTGTTATTATGAAGACTTCCAAGACAGTGAAAATGTTATTCCTCACAAGCTTATATTTATCTAATTTATTTTATTTATCAGATGTGTCTGTTCCTATCAGACATTATAAATGCTCCAACTTGGTAAATTTGTTTTATTGCCTGCTTCAGTGATAACACTCAGTTTGACTCTATATTCAACACCATCCTCCTGTCATCCCACTAGTGCAAAAGTGATAGAATAATGGAATATGCAGCCTGAATAATTTCAAACAAACAGCAGCCTGTGACCTGATCTTCATTTGATATAAATCATCAGACCTCAGTAGGGTTATGCAATTTATACTGGCTAAGGAAGTGTGTAACCCTTCTTGTCCAGCGCATTTGGAAAGAAGACCCAAGACTTCAGTGTTAAATAACTGGATAAGTGTTAACTCCTAAAAATGGTTGGAGCTCTGTTGTGCTAACAAACACTGCTAACAAAAGCATAAAATAGTACCCTGAAAAGCTTATCTTCTGGAATAAGACAGATAATGGAAGGGGGAGCAGAGATGGGAAATGATTTCCTTATAGTCATCTAGTTGTGGAAAGCCTACTCTGATGACTCCCACAGTCTGTCCACAAAAACATTCCTTTATATTAAATAAAAATTTACATAGAGCAGTTTCTGATTTATTTTTAGTTTCTCAATCTAGCAAATGCATGTGAAGTTGCTGGTTAAAATATGTTTACAAAGAAATAGATCAAAGAAAAATATATTTTMATTTAAATAATCCTAGAATGCAGATGGATACACATTCACCCCAAAACATCATGTGTGTTTAATAACCCAAAGAACTCATTAACTCATTCTTTCAGAAGAGCTTCCACTAGGCCAGCTTGTCATTTCTCGTAAGAGACAGAATTTAACTGTGACTCTAAGCATATTTATGAGAGAAGGAATGRTGACTGTAGCAAAACACATCCTTTGGTACTCCCAGAACATAATTAATAGTACACATTTTTTTCCTCACAGAAAGAAGAAACATTACAGTGTTTTTCATCACAGACTTTTGAAATAATCTGAAATACCCAACAACAGTATCCTAAATGATGCTGARTGTATATTGCTTCACATTTGCTATAGTGATCAAGGACCGTAAAGCTTGTTGTTGTCTACTGAGCTAGTGAAGCAAAGATGCATTTGCTACAGTTCTGTCTAAACCTATGTTATTGAAATCAGTGGGAGATATGCCATAAATGTTTATAAGGGATTACAAGAGCTTTTGAAAACACAATATGAAAATTTGCTGTTCTTCTTGGATAATGTCCTTCCTACTAGTAAGTAGAGTACATATGTTAGTGAATAATGCAGTTCGTATGCTATTTTCAGAATCTATACACTCTCAACTGAAGGGCTAAGGTACTTGTATAAAGGTACTTATATTTTGGTACTTATATTTTCCTATCTTTACACTGTCATCTAACAATAGTCTTATACTTATGGTACAGTATCACRTCTGGAAGTGCAACTACCTCATTTTAAAAATGGTGAGCTGAGAAATAGAAAACACATATGCTCCTGTTTAAGCCCAAAGTTATATCATGCCTGCAGTATCTGGACAAAAATCCTCACTTAGTAATGAATTCTGTACAGATTAAAAAAACTATAAGTATTGAGTTCTCATTAACAYTAAACATGGATGAAAAAAAGGCATCTGTCCGCAAAGTCCAAACTGCCTTTAGCTGACATATCACAGGAGTGACATGTACAGCGGGTTAGAGAACGTTTTGCAGATGGCTCTGATCAAAAAATACTGAGCTTGTCATGATTAACAGATCATTGAAAAAATAGGACTGATGAGGAAGTTCARCCTGATTCAGAATTAATATTTAATTACATAGTCTACTCAAGAGATATTTATCTAACTAGTATTTAAAAGCATCCAATGATAGAGAATCCAGTATATCCCTTTCCAGTTTCAGTATCCAAGTATTCTTTCCACTGGGAAGTTTTCCCATAAATTTAACTTTTTTTTTTTTCTTTTTTTTTTTTTGCTTTTAGAAAGACTTTTTTTTATAGCATTCACAGGAAATGTGGGCAGTGATTTATAACCTTCCTCTACACAACTACTTTTTAATTATTATTTGAAGCTGATTATCATTTGCTTATTCTTCTCTTTGTTAGGAAAGCCTTCCTTGTGGAAGAGTTCCAAAATCCTCATAAGGAGCAACTCAGAGATGACATATGGCAGCTGCTTCCCCTTACCTCTCTAGGCATGCAAGCATTAGTTATCCAATAYGATATTATCTGTTTCATATAAGCAGTGCACAAGAAGGTTGTGCATGAGTTATCTTTGGAAGAGATGTTGCTTGCTTATTATGTCACATGAACACATACATGTTCATTCCCTTTCAATTAWTTGCCTAAAATTGTCTACATCTTTATGAGACTATAGTTCCACTCTATATTACTCCATCCAATATCTTGTAATATTCTGAGTAAAACGCAAATAAGTAAAAAAAAAAAAAAAAAAGGTCTTATGAAAAAAAATTCCATTTATATGTGTGTTTATACACGGTGTTTTTCTTTTTCAGAGCAGCATAGTATACGCCGATTTATTTAAAAATCATTATTCAATATAATTTCTCATTTTCTCTAAATAAAAATTGTTTAGGGTCTCTTAGAGGAATTTTCCAAAGTGATATGAATTTACATCATAAGCCAGTAGCTTCCTGTAGGCAGTCTGCATATCATAGAGATCATGCATTGAAACAATTATGTTCACAAGCAATGCATTTGTGCTTAATACTTTTAAAATATGTTAGTCTTTGATGAAACTACTTAACTACAGTTTTCTGTCTGCTAACTGTAGAAACCATGAACTGTTACAACAGGACAGAAATCTGCACAAATAAATGTTCATTTATTCCACAAATTTGCTGATTAATGAAACTAGACACCTAGAAGTGACTCTTGTTCATGATAAGTAGTGCAGGCACTGATGAAGTCTTCATAAGCCTGGTAGACAGCACTTGTGACAAATGAGGTAGATACAGTGTGGTGATTCCCATTTGAAAAAAATAAAATAAATAATGCCTTGCATATGGAGCCTCTCAAAATATCTTGAACTGGTTAGAACTGATTATCTCTAAGGCTAAGATTTTTATTTTTGTATACTTATATCTTCTTGCTTGTACATCCTTTTTCTAATTCTGAGCTTATCATTATTATTATCTAACTTATCTGGGTTTTATACACTTAATATTTATGCTTGTTATTAGTATACCTGGGAACAAGGTTTCTCAGAATTTCACAGGAGCATGATAATGCTTGCTATTCACAATGGTCACTGAGACTACCATACTTTTATAGGACATTGATTGAGGTAAATGATATTGAATTTTGATTGTGTTAAGTCTCATCTGAAATAAAATAGTTGAGCTACAAATATTTGTAAGTTTAACAAAAATTCTTCATTAGTTTAGAATTTCTGTTGATCTCAGTAATCTCTAAATTAGAACTGATATAAGAATACAGCAGCAGGTGCTCTTTCCCTTATATTTCAAGTCACAATATACACAATTGTCAAAACAGAAAGTATAATTTAAAATAAAAAGTTCATTATTTATTCTCTATTTAAGTTTCATTAAAATTACTTGTCTTTTCATAACAACCTCTGACACAAGTATATTCATAAAGTAATGTCAGAGCATTTGGAAGATTCTGATGATAATTAAACTACTATTTATTTATTTATTTATAGAAAAATTATCAAATTCTCTGTAGTGTTGTATTAGGACATGTATTACATTTTGAGTACCTAACATTGAAATCTTTAGTATTTTCTTTGCTGAAGATACTTTAAAAAGCTGTCAGGGGGAAAAGAAAGGTCAAGTGGAATAATGCACCGATATGAAACAATTTTTTTATCTCAAGAGATAAATTTCACTGATTTTGCTTTCCATACTAATCCTCATGGTAAGTACATTATTAGTACTTGCAATATGAAGACATCACAGAATCACAGAATGGTTAAGGTTGGAAAGAACCTCTGGAGATCATCTAGCCCAACCTCCCTGCTCAAGCAGAGTCACTTGCAACACATTGCCCAGGACCATGTYCAGACTGCTTTTGAATATCTCCAGAGAAGGAGACTCTACAACCTCTCTGGGCAACTTGTTCCAGTGCTCTGTAACTTTCATAGTAGAAAAATTTTTCCTCATGTTTAGATGGAATTTCCTGTATTGCAGTTTGTGCCTTCTGCCCCTTACTTATTCACTGCCCCCATCCTCCTTCCTTCATATATTTATATACAGTGATAAGATCCTCCTCAGTCTTCTCCCCTCCAGGCTGAAGAGTCTTTGCTCTCTCAGACTCCTGCTCCAGTCTCTTAATCATCTTAGCTGGGCTCACTCCAGCAGCTCCATGTCTCTCTCGTATTGGGGAGCCCAAAACTGGACACAGAACTCCATATTTGGCCTCACTAGAGCTGAGCAGAGGGGGAGGACCACCTCCCTCATCCTACTGGCAACACCCTGCCTAGCACAGCCCAGAATATTGTTGGCCTCCTTTGCTGCAAGAGCATATTGCAGGCTCTTGTCTACCTCTTTTCTACAGTCTTGTATAGGCTAGGTAAAATGTCATCCTTCTACTAAATGGGACCTACTGGCAAAGACCTATTGACACAGAAAAGATTGACATACTTGACCTTCTTTGCAGCATCAGTTTTCGCTGGTAAAACTGGCTTTCAGGAATCCCACGTCTCTGAGATGAACGTGAAAGTCTGGAGCAGGGAAGACTGACCCTGGGTGGAGGAGGGTCAGTTTAGGAAACACTTGAACAAATCAGACATACACAAGTCCATGGGAGCTAATATCATGTACAAGTACTGATGGAGCTGGCTGTTGTCATTGTAAGACCACCCTCAATTATCTTTGAAAAGACATGGCAATTTAGAGAGGTTCCTGGACTGGAAGAAAACAAATGTCACTCCTATCTTCAAGAAGGGCAAGAAAGAGGGTTTGGGGAAGTACAGGCTTGTGGGTGTCACATAAATCCCTAGGAAACTGAATGAGCAAATAAAATAAAACATTTACAAACACACTAAATACAAGAATGCGATTGAGTGTCCCATCTGTAAGACCATACTGACCTCCCGACATCTCTTGTTGATAGTAAGGTGCACAACACTAGTTAGAAAGTTAGAAAATTAATCCATGCTTAAGAGTAGCAATTTCTATAGATGACACTAAATAAATTAATACATAAATATTTATAAATAAATAATATTTTTTCCAATATATAAAGAAAATGACCTTCCTAAAAAACCTGTGTCTTAAGGGAAGCAAGCTTTAGTTATATATGCTATTTAAGTTCTACTATGAAAGGTGTGCAAATAATGTGGAAATACTCATCATCCCAAACTGAAAAATTTGAAAAACTACTTTAGAAATATTTCATGGAAAATAAAGTTACGTTATATGTTGATATATTATTTAGTGGCTTAAGGAAGAAAATGTAGTTCATTAAACGAATGTCACTGGGATGAAAAGCAAGTTCAAAGCATTACACTGGCCATGAACACACATTCTCCGAAGTAATAGTTTTTTTTTCATTAATAGCTCTTTCCAGGGCTGTAGATATCTTTCCTATGAAATGACCAGACTGTATTTCTACCTGTCCTTGATATAGTAATTTATAACATATTTTATAGTTCTCATACATATCTTTCTTACTGAACCAGTAGAAACCTCATAAATATATTTATTTGGCTTTGTTTGGAAATATATATTTTCATAATTTTCATGTAACTTATTCAAGCACCGTGTTATTGCAGTCCCAGTGGCATGGAAGTGGTGTAACCTAGCTTCCTAAGACCACTTGCTGCTTGGAGTTCTGTGCTTCTATATCTACACTGATAGCTGCAGACATTTTTACTACTTCTATGTAGACAACACCCTCAGAGACACTTCTTACTTTTAGCCAGGATACAGAATATGCTGAATTCAAATATTCTCAACCATCTATTTCCCTAGTAATATAATAGTGTTGTTCTAAAAAAAGCAATTTATTGAAGCGTTAGGAAAGAAAAAATAAAATTAAGCAAGTTAAAATTCAACAAACCTATTCCTGTGGTCCAGTCTTATGGAACACAACTGTCTTTTGGGGATTGCAAAGTCCTCTTCATACATTCACTCACTTTTATTACAGTGGTTTTCACAGCAAAGCCCTTCATGCCTGAGGTCTCTTTACTAACAAGCAAATTATCATTTGAAGAAAGAAAAAAGATATGCTTTAAAATACTATGTGATTAAAAGCCAGAAATCTCCACATGATAGTGTGATACAATCTGAAATGGAAATGGAGTTAAAAGGAAAATATGCACCTCTTCTATTCATCAGTAAGCTTTTCTTTACTATATAAAACAGTTTGCATCTACAGTAGAGTAATAATATTTCCTTGCCAAGGAAAAGAGCTTTCTTAAAAGAAGATGATTAAATGAGGACATTTCATGGAAAAGCATTGAAACAATTTCTATACTGTTGATATTTCAAGAAAGAACATGTACTACATACTTATCTTCCAAAATTAACCTCTCATCTCCTCTATGTTGAATGCTGAAAGCTTGAAAAGGTCAGTATGTCTCTATTYTCATTTATTTCTTGTCTCTGTGTTCTGTAAAAATATATCAATACAATTTATTTATTTATTTACTTAATTTCAATATAAATTTCCAAATAGAAAAGTTTGGTTGGCAGAATAACAGAAATAAATGGTAGTTAGACAGACATATCAATAAAGTTATATAAAAAATAACACTCCTTTCAGTGAATAAAGGCTAATCATACTTCAGCCATTAATGAACTTCAAATTTAATTTGTTCATATTGCTATAGGAAATCTGAATGTGGTAAATCAGCCATGGGCCCAATCTTAAAGACTCCATACTGAGAGAACACCCACAAACTACAACAATTATGCAGGTATTCATGTCTGAGCAATATAAAATTAGATTTACTCTGAATATTACTTCATATTTAATTTGTAAAAATGGAAAATTAATCCAGGCTTAACATGAAAGAGAGTTTCTCTCAGGAAAATCTGGAATCAGTGAAATGAAAGCCATGTGCTGTCAGGACTTAAGGGCATCACCAGCCCTTACCAGCCCTCATCAGGGGTGTGGGGAGCTGAGCTCCCACTGGCACCCCTGGGACTTGCACCATGGGGAACTGGGTTCCTGCAGATACCCCTGGGACCTGCACCATGGGGAGCTGTGCTCCTGCACGTAGCCCTGGGACCTGCACCGTGGGAAGCTGAGCTCCTGCAGGTACCCCTGGGACCTGCACCGTGTGAAGTTGAGCTCCTGCAGGTACCCCTGGGACCTGCACCATGGGGAGCTGAGCTCCTGCAGGTAGCCCTGGGACCTCTGCCATGAGGAGCTTCTCTTCAGCCCCGGCCCTGGCTCCATCTCCTTTTACCCTAACAGAGCTCCCTGGGGGGACCCTGGACCTGGCCACTTGCCATGTTGGAGATTGTTGATGGATACTGGGACCAACACTTGCCTTTGCTGCTGCCTTCAGCCCCTGCAGGTCTGCATCCACCGGTGAGGGCACGGCCTGTGCTGGGGTCACCTCGCTTCCTGCTCCCCATYCCTTAGGGAGCAGCCAGACCTTGATGCTCTCTGACAAGTATAAATTTAATAAGTAAAAACATTTGAAAGYAGCTAGACAGATACAACTCAAATATGAAAGATCTGATTTTAGCTTATGAGAGAAGATCCTAAAAAGGTTTTTAACAGGTATGAGCTATTGAAAAAAATAAAGGAAAATTATGCTTCCTATCCAGAAAGCTAGTGTATCTTTCTATTGTGTTATCTCTAGATATTCTTGAAATGTTGAAAGGGTGTACAATGTGCTTTGATAATACTGAGGTTAGTACTTACATTTGTCATTTTGTACATGATTTTAGGACAACATTTTCAGCAACATTACATACCTAAATTTGACAACTTTATTTTTCTTCTTTGACTTTCACAATCAGGAAGGTCTGCTATTTACCTTTTTTTTTTCTTCTTTTTTTTTTTAATTTACATTTATCATATATGATTTCCCCCAGAGTTAGAGTTTCAAGAGAAAGGAATCAATTACATTTCAAATGGTTTTCAAAAAGTAAAACAACAAMAAAAATATTGTAAACACTAACTTTTGAACCACTGTTATTCAGGGAAGAATAGACTGTGTGCTTATACATACAGTATATGTGTATACACACGCACKTCTAGGTACACAAAACATTTTAGCACTGCCCAAAGTATTATTCCTGGAAGTCATAGGGTCCATATGGAATTCTGTGTACTTTGCCTTGTCTTTTTGCAAGATCATAGCCTAAAATTATATGGCTTTAGAACTTCTGAGTGCAATTCAAGAGTGTGATAAATTCTTTACGGCTTTATGAATGGAGGAAAAGACCGCAGGCAGCAGCAGAGGCTGYCTAGGGGTTCCACGCAGTGAGCCTCAGGGCTGTTGCAGAGCTTTGCCCATCCCTACCATTCTGGCATTTAGTGCAGAACACAAGGAGCCTGGAAGAGGAGTGAACAGTACAGTTATTCAACTTTTCTCATAAGCTTCAGTGGGGRCCGCTCAAGCAGCGGTGGGTCAGGGCCAGGATCGTTTGAGCACTGAAAATGTAAAACTGTGTCCCCTTCGTATCCAAACTCAGCAGCGCACATTAACCTCTATCAGTGTAGGAAAGAAATATCTGCTGCTAGTCTGACAATTTGGTATCAAACTTAATTGACCTCAGGAGAGGAAATATATCATTTCCCAGTGAAGGTTGTCCATATCATTTATCAGATTTTAACTCATGAGAATTACAACTGTTAAAATGTGTTGGGTTTTATTTTAATTCTTTAAACCCAAGGGTTTTCTTTTTATCTTTTTCACTTGCAAAGCTATCTTTTTATCATCACTCACTTGAAAATGACTGAATTTTTTATTGTTTTTTTTTTTCCTGAAGAACTTTCCCTGAAGTTCATCTTCTTACAAACTATGTTCTGGAAGACTTCAGAAAACAGAAAAATTGTATACCAGCAAGAGAATTAGAAAAGCAACATAAGAGCTGAGTAGGAGACTGTAATGGTACTGTCAGATTGCAYAGAGTTCACTCAGGACTCTTTCTTCTATACTGCATTACACAAAAAGAACACTAATGATTCTTCTCAGTTGAGTTCACAAAAGCTATGATTATAATGCAGACATATCTGATTTAATCAGCAAAATATTTTTTTTTTGTTCCAATTAGGAGTCAATGAAACAGTGAAATTAGCTTATGCTTCTTAAATAAAGCTAAAATGTAAGTATTAGAAAAATGATTGTTGGCAACAATACCAAGTTTTAGCATTCATTTTAGTTATGTGAAGTAAGATGTRTTATGCATCATGATGGGTGAGATTCAGTGCAAGACTGACAGTTACATTTAGTAATTTCTGAGATAAGCAACTCAATTCAGTTGTACAGGCAAAGTATCGAGCATCATTTGGGATTGTTACTCTTATCTGAGTCTTCTATATGCATCTAGCAGGTATGTTATAGGCTCTACTGGAAACCAGTGCCCTTCTGGACTGCTAGTGGAACCAGTACTGTTGTGCATGGAACATGCAGGTTCAAATGTTGTGCATTGAGAGTGCTGGCTCATTTAGGATCCCAATGAGAAAGACATAAACATGTTCGAAGTGGATCATTATTTACTCATGGAATCTTGACATCCCTTCTGATGCTAAGAACCCCAAGATGATGTAGCATCAGGCAGACCTCTGGTYAGGCCATGGCATGCTGTGCAGATTTCCTGTCCATGATGAGGTTCACTAGTTCTCAGTTTGTTATTGCTTTTATGAAGCTTTACTTCAAAAACAAACTCATCAATCGTTAGGAGCAGTCAGATCAGGAATACAGCCCATACTTTGAGGAAGCCTTGGGATGATGCGTCCTGGCAGTTTTAAAATACACAATTTGAGAACAGTACATACCGGTGGCAAACTTGGAGACAGCAGAACAATACTCAACACATGATACAGATCTCCCAGAGTCAAGCAACTGTCATTTGGTGGTTATAATGTTCAGGTATACATTTGTGGATCACAAATTCTTTGCACARTAGTATTCTGGGTTGGCCAAGTACTTCCAGTTAAAACAGATGCCTACCTCTTGTCTCAATCTAAAATAGTCATCAGAGCCTGGTGAGTGAAGCAATGCTCTGTAAGGTAGAGTTCATGACAGTTACTTTAATATAAACATCAGGTGCCATTTCAGAAGTACTGGAGTATGCAAGCTATCCACAGTTCTGTCAAGTATGATACAAGAAATAGAAATATATACTAGGGAGACYGCTGACATTTTGGACAAGTAGCTGGAGGCCAGATAGAAGATTTTGTGACAGTTTAAATGATGCTACATGCCTATGTTTGAGCAACTGAATCATCCACACAGATCAATTCATATAATTCTGAAATACACTCTGCCTGGTTAGTGACTCCAGATTCCACCACTAATATGGTAACTGGGAACCTCTTTACTTACCTATGGGATCAGCTAATCAAGGGAATATTTTTAATCCCTTCACCAGTTGGTTCTTCATGAGATAGGAAAGAGCATCCCTACATAAAAGGCAAACATATTTTAGCTAATAATACTACTGAAAGCATAAATTGAGGGGCATACTTTGTCACCTAAGGTGAGACATTAYCAGTAGCTACAAAATTTGTCAAATTGTATCTATGCCTACTATAGATAAACTAAACTGTTTAAATGAAATTTGGTCACGTCTTTCAGGTTGCTGAGAGGAAGTTCAAGTTCTTGAGTTATTTTTCAGGTTAGTGCTGTTCCTTAGTGCTGTGCTATTCCTTGGTGATTTTTGGATTAGGACTTTCTTTTTCACTGTTTTCTTCTCTCTACTCTCCTATACAAGCATTCATTCTTTATCTCTTAGGTGTTATGCAGAACAGAATTTTTTTTATCTAGTCAGGAGCTTTATCTCACCCGCCACATGTAGTTGGCCCTTACATAATATTCTCTGCTACTGGCTGTGGTTTTCAAAATTGCTTTAATCTAGTTTATGTTCTCCCTAAATTTCGTTCTATGTGTGTAAAACATCTTTTATTACAAGGTCAGCTTTTTCTCAGTTTCTTGTTTACTAGTTTATTTGGCCAGGTGRATGATGGTCGCTACTACATGAATAATAATGCCTTCCATTAATTAGGTGAAGCATATCTGCACTTTAAGAGGTGCTGCAAACCTTTCAATAATATCCAGCTATGTTATTGACTAGGTCATTGACCYCAGCAAAAGTTTAGACATTTAGAAGTTTTAGACAGGTGAGTTTAGCTCACATGTTTTATCCTTCAGTTAAATCCCTCCCAGTGCACATACCCTTTTAAACTGATTTGACTTTGTGTTTGGTTGGTTTCTTGTTTAGCTTAGGAATTATACTTCATTAGCTTTCCTAGGAGAACTTACCAAAATATTCTCTTTTTCAAAATAAAGAAAATATATTAGATAGGCTGTTTCAAAGGTAGCATTTGAAARTAATATTGTAAAAGACTTTAGGAAATATCAGAATAAGACACATGAGGAATAGCTGGCATACTGACATACATGTTTACACATACACATATGATGTTGGTCTATGTATCTGTTGGAAAGACTACTGACAGATTTGGTACCAAATTATTTTTTTTGGTCTATTTTACAGAAAAATCTTCTCTATGGTTATTTTCRTACTTAAATCAAATGGGTATTTTGAAAGTCAAGCTCAGATATGAATTAAACCTCAGTGAAAGTTGGAATCTGTCTTTTGTTCTGTCTTTTAAGATGTTATGTATGGATCTARAGGTATTTTATAGCCTCATGAAAGATAAGAGTATTTAGGGATGGGACATCCGTGTGCATCATATTTTCCATGCTTTTGCTTCTAACTGTTCAAAACTGCTGGAACTTTGCATGAGATATAACCTCTGCTTTTAAAAGTTTTCCTGCTCCCGCTTTTCATCCCTCTATGGAGTAACAACCTTCTTTTTGTGACCTCTTTGCTCTTATAAGAGAAAATCAAAGCAATTACATGTGAAGATGGTGTAGTGCTGTTATCAGCGTAGCTCAGAATGGGACGCTGCGCAGATTTTGAGCCTGCAGTCACAGTCTCAGTGTCACTTGGTGATATGATTCCTACATAAGAAATGAGAGGAAGTAGGAAGTATTCCTAATGATCATCCATTTGAACATCTGTGTCCACAAAAAATGATGTAATATGCAGAGTAGCATAGGAAATACTTGTGCTTCAGAGAGTCACTAATCTAAAAATAATAGAAATTATACCTGGGATCTGCAGACTATTAGAAGATAAAGACGTTTTAAAAGAGATGTTATGAAAATTTTTAYGTACACATTTTTATGTCTTAGCAGATACTAACTGATAAATCACAGAGAAAAAAGAGGAATGTCAGTGACTGACCAGACATAGCAATCAGCGTGGTTTGAGAAGCAAGTATGCTCACTGGGGAAAGCTCGAGMTTTCCTCCTTAAGACATTATTGAATTTATTGTTACTGGTCTATCTTTGGGGAGGGAAAACAGAAGCAGCCCCTTACCTTCCTGCAACAGATGTAACATCTATAATAGATGTTAGAAGTTACCCATAAATTGTCTGTGCTRCACAGTTATACACCTGAGAGATGATCATTGCAGTAAGAGCACCTATTCTAGCATAACAACGCACAAAGGTGAGTGAAATACACAAATAGATATTAGAAAATAAGGAAAAGATAATAGTAATTTGCTGATATCTCTGCTTTATCATACATCTGGAAGAGAGTGAATGTCAAGATGTGTTTCAGGATAGTTCATGACCTGAAGAAGGCATAG